>NC_072822.1:29695000-30022500 GCF_027744805.1 Dunckerocampus dactyliophorus | reverse complement strand
TCAGCATCTGCTCTCCAGGACATCCAAGTACCTGAACTGTCAGGTAGAAACATATGACCTTTGGGAAAAAAAAAACAATGAAAATAATCTGCTATTGCTCATACAGCTGGATGATAGCTAGTGAAATCATTTTACCAGTAAATTGAAATGAATCATATAACTTGTGCATGAGCAGGATGATGGTGGATGGACCCCCATCAGCTGGGCAATCGAGCACAAGCACAAGGACGTGTTCTACCTGTTACTGTCCAAAGGGGCTGACGTTAACATCAGAGACAAGGTCAGCAACGTGACATACGTCACCAAGTGTTTTTATTTTTTGAGAAAGAAGAGATTTGTTTATTTTAAATCTATGAAAATTTAGATTTTTATTTATATCATGGAAGAACATCAATGTGTGGCTGTGTGAATATCATGGAATCCTTTGATGGAAAAACTACCAAAAAGAAAAGTCCAGGTTAATATTTAAAATGTGTGGACAGGATAAGTCACACATTCAGACGTGAGTGGCAGAGTACACCAAAGACTGGACATCATTCAGTCATAGGGCACATATAGGCAAACTACCATCAGGGGTGCCGTACAGGGGAGGAAAGTTAGGATGATTCCAAAGGCCCATGACTGTCAGGTGCCCCTGTAAATAGGTAAATAATTGTGCTATCTGGTGGTGATTTTTTTTCTTTTAAAGTATAGTCAGAAAACGATAAAACAATCTCCTGTATTTGGTAGTGACAGGTAAATATCTACATCGACCAAAAGTAATCTTCCATGTTGACTGAGTACCCCCCATAGCTACATCAAATGGTTTGGTTCACTACTACCTTCACCATGCTTCGTAGCTGCAGCGTGTTCCTGTCAGTCGGTAGTTGTGGCAGAGCAGAATGAAACAATGCTGCCAGTGCCTAGTAAAAAAAGATGTCTGGGAGTTGTTGTGGAAACAAATGTTTCTTAAGAAAAGAGAATGCCTGAAATAAAGACAGGGAGTTTGCACAGTTTACAGTATTTGTTTTGCAAATGAGGTCAGACAACATACAGAGTGCATGGTGGTCTGCAGATGTCTGGCCAAGAGAGGCTTCCTGACTACAACTCTGTATTTTCCATTGCATGCAAATGAATTACATTGTAAAAGAAAGGAGACATTCTTGGTGCCAGTTTGTCTGAAGAGAACTTACATCACAGTATGACTTCCTGACTGCACCCCTTATACTTCATTGCGTGCAAATTAATTACATTGTGAAGGAAACGTCAGCATAACCTCATAGGAGAGACAAAGTGAGCGAAATAAAATACCTTTAATATTTTATCTTGGCCAGCGCCTCTCAAACTCTAGCCAGCGTAATACTGTAATTGCATCTGGACTCGCCTCCAGCCTCCACCTTTTATCTTGCAGTTAAGAATACTTGTTTCATTTATCACACAACGTTCTTCTATTACACTGTCTGACACACTAACAAGTAAGTGACTGAGTCTGAATGATGCTTGAGTGGAATGAGTAGTAATTGCATGAAAATTAAGAAACATTTATGTTTTAGATCTCTGTAAAGTGGCGATATCCACCACGGCGGCCTCACACATGCGTGATTCATGGATGCGTAGCGCTCCACTATGCTCCCAGTGTGCCGCGGATGCTGACTATTCACTGATGGCTTGAGGCTGCTTTGGGGCAGGGCGGACCTCTCAGCAGTAATTGCTGCTGTTCAAGGCCCTGTCAAATCTTGACGATTTAGCCAGCTTACGCCAACGTATAAAATATTGGGCCAATACGGTGGCCTACGTCGAATAAGTTATGGGTAAGTTTTGTATATGTTAACAGCACGCGGAAGCACGCCGGCATACGTCTAAGTCGTCCAAAAATTTTGTGCCTGCATAAAACTTTTCGACGTATGTCAACGTATGATTCATTACTAGTCATTACTAAATGCAATGACAAAACGCAAGTGGAAAAGACAAATACAAAACAGGAAAAACAACGGCAAATTGTAAAAAACAAAGACAATACAGAAAAACAATGACAAAATGGAAAAAGAATATGACTATATTTTTTTTATTATTGATTTTCTTTGTATTTCCACATTTGTATATTTTTGTATTATTAATTCTCTTTGTATTTCCACACATATTCCTTTTTAATTTTGGCCCTCCTGTGATTCCATAGTCAAGCTGCTAACTTATCTGCTAATGCAAACATGACAGCCTACATCTCATCTCAGCCAACGCTTGCCAAGAAGACAGTTTTGTCTCAAGGTATGTTGACGTATTACGACTTGTGTGTAACTTACAAATAACGTGTGTGAACGGGTGTCAACGATTGCATAACTTATTGCCCGCGGATGCGGGACGTATGAAGCATACGTTGACATATGTCGAAAAGTTTTGTGCATGCACAAAGGTTTTGGACGACTTAGACGTACTACGACGTATGCCGGCGTGCTTCCGCGTGCTGTTAACATATACAAAACTTACCCATAACTTATTCGACGTACGCCAGCGTATTGGCCAAATTTTTCATACGTTGGCGTAAGCTGGCTAAATTGTCAAGGTGTGACAGGCGTTGGCCATTGGGCATAAATTGTGAACACGGGCAACACGCTACGCATTTGTTGATATAAGTTGTCTATAAGTTAGAGAAACGTTCAATATAAGTTACTAATACGTCATGTTTACGTTGACCTCATTATGAATACGCTAAGTATACGCCCAAAATTGGAAAAAACTGTCGGCAGTTCAACGTATGCCATCAAAATGATCACGTCAGGCATGCGCTGCCTAAATAGTCAAGGTGTGACAGGGCCCTCAGTGAGAACAGAAACTGCAGATCAATGCGTGCTTTCACTCCCAAAATACCAGAAAACTCTCCAACGACACCAGAAAAAGTTGCTAGATTTGGCCCTAAGTCGCTTTTCAGAGGGTTTTGAATGTTGCCAAGTTGGCAAATTCAAACACAAATTATGTTTCCACATAATGATTCCATTTCAACTTTATTTTCTTGTTGGCAGATTCAAAAGTACTGCATGTATGTACTGTAGAAGTAATGTTTTAAAGTCTTTCGTGAATGTAAAAAAAAAATTGAATTTTATAGTGAGACTAAAAAAATAGCCTTTAGCACATTTGTTATGTTCTCTTGCATCAAATAGTGAATTGCATACTAAAGTATATGCAGACTGTTGCATGGACACCTCCCTAGCAGTAAATATTACACTGGTAGTTAAGGCTGGGCGTTATGGACCAAAACTCGTATACAGATATATTTAGGTTGCATATCGATGTACGATATATATCCCGATATTTTTTACACAACGTGAGTTTAGACAAAATCAAAGCGTGTTTAGGTTTGGGTTTTTAAAAGTCAGATTAATATACCTCGATTATGCGATTGGAAACTACTTCTGTCTTTCATGTCCGTGGTACTGGAGAAGAGCTAGCGTTCTGCGCACATGCGGCCGCTTACTTGTGGCCAAGTGGGTCAGGATTGTGTAGAAAGTGCAAATGTTTGCTGTATGCACATTGCTATGTATGTATGTACTTTATTTATCCCACAGCGGGGAAATTTACTAGTAGCTAATGTCAATGTTCAGTGGTTGTCACTTGTAGCTAAGCTAATATGTGTCCATGTTCGGTGGATGTAACTTTAACTACGACCTAAATTGTTGCTGGGTCACTCATCAATGTGGAGGAAAAACAGACCATTGTGTCTACTGTTAGTGGCTATTAAAGACATAAAGTATTGTACATATGAATGGAGGAAGCCAAACTGTTGAACTTTGTGATGTTAAATAGTAGCCATCATACTGCGGAAAACTGTATTGTTTCTCTGCAAATTGTTCGCCATCCAGGTCAAGATGCTTGTCATAAATTGAATAGAGGTCAAAAGTTGTGTCTGGTAGGTAATTGTTTTGCATAATCACTTCAACGCTGCGATTGGCTGGCGGCCAGGCCAGGGTGTACCTCGCCTCTCTCCCGAAGTTGCCCCTGTGACCCCAGTGAGGACAGGCGGTACAGAAGATGGATGGATAATCACTTCAACTGAGACATAGTTGATATCAAAACGTGGCTCAGATAAGTCATTCTCATGCACATTTGCAGCCGCTGGCAGCCAAAACATGTTGCCAGGACTCGTGAGAGAAACACGCAACTAGCTCTATGAAAATAAGCCAAAAACCACAGGGAACTTGGGAAGTTGCAAGCGACTTTACAAAAAAACAAGCCAAAGTTGCTTTTAATAAGCGAATCTAGCAACGCTGGCTGCGATGCTTTGTTTATTTGTGACATAACAGGTCAACCAGAAAAGCCAAACCTTTACCCGCACTGAAAGAAACAGAAGCACCATCTAGCGTTTTGGGAGGCACACAGCGTATGGCCAATAATCGCCGTGGAGATAGTGCATATCAACAAAAAATTAAGAAATTTTATTATTTCAGTAATCTGACTAATACGTAAGCTTTTGACCGGAACAGTAGATATTCTCCTAAAAAAAAAAAACTCACTTTTACATTCTTAAATATTCAGGTCTGGGGTTTATTGACATTTTGGATTGACTGAGAACACTGTAGTTATGGTATATAATAAAACATAAAAAAAAAAAAAAAAACTAAGTCACTGAGCCAACACAAAAATACATCACAACAGATAACAGGCAAGTAGACACACACAGGGCAACTACTGCTGCTATGGGAAATAATAAACAACTATGTTAACTCTAAACACGTAACTTTAGCAACTTATTACAAAAACAGCGGCCGCATAGCATGCTCGGAACCCTGAAGCACTCTCAGCGAAGGGAGTGATGCCAGCTCCCAGCATGATTTGCGGTACTTGTTTGTAAATAGTAAAGTTACATGTTTAAACATAGTTTGTTGTTTATTATACTTCACCAGTAGTACTAGTTGCTTTGTGTATGTTTTATCTACTTGTTGCGTGTTACATCGCTGTGTGATGGTTATAGCATTTATAGACTGTTATGCCGAGTAATGACCTTGTGCCATTTCCGATGAGTTGTTGAGCTCATTGCAAGTTCCCTTTTGGTTTCTGTGTGCCCAAATAAAGAACAACTTCTCTTAAAGCAAACTCAAGTGCCTTTGACCATCTCTTGGGCAACAAGTTAAAGATGCAAAAGCTGTAATAAGTGATAAGTACATTGATACAGCAAAACCTACTTGTTTAATAAATGTCAATGTTCTTGTTTTTATACTAATGGTTTATATTTATTACCAATTACTACAATGCTCTGGAGGTGGGGCACGATGGCAAGCGTCTTGTGGCCACCAGACATACATGGATAAGCCATGTATCTTAGCAATTTCAACATCTGCGCCCCTCTGAGGATATGGCCAAAAGAAAAACCTCACTTGCCGAATAATTGCACACACAGCATGGCTTACATTAAATTCTCATTGCACGGAACCTACACAGGTTTCCTTACAACCTTTCCTGGCCATCATTTAACATTACCCGCCATTTTTGTGTGGCTTGCAATGGACTAAGTTGGAATGAATGAGGAAAATGAGTACCATGGTGTGTGCATCCAGGAGAAAACATGACTATGTATTTGTTATGGTTTGACAGAATTATCTACAGTGGAACCTCGGTTAGCATGTTTTTCGGTCAAAAATTTGCACCAAAATGTTGCCTTGGTTTGTGTACATTTTCCGGTTACCGTACGATTTGGCGCGTGTCTTGTGTAGTTATTAATACTTTGCGAGAGTGGAAACAGGAAGCAGAAGTCAGCTTCGTCGCCCGTCTATGATGTAATCAGCGGCTGACTGTAGTTCTTTGCTAACTAACACAGTTACGTCTTAAGTCTCAAAAATGTTAATAGTGTTAACACAAAATACTAATTTTTATAGTATAATGTTTATAGTACAATTATAGTTTTACATGCATAAACAATTCTAGGAAAATTAACATTTAAGGTTACTTTTACCTTCACTGAAGACTAGACGACATGTGATGACGTCTTGACAAAGACACAATGTGGCAGCGAGATCAACACAGACACCACCTTTGGGTTTTGCTATTAGTTAGTTTTTTTTTTGTTTTTTAAATTTTTATTCAATAGTGTTTCTCACCTTCTGTATCAAAATGCAGCTTTCTTTTGGCTTATTTTGCAGCCGCGATCAAAACAAAAGCAGAGGCTTGAGGTGAGAAGCACTATTGAATTCAATCAATAACTCATAGCAAAACACCCAGGTGGTGTCCGTGCTCTGCCACATCTTGCCAGTCAACAATCACATCTTCAGTGAAGGTAAAAGGAACCATAAATGTTCATTTATCTCTTTTGTTCATTTTATATGCGTTTAGAATTGTTTTCTGCATGTAAAACTATAATTGTAAAATTCTAAAAACATGTTTTATGTTAACATGTTTGACTTTCGAGAAGGGATTCATTGGGTTTACATTATCTCTTATGGGAAACATTTATTTGTTAGAGTACATTTTGGTTAGTTTAATTTTAGTTTAGTTTAGTTTTATTTGAACATGCATGAAGGTTACAATGGAATACATCTCATGAATCATCCTTTCACAGTTCCTCTTGTCCAAAAGGAGTAGGAAGAAGCAAAGCTTATTTAATCCTACCCCCCATCCATTCCACATCTTATACAGTTCATATTATTCACTGCCTGCATTCCATGTAATATTCTTGATATAATAATCAGTGTAATAATAAAAAATGAAAAACAAGTAAAAACAAGTGTATTGGTTTTTGAATTTGCTCATCATCACATTGTTTGAGTTCCTTACTCAATCCATTCCATAATTTAATTCCACATACAGAAATGCTGTGGGTGTTCAGCGTTGTTCTCGCTTATAAGTGTTTTAAGTTAAATTTTCCTCTAAGATCATATTTCTCCTCTCTTATAGAGAAATACTGTATGTGGTTTTGGGTAACAAGTTATTGTTAACTTTATGCATTATTTTAGCTGTATGAAAATGTACTAAATCAGCAAATTTTAATTTTTGATTTTAAAAAATAAATGGTTGATATGTTCTCTGTACTTGGCATTATGAATGATCCTCACCGATCTTTTTTGCAGTACAGTGAGTGAGTGAAGATTGCTTTTATAATTATTGCCCCATATCTCCACACAATACGTTAGACAAGGTAATACCAAAGAACAGTCAATACTGTGGAGTAATTTTTGATCAGGAACATATTTTGCTTTGTTCAATGTTGAAGTATTTCACGCCACCTTTTGTTGTATATACAGTATTTGATATGAGATTTCTGACTCATTTTTTCGTCTATTATGATCCCCAAAAATGTATTTTCTTTCACTCTTTCGATAGCTGGTTTGAGTCGGACCTTCTGAAACTGATTCTTGATGCTAGCCAAGGTTCCACTGTACTTATCTCTTCAGGTCTCGATTATTAAGAATAGTGGTTGACATTTGAAAACATTGACTTGTACAGGAACAGAATGTCTGTCTGCACTGGGCAGCCTTATCAGGGTGTGCTGATGTTGCCCGGGCTCTTTTGGATTCCCAGTGTGACTTAAATGCCGCCAATGTTCACGGAGACCTGCCAATTCATGTGGCTGCCAGAGAAAACCACTTGGAGTGTGTGATGTGAGTATACTTTTCAGCTTCGTTTGGTTTGACATAATTAAAGTAATTGGATATACAGTCCAATATGTCTCCCGCATAAAGTCAGCTGGGATAGGCTCCAGCATACCCCCACGACTGTAGTGAGGATAAGTGGCATAAAAAATGGAAGATGAAAAAATCTTAAGAACATTGTAGCAGCTCTCCACCGGGATGACACCAACCTCCATTGTGGTGCCAACCATTGTGATTGCCAACCTCCATTGTGGTGCAAAAACTGAATTGTGAGAGTATTTATACTATCAATATACTTTTTAGATTCTGATTTAATTTGCAGGTTGTTTTTGTCTCGTGGAGTTGACCTCCGTCAGAAGAATAGGGAAGGACAAACTGCTTTGGACTGCTGCATGAATGGCTCAAATGTGTGGATGGCCCTCAACACAAGCAAAAAGCTGACAGATACCAAGAGGAACATGGACTGTCCTGGAGAGCAGCTGCTCAGCAGGTTTGTTTGTGCATGTCTGTTTGTGAACTCAAAGTGGAAGGAAGAATGTTGAGTTTCTCAGTGCATTAGCAAGAACCCCGTTACATCCACCAATAGATATAGCTAAGGTATGTGGGGTCAGATATTGTCAAATTTGCACATATGCACTGTCACAATTAGGGATGGCTACTGAATTAGGTACTTCTATAGACACCGACTGAACACCAAATCACGTACCATGTTTCGGTAACAGCAGTCTCCGTAGAGTGTCATGACGCCGCTCCTATCCATCAATTTTCTATGCCGCTTATCCTCACTAGGGTCGTGGGAGTATGTAGCCTATCTCAGCTGACTTTGTCCGAGAGGCGGGGTGGCGCCGCTCCTAACAACATGAAATTCACAGACAAGACGACGAAGCCAGAGGGAGGGGGCAAGCTTTACACCAACAAAGGGACAAATTAAAGATGCAAAAGCTGTAATAAGTGATAAGTACATTGATACAGCAAAACATGACGCCTGGACGCATCCCGGTGTGTAGAAAAAAACAAACAGCTGTGTTTTAACCCGGTGGTTCTCAATTATTTTGTGTCATGCCCCCACTGGGGGACAGAAATGTTTTTGCGCCCCCCACTGATTTGAAATACTATTGAGAAACTGATGATATCTATTTTTTTTGTAAAAAAAAAAAAAAAAAAAAAAAAAAAGTGAAACCAGTTAAATGCCTCAAAATGGAGAGCAGTGAAGCATACAAGTATTCAGGAGTCAAATTGCATGCTAAGTACAACAAATTCATTCTTGTTGGCAGGTCTGCACTAATATTGAAAATCCTCCCTGCATTTCATGCCCTTCCTGACAGTTCATCTTGCCTCCCCAGGGTGGCCCACCCCACTACACTAATTCCCCAACTTACGAACATCCGACATGCGAACAGATACGAACGCAAGCTGACTGGTCTATATTTTCATGTATTTTGCCTTTTGGAACTCCATATTTATACTGCTACATGCTTGACCAGTTGAGGGCACTGTGACACTGCTAATGGGACCAACAGGTAGAGGAAAAAGAGGAAGAGGAGAGAGGAAGGCTAAGTTGTAGTTGTATGATACAACCCGGACAGAGCGTGTGATTAAAGTTTATGAAGAGTTAATAGGCCTGCTTAATTCTACACCACCCACAGAAGATTTGTCCTTTTTTTCAATATCTCCTCCTCCTCCTCCACCACAACGACGTATGCTCGACCACTCCTCCTCAAAGGTAAATAACATTTATCATTACGTATTATTATATCATTTTTATTATTATTGTTTTTTCATTAATTATCCTCGTTTAATATTACTACTCCATCCAAACTCATATTTACATACATACTGTACGCATATATGTACAGTATACACATACATGTAGTACCTATATAATTGGTAATATAAAATTTTTTTCGACTTAAGAACAAATCGACTTGCGAACGGTCGTCTGGAACCAATAGTATTCGTTGGTTGGGGACTTAGTGTATTTGAGAAGCACTGTTTTAACCAAACCAAACCACCAAAACTTTGATGTTGTATTCACAAATGAATTAAAATAGACTGAAAACCATACATGTGTATTTTGTTAGTCAGTGATAAGTGTGCAATAACAACAATAACAAGTCGATACTATTAAAAATTTGTGAGAAAGAACACACAACCAACACTACCAACATTCTTAGTAATACTTTATTTAGGAAAGTAAGCCTGGAAAGTCCATAAACAACAATTTAGATGTCATTGACATGTAATACAGCAATTACAAATAATTCACTACGTAGCAGAATAGTGAACTCAATCTACCACAATGGCAATTTCTTTCTATGCTTCTCAGGAGCATCACAACCACAAGAACAAAGCAGATGTCATTTAAACACACATTAAAATATTACCAACAATACAAAAGAGCTGTAAAAAGTTATATTATCCATTACAACAATAACTTCTCAGCTAGCTTCGTCGTCTTCTACACACATAGTGAATTTTTCCAACTGCAAACAACTGCAGTATTACAGTGCAAACAGTTATATGTTGTTTTTGATATATTTGTTAAAGTTTAGTTATATTGAGCGACAAATATCTTAAATTGATTGAAAAAAATAATGAAATTAGTAAATTAACATTTATTACCACATAAATACACACAAAAGTGCCGAACATTGGTATTGTTCAGTACCTATAACAAACCTGGGAATGGGTATTGGCATCGGTTCAAATGTGAAAGGTACCGATCCCTGGTCACAATTTATTTCTAACTATAGATGCATTGCTTGAGGTCAGTGGGTTCCAGTCAGGGGGCTTACAAATCATATTTTATGTATGTACTTATTTATTTCCCTCATGCCCCCATGTGAATTTGCATGCCCCAATGTGGAAATCAGTGTTGTCTTCCAATTACAGTCAAACCTGTCTTAGCGGCCACCTTTATAGAACGGCCACCTGCCTATAGCAGCCACTGAAAAATCCCCCACAGCAAATTTACATGTTATAGACCCTGTGTATAGCAGTCACCTGTCCAACGCGGCCAGCGGCCACCCATTTTGTCTCCCTTGGTCAATATCTGACCGCATATAGCGGCCAAATTACCAACTCAAGTAGAAGCTTCATGCACAAAAAAGTTTTGTTTTTCAATCAATGAAGCCGTCGTGTGTAGACTTTAATTACTGAGTCCTAGCTCAGTCACAATCATTCACAAGATCCACACAAACTGTCAGTTGTTCCACGTAAAAAAGCCGTCTTCTTTTGAGCTTGCTATTTCCTGGTCAAACATGTAACTTTAAGAGCATTTGCACCAAAACATTACCGCAAAGTAGGCTGGGAACAGGACGTGCTCCCAGCGACGCTACAATAAAAAAAACATACGCTAACATGCATGCGGCAGCGGGAGCAAAACTGAGTTCGGTTGTACTTAATTGAAGTATTTTAGAATGTACTCACGTTATTTTTGATCAATCCTCATCCACAAATCCATCAAAGTCCTCATCTTCTGTATTTGACACAAACAAAACCGTCTTCTTTTCCGTTCGCTACTAGTCTGTTAACTTGTCAGTGTTATTCAGCTCCGAAGCAAAGTAGGAAACTTCTCCTGTTGCTTCTGCCAACTTTATTTCTTGAACGCGGCCACCAGACAGCAGCTCAGAACACACACACATCTCTCAGCATCGTCTCTCCTTCCTGCTTGCCCACAAGGCAAAGGTTAAACAAGCCCCACTACATAGCTGTCCAAGCAATGCCTGTAAGAAATGACACCGTTTATTTCCTGGCGTGAGACAATGTGCACAATGTGTGTCAATACTGTAATGCCACTTGTTGTGGGGAAGGAGAGACTCACGTCGCCGATGCACTTTAATGGCTTTATTAACAGCGGAGAACACTGCAGGACTTTACATCCACGCCAACATAAACACACTTCCCAACTCTCTCGAAACTCACAGCTAGCACTGAGCCTAGCTCTCCTGCTCGGGACGCCCACCGTCACTTCCTGTCACTTCCTGATGAACTAAAGCTGTAATGACACTCTGCCGTATATAAAGTAAAATATAAAAAACAAGCGTAAGACATTACTAGCACAGCTTTGTTCTGTGGGTCGTGGATATATTCTATCAGTTATTATTAAGCCTCTAGCTTCCTTTTAGTAAGTAAAAACCTTGGCTATGATTGCACTACATTGTCATGTAGACCTACAAAGTACACTTGGAAGAACAAGAGGTGAATAAATGTATTGCAACTGATGTGAAACTGATGAGGGGTAGGATTAAATAAGCTTTGCTTCTTCCTACTCCTTTTTGGACATGCAAAATTGTGAATTGTACTATGTGATGTGCTACTGTTTGACTCATGCATGTTCAGGATTAAAACCATGAACCATGATAATAACAAGCCTAGTAGTGCTGTACAACTGTTATCCGCAGTCGGCAGTGCCCTCTACTGGTCAACATTATTATTATTTTTTTCCCCTTTTTTTTTTCTTTTTTTTCCCTCTACTGGTCAACATTCAAACTGGATGCCAACCTGTCTATAGAGGCCACCTGTCTATAGCGGACACTTTTGCAGACTCCCTCTAGTGGCCGCTATAGACAAGTTTGACTGTACTTGTCATCGTATATGTTTCATAAAATTTTGCCTCAGTAACTTTTAAGAAAACATTTTCTTCTGTCAGGGATATTTCTCGTGGGTATGAGGCAGTTCCCATAACCTGTGTCAATGGTGTTGACAGTGAGCCAAGCCCTGGAAACTTTAAATACTTGCCAGACAACTGTGTGACTTCCCCACTCAACATTGACAAGGACATCACTCACCTGCAGGTACGTTTTCAGCTTTGAATGTATGGAGTTGATATCTTCCACCCTAAAGGCATCACTCAAGGACCGTTGTCCACATCCACGTCATTTGACCTGCAAAAACCCTGAAAAGATGCACGCCTAGCCAATGCACAGTCGATGCAATGTGTATTGAAATAGTATGGATTGGTTATCCACAATTACCTGGACAAGCTATATAGCTATATAGACCTAAAATAGTGTTGGGCTGGGATTTGCAAATGATATGGGATTTCACCATCTGTATATTTTTGTTAAATTAATTTTACTTAAAAACAAGTCAGTTTCAGATAAATAAAAATGTGTGCAACAGAGAAACCCTCTGTCAGGTGTCCGTTGTTAACTGTAGCATTGTGCTGTTGGAAAAGCCAGTCGTTACCACACAGACAAGGGCCTTCAGTCATGAGGGCTGTCCCCTGCAATATCTCCACATCGCCAGCTACCGTTTGATGCCTCTGCATAACCTATAGCGCCATTGTTCCATTGAAGGAAAAGCACCCCAGATCATGGTGGTGCCCCCTCCACTGTGCGTGTGTGTGGAACATCTCAGGTGGGATCTCTTTGTCACAGGAAAATTTCCTGAGAGTCTCCAATCAGCCTTATGTTCATGCTTTTTGGGATGTGGGAGTAGACAGGAGTACCTGGAGAAAAACCCACATACGTACGGGCAGAACATGCAAACTCCACACAAATTCTTCAACAGAGATCGGAACCCTCCATCTCTGGACTGTGAGGCCAACATGCTAACCACTATTATTAATCATGCGGAATTTGTAGAGGCCAATCATATGTGCTGAGTGGGTATAATGGTACAGATGTTTTTCATGCAATATCATAAGAAACAAGGATGCCTGGTGGGCTACAATGCACTCTTCTGTGACCATGTACTGCTGGTTCATCTGTGTTTCATTTTGACATCACGTCAAACCTGACATTTTAATGGAGGGATGGAATTTACTGTCCACAATGTATATGGTATTAATAATTAAACAAATAATGAAGGACATTTCTTACACGAGGAGGATTGGTCTCGGTGGTCTATGCCATGTTTGTTATGGCAGATTTTTGTCACAGTCAATGTGGAATTTGTCATCTTGAGTACACTAGAACCTCAGTTAGTGTACACCCAGGTTAGCCATTACAGTCAAACCTGTCTTAGCGGCCACCTGTATAGAACGGCCACCTGCCTATAGCGGCCACTGAAAAATCCCCCGCAGAAAAT
Organism: Dunckerocampus dactyliophorus; assembly: GCF_027744805.1. Lineage (NCBI taxonomy): Eukaryota > Metazoa > Chordata > Actinopteri > Syngnathiformes > Syngnathidae > Dunckerocampus > Dunckerocampus dactyliophorus. Next base: position 30,008,914 of record NC_072822.1, on the reverse strand, counting down.
TTGCGTGTTATAGACCCTGTGTATATCGGTCACCTGTCTAATGCGGCCAGCGGCCACCCATTTTGTATCTCTTGGTCAATATCTGACCGCATACAGCGGCCAAAATACCGATCAAGCAGAAGCTTCATGCACGAAAAAGTTTCGTTTTTTTAATCAATGAAGCTGTCGTGTGTAGACTTTAATTACTGAGTCCTAGCTCAGTCACAATCATTCACAAGATCCACACAAACTGTCAGTTGTTCCACATAAAAAAGCCGTCTTCTTTGGAGCTTGTTGCAGACAGTGACACCGTTTATTTCCTGGTGTGAGACAGTGTGCACTGGTCAATACTGTAATGCCGCTTGTTGTGGGGAAAGAGAGACTCACGTCGCCGATGCACTTTAATCGCTTTATTAACAGCGGAGAACACTGCAGGACTTTACATCCACGCCAACATAAACACACTTCCCAACTCTCTCGAAACTCACAGCTAGCACTGAGCCTAGCTCTCCTGCTCGTGACGTCGCACCGTCACTTCCCGTCACTTCCTGATGAACTAAAGCTGTAATGACACTCTGCCGTATATATAGTAGCACAGCTTTGTTCTGTGGATGGTGTAGAATAACAAGCCTAGTTGTTCTTTACAACTTGTATCCGCAGTCCCACAGTGCCCTTTACTGGTTAACATGTAACAGTATAATTATATGTATCTGCAAAGACAACAAGCTTCTAATCACAGACATGTTAATATGTGCGTGCACAAATTCAAAATGGCCACCAACCTGTCTATAACGGCCACCTGCCTATAGCGGCCATTTTTGCAGTTTCCCTTTTGTGGCCGCTATAGACAGGTTTGACTGTATTTATATGTATTTTGAATTGTTTCATGCATGTAAACTATAACTGTAAAACTATAAAAACGTGTTTTATGTTAACACGGGTGTCCAATTTACGGCCCGTGGGCCAATTGTGGGCCACCATTCTCTTTTTTTTTTTTTTTTTTTTTTACTGGTCCATCATCCTCACGCCCACGCATGACATACACTTACCTGTTTTGTTAAGTGATCAAACCAAAGATTACAAGCGAAAGCTGTGTGTGTATACCGTAAATCACAGTGTATAAACCAAACCCGTGTGTAAACCGCACCCCCATTTAAAAAAAAAAATTTTACTTAATAAATGCTTGCCAACTCTTTCATCTCAAATCAACATGCATAAAGGTACTAAGCAATTTCAAAAAGAAGAAGAAAGGAGAAATCTGCCGTCCATCAATTCATCTGCAATGGAATTCATGTAAGAAAAGTTTGCCGTCAACTTGCCTATGATGTCCGCTCTCCAACGCCGGATGACTGACTCGTCCACACCGTGTTGCCGTCCTGCTGCCCGGTTCCCCAAGTCTTCTGCATACCGGCAGACGGAGAGTTTGAATGCTGCTGTGAAAGATTGCCGTGGCATTTTAGCTTTAGCTGCTTTAGCTTTAGCCTTGATTTAACAGGTAGCTAATGTTGGTTTAGCGGTGACGCGAGCGGTGGCACGAGCGGCGTTCTGCGCATGCGCATCAGTTATCCATGTATTGTACATAACACTGCATTGATTCAGTGTGAATTTGAATAAACTCCAACGTTGTATTATATTTGAAACCATCTGCAATGTTTTAATGGAAGCTTAGGTTAGCTTCAGTGTATATAGAGATCGTTTCACTGTGTGAAAATACAGACACACAGCAGTCAGATAAGTTACAAAGGAATTGCACTTTCAGCAACTGTACAGCAGAGGGCGCTAAAGTCAAAGCAACTGTCTGACCCACAGACGGCTATTCTAAAGTCTGCTTCTGGTCAATTTCTGTCTGGTCACAGACTTGTCATCGTGTATAAACCGCACCCCGATTTTTGGCGTCTTACCGGTGGGGGAAAAAAAGCGTGGTTTATACACTGTGATTTACGGTAAGCTTCCTTGAGGCAGAATCAGTGGACAACATTACTCTCCTTCCACCGGGCAATGGCTCAAGCCAGTGTAAGGTGTGCTGAGTTGGGACGCAGGCTGGTAGGTACCACGACATTGTTGGCCTGAACCACTGGTTCTCAGTTATTTTCTGTCATGCCTCCCCGCCCCCCGATTTGAAATACAATTGCGAAATCTTTACTGTACAGACTGAACTCAAAACTGAAACCCCGACAAAACATTGACAAAATCCTTAAAATTGCCACAAACGTGGCAAGGAGAGCACAAATCGGGGCATGTTTACTTAAGTAAACACACTGCAACACGTGTGACATTGTATTTTGTATGCATGTGCATCACTTCCCTACCCTGCAGTTGTTGTTGCTGTAGGAGTACTGTAGTAGTAGCAGTGACACTGCCAGCGAACAACATTGACAAATAAAATACAAGTCATCAAATAACTCATACACTACTGGTCAAAAGTTTTAGAACACCCCAATTTTTCCAGTCATTTATTGAAATTCAAGTCATTCAAGTCCAATGAATAGCCTGAAATGGTACAAAGTTAAGTGGTGAACTGCCAGAGGTTAAAAAAAAGATGACCCAAAACTGAAAATAATGTGTATTTCAGAATTATAAAAAAAAGGCCTGTTTCAGGGACCACAAAATGGGTCAACAATTTAAAGCTGTTCTGCAGAAATGGAGGTTGATCAAGTCTTGGCAGTTGGTGCAACTAATCCCTTCAGGTGTTTCAAGTTCTGGAGTACTTACTACCTCCTCTATCTGCATAAAAACAGTGTTCAGAACACACTGTGGTGCTATACCCTCGTGAACATCAGTTGAACAGCATTGTACTGGAGAAAGTCATTTGTTGCTAAAAATGTAGGTTTTTCCTCCAGAGAAAATAGAGTATTATAAAACCTTTGACCGTAAGTGTACATTAATAAGCAGTCAGTACATGGATGCTCGACAGTTACAAACCAATGAACTAACAGTTTTTAGCAGAAGTTTGGATTGGGTTAGTGTATGTTTCGGGGAGAGTTGGACCTTCAGAAATGCATTCATGACGCTAACCAAGGTTCCACTGTAATTGAAACTGAAGTGCAAAAACTGTTTGCTGACTTTTGTTCAGCTATCCTGGGAGATGTTACAAATTCACTGTTTCATGATTTGTGTAATTCATATAATAGTTCTGTATTTTTCTCATGTAGCATTGCAGTTGCACAGATGACTGCTCATCCAGTACCTGCATGTGTGGTCAGCTCAGTCTGCGATGTTGGTATGACAGTGTAAGTATGGCAGTGTAAGACCCAAAGTCATCTCCAACGACATCATTCATTAGTTTTGCATTCGCCTGAGCCATTGTGTTTTAATCTCAGTAGTAATTATAAGACATATTTGTGTGTTTGCAGGAGGGCCGGCTACCACCGGACTTTTGTCAGCAAGATCCTCCGGTTCTCTTTGAGTGCAATCATGCCTGCTCATGTTGGAGAACATGCAAAAATCGAATCGTCCAAAATGGACTGAGGTAAGAAAATGTTTTCAAATGCAGGAGTGACAGGGTAGTCTGCAATGCCAGGGTGTGATGTTTAACACATGAGACTCACTTCTCACACCCTGCTGTGTTGAAAGCTAATGCTGACGTCTACATCAGACCAGGCAAAAACTCACAGACATGCATGCGTGCGGTGTAGCTGACTGTTTTGCACTAGCTCCTCCACAGTTACTGTCAAGGGACAATCTGCTGCTGGCTTCAAAATACATGAGAGATGAGACAAGTTCTGTGAGAATAATGAGAGGTACAATAAAACTTGCATGAAAGGAGACAAACCAATACAACCTGAACAGACAACTTCTAGAGAAAATGTCTGACTATTCATGTTAAAATGTTTCTTAATATAGGAAACCACATTTGCAAGGGGAGGGGTGAGCTCCTCCTCCTGTGTAGACAGTAAAACTGAGTTTTTTGACATCTCAACAGAACAGTTGTTCACTTAAAGGTGAAGGTTCCATTTCGTGCAGCGGTAGACGTGCATGCAGGCGCCTTACAACAAGCACGGGCAATTTTAAAAAATACATTTAAAAAAAAAAACAGTCATGTTGTCTTCTGGGCTCCATGTAAGTGATTATAAAGATAATTCTACACATGAACAGATGCATGAGCAAGTCATTTGTGGTTCTGAGGTGTGTTAAGAAGCAGAGCTACTATTTACTATTTACGACAAGCTACACGCACGGCGGATTGTTTAGTTTGATAATAAAATAGGTAAGTTTTTCTCTTTATCGCTCCCCAGAGTCCGACTACAGCTCTTTAGAACACAGAAAATGGGCTGGGGTGTTAGAGTCATGCAAGATGTCCCTCAAGGAACATTTATTTGCGAGTGAGTATAATCTTTCTAAATACACCAGTGAATGTAGTTGCTTATTTACTATATAACGTATTATATGTATTATTTATTTTATATATATATATATATATATATATATATATATACACACATTTTCCACAGATACGTTGGTGAGATTATCGCTGACACAGAGGCAAATAAAAGAGAGAACGACTCGTTCCTCTTTACCCTTGACAATAAGGTGGGTCCACACACACACACACACACACACACACACACACACACACACACACACACACAAACTCTTGCGCTTTCAAATGTACACATCACTGCTTGCTGTTTGCTTGACATATTGTTTTCATGTTCAAGTGCATCCATGGTTAGTGTCATGAATCCGTTCCAGGAGATCTGACTCCAACCAGAACGTATTTGAACTATTGTAAAACCATTTTCATTAAGAATGGGTGTTCCGATACAACTTTATCAAATCCGATACAATACCGATATTGCAGCCTTGAATATCAGCCGATACTGTTATTGAGCCGATATCAACGCGAATCATACATACTATTTTGACTTATTTTGTAGTGTGGAATGTTAGAAAAGGCTTACTCAAGTGACATTAGTGAAACAGAGAACAATAGTCAGCAACAGTATACTGTAGGTAAGAGAACAATTGACCTATTTACTTCTTTATGCATGCAGGCTATAGTTTGATCTACAATGTAGGGGCAGCTACATTATTATGGCAGCATAATATAGCGAGGTTGGAGGTGGTCAATTGAGCGTTTAAAACCGACATTACTCGCCTCCAACAGGGGCTAGCTCTTCTCTGTTATAACTAATGACTTCTTGTCGTTCGGTGGGAGTTTCCCCTGTGATGCTGCTTCATTTTCATGATGAGGTTGGTCTTATTAAACTGCCATGGTTCTGTGACACAAGCGGGAAACTTGTGCATGACAGGTGCTGCTCTCTTTTTACTGCCACACCACAGACGTTACTCCTGCTCCTCGCTACTTTGTTAGCATGCTAGCAAACATAGTTGATGTGATCATATGGGCTCTATCTGGTCGGTGCTGAATAGACATGCTGGGGCCGGGGTCTGGAATTGACGGCTTGTATCAGAGTGCCTATATCAGAGATTTGAGATGCAAGTCAGTATAATCCGATATTGTTTTTCTGCTATCGGCCCGATATCCGACATCTGTATAAATATATACAGTATATAAATAGTCAAACTTGTCTATAGCGGCCACTAGGGGAGTCTGCAATAGTGGCCGCTATAGACAGGTGGCCTCTATAGACAGGTGGCGTTCAGTTTGAATGTTGACCAGTAGAGAGAAAAAAAAAAGGGGGGGGGGGGGGGGGAATCATAATAATGTTGACCAGTAGAGGGCACTGCGGACTGCGGATAACAGTTGTACAGCACTACTAGGCTTGTTATTATCATGGTTCATGGTTTTAATCCTGAACATGCATGAGTCAAACAGTAGCACATCACATAGTACAATTCACAATTTTGCATGTCCAAAAAGGAGTAGGAAGAAGCAAAGCTTATTTAATCCTACCCCTCATCAGTTTCACATCAGTTGCAATACATTTATTCACCTCTTGTTCTTCCAAGTGTACTTTGTAGGTCTACATGACAATGTAGTGCAATCATAGTCAAGGTTTTTACTTACTAAAAGGAAGCTAGAGGCTTAATAATAACTGATAGAATATATCCACGACCCAGAGAACAAAGCTGTGCTAGTAATGTCTTACGCTTGTTTTTTATATTTTACTTTTTATACGGCAGTGTCATTACAGCTTTAGTTCATCAGGAAGTGACGGGATTTGACGGTGGGCGTCCCGAGCAGGAGAGCTAGGCTCAGTGCTAGCTGTGAGTTTCGAGAGAGTTGGGAAGTGTGTTTATGTTGGCGTGGATTTAAAGTCCTGCAGTGTTCTCCGCTGTTAATAAAGCCATTAAAGTGCATCGGCGACGTGAGTCTCTCCTTCCCCACAACAAGCGGCATTACAGTATTGACACACATTGTGCACATTGTCTCACACCAGGAAATAAACGGTGTCATTTCTTACAGGCATTGCCTGGACAGCTATGTAGTGGGGCTTGTTTAACCTTTGCCTTGTGGGCAAGCAGGAAGGAGAGACGATGCTGAGAGATGTGTGTGTGTTCTGAGCTGCTGTCTGGTGGCCGCGTTCAATAAATAAAGTTGGCAGAAGCAACAGGAGAAGTTTCCTTCTTTGCTTCGGAGCTGAATAACACTGACAAGTTAACAGACTAGTAGTGAACGGAAAAGAAGACAGCTTTTTTTCTGTCAAATACAGAAGATGAGGACTTTGATGGATTTGTGGATGAGGATTGATAAAAAATAACGTGAGTACATTCTAAAATACTTCAATTAAGTACAAATGAACTCAGTTTTGCTCCCGCTGCCGCATGCATGTTAGCGTATGTTTTTTTTTTTTATTGTAGTGTCGCTGGGAGCACGTCCTGTTCCCAGCCTACTTTGCGGTAAGGTTTTGGTGCAAATGCTCTTAAAGTTACATGTTTGACCAGGAAATAGCAAGCTCAAAGGAAGACGGCTTTTTTATGTGGAACAACTGACAGTTTGTGTGGATCTTGTGAATGATTGTGACTGAGCTAGGACTCAGTAATTAAAGTCTACACACGACGGCTTCATTGATTGAAAAACGAAACTTTTTCGTGCATGAAGCTTCTACTTGAGTCCGTAATTTGGCCGCTATATGCAGTCAGATATTGACCAAGGGAGACAAAATAGGTGGCCGCTGGCCGCGTTGGACAGGTGACTGCTATACTCAGGGTCTATAACATGTAAATTTGCTGTGGGGGATTTTTCAGTGGCCGCTATTGGCAGGTGACCGTTCTATAAAGGTGCCCGCTAAGACAGGTTTGACTGTATTACTTTAATCTTCACTGAAGAAAATAAACCAAAATGGAGCCAAAGAAAGTTGCATTTGGCACCATTTTGATAAAGAAGGTGAGAAACACTATTGAAATAACTGAAATAATTAATGGTGAAACACCAAGGAGGTGTCCGTTTTGATCTCACTGCCATATCTTGTCTTTGTCAACAATTATATCTTCAGTGAAGGTAAAAGCAACCTTAAATGTTCATTTATCCCTTTCATTCATCATTTATATGTATTTAAAGTTGTTTTATGCATGTAAAACTATAAAACATGTTTTGTGTTAACATCTTTGAGACTTACGGCATAACTGTGTTAGTTAAGCAAAAAACTACAGAGGCAACCGCTGATGATATTATAGATGGGCTACAGAGTTGACTTCCGTTTCCTGTTTGCATGTATTAGCAAGCTGCTAACAAGGATGTTTTTGTTATAAAAATACATTAAGAACACAGTTAGACTTACGCAGACAAGATGCACACTAATTGAATGCTAATCGGAACATGTATACAAACTGAGGCACAATTTTGGCGTACATTTTCAACATTAACTGAAAAACACGCAAACCAGGGCATACACTAACCGAGGTTCCACAGTATCTATTATTATATAGATACTGTTTTGGGGTGGCATTATCTCAGTCTGCCTGAATTTGGGTCAAGGTTTGAGTTCCGCTGCTGACATGAGTCACCAGTGGTTAACCACATTCAGTCTGAAGAAATTAGAGCTAGTCTTTTGCCAAAAACCAGTTGGAAGGAGAATGAAAATCTCCTAACCTGATTATTTTCCTTGTCTTTTTTAATATATGTAACAATGAATTGAACTTAAATATGAGTTTTATACTGCATTTGCTAATCCTGCCTAGAATGCATTGCTCTAATTTAAGGCTTGTCCTGTGTGTCATCCTGTGCAGGTGGGTGACATACACTGCATCGATGCAAGACTTTTTGGTAACATCGGCCGCTTCATTAACCATCTTTGTGAGCCCAACCTGTTGGCTGTGAAAGTATTCACCATGCACCAGGATTTGCGCTTTCCCAGGATTGCCTTCTTCTCCAGCAGGGCAATCAAAGCTGGAGAGCAGATTGGGTCAGTGTATCTGATTAATTTGTTGGTCCCTTATGCTTTGTTACTTGGTTCAAGTATTGAATAATTTTGGCAAAAAAAAACACTTTAACATCAAAATCCTGATATATTACATACAAAATGTACCTCAAAAATAGATTTTTAGTGAGGGACTGTTAAAGACTGATCTCATTATCTCGCTTCATCAGGTTTGACTATGGTGATGACTACTGGGCGGTGAAGAGTAAATACTTCAGCTGCGAGTGTGGCTCAGTGAAGTGTCGTTACTTCTCCAGAAGATAGACCTTGGTGACCACACTGAATTATTGAGGGAGTTTCTCTTATTCTCTGTATGGAATGGACTGTTTGCAATGTGTTTCAGAAGCTGTTCAACAATTTACAATGTTCTGCACTTCTGCTGTGGATCTCCAGACACACATGCATCATTATCTAGAGGTGCATTGGGGTGAAAATGCAAAGCGGCATCTAAGAATATTGGATTGATTGCCTAAGGCAGGAAAGATTAAGATGGAACAAATATTCAAATTAAATAATTTTATTAGATGAAAGGTTTGCATACAGCACATCTGCTGCTCACTCTTGTCCTTCAAAGTCAGACATGGGCAAACCATGGCCCGTGGGCCATATAATAGATCTCTGCTCTTCATAGGAGTTACATTCCACACTGATCAGCGAATGCCGAAAGTTCGCAAGTCGCAAAAATTTCTATTTCGCTCGTCCCCCTCCAAACGCTCCTCTGCTAGCTTGACGTCGACGTTGTACTATTTCAGATCAACATTTGCAATAAAAGTAATTGTTGTCATTATTAGATGAGATTCAGCTCCAGGGCCCTCTCCTTCTCTCTTCAATTGTCATTGTTTATTAGCAACTGAAGCTAACAAGCTAAGTGCACAACCCAGGTTTCATCCCTAAATATGCCTCACACACTCATTAAACACATTTAAAGTATTAAATGTATAGCTACTCACCGCTAATGAATGGCAATGTAAGATGATCCATGCACACATGAGTTCCAGTCACAGCACACAACTGTGGAGCGTTCAAGGGCTGCCATACAAATTGTGAAATCTCTGGGGAAAAAGCATAAGTGAAGCATAAAGACATAAACATGTAAAAATTTTGGGCTTTTTTTTTTTAAACAGTGGTACATGTATGCAGTACATTTGACCTGTATTACTCACTTATGGTGAATGAGATGTTAAATGGTTAAATGTGAAATAAATAAATATATAAATTTTTTAACCAAAAATCTACAACTTTGTGGGACCGTGAATACTGAATCGCGAATGTGCAGGGATCTATAAACTCTATCAGCCTGGAAGGCTTTTTAATCTGTCACGGAGTACAAAATTTCACTCCTGATCAAAATCTTAAGACCAGTTGAATATTGTTAGAATTTGCATTTTGCACATTTGGATCTTAATGAGGTTTTAAGTAGAGCTACAATATGCAAAAGCAAGAAAGGGGAGTGAGACAAAAAGCATTTTGAAAAAGTAATTTATTGAAAACAACAATTAAACTGAAATAGGCTGTTTATCAGCTGATCAAAAGTTTACGACCACAGGCTATAAAAGCCAAAATCTGCTCAAAATGTTCATTTTCTGTCAGGCATTCACACTGTCATGCCCCCCTGATGGCTAAAGCTAAGAAGCTTTCTCTTTTTGAACGTGGTCGGATTGTCGAGCTGCATAAGCAAGGCCTCTCGCAGCGTGCCATTGCTGCTGAGGTTGGGTGCAGTAAATCAGTCATTTAAAATTTTTTGAAAGATCCTGAGCATTATGGAACAAAAACGTCAGGTGGTAGACCCAAAAAAATCACACCTGCTCTGAGCTGGAAGATCCGATTGGCTGTCCTTCAAGACACAGGGCGGTCTTCGACCCAAATTAAGGCCCTTACTGGTGTCGACTGCAGCGCAATAACCATCCGACGGAAAGGTTTAAAAAAAAAAAAAAAAAAACAATTCAAGCCAGAAAACTGCCCGTTTAGACTTTACCAGGGAGCATCAAACATGGGACATTGAAAGGTGGAAAAAGTTTGATTTTCTGATGAGAAAAAAAGTAACCTTGACGGTCCAGATGGCTTCCAACGTTACTGGCATGACAAGGAGATCCCACCTGAGATGTTTTCTACCCGGCACAGTGGAGGGGGATCCATCATGATCTGGGGTGCTTTTTCATTGAGTGGAACACCGGAGCTTCAGGTGGTGCAGGGTCGTCAAACGGCGTCTGCTTACGTGCAGATGTTGCAGCGGGCATCCCTTATGACTTAGGGCCCTCGTCTGTGTGGTAACAGCTGGGTTTTTCAACAGGACAACGCTGCAGTTCACAATGCTCGCTTGACCAAGGACTTCTTCAGGGAGAATAACATCACTCTTTTGGACCATCCTGCATGTTCCCCTCATTTAAATCCCATAGAGAACATTTGGGGATGGATGGCAAGGGAAGTTTATAAAAATGGCCATCAGTTCCAGACAGTTGATGCCCTTGGTGAAGCCATCTTCAACACTTGGAGCAATGTTCCCACTAGCCTCCTGGAAACACTCGCATCAAGCATGCCCAAACCCATTTTTAACAAGAAGTGATTAACAAGAACGGTGGAGCTACTCATTACTGAGTCCTACTGAGAAAATGTTTTGTTCTGGTTTGGAGAATTTTTTTTGTTATTTTTTGAGCGATGGTCTTAAACTTTTGATCAACTGATAAACAACCTATTTCAGTTTAATTGTTGTTTTCAATAAATTACTTTTTCAAAATGCTTTTTGTATATTGTTTTTGCATATTGTAGCTCTACTTAAAACCTCATTAAGATCCAAATGTGCAAAATGCAAATTCTAGCAATTTTTCAACTGGTTTTAAGATTTTGATCAGGAGTGTATTATTTAAATTATTCAAACTTTTAACATCAGAACTGTAGCATAAGTATTAAACTATGGAACTAATTCCAATGGTTGCTGAAGCTACATTCTATTCTTTTTCATGATTACGGTATTCATAAGGACCGTGGCACCGGAGGTCAGGGAAGATGAGGCTGGCATACGAAGCAAAGTGGGGGTTTGGTTACGGGAGTGCCAGCTCATGTGATGGAGAGGGACAAAGAAGAAAGCTTTTTACAACAAAGTTGTTCTGTTTAACCGGACTTTTAGGTGTTTTTTAGCCTTTGTTTTGCCGCATTTTTCTGTGTTTTTGTTTGACTGCAAAACGTGGAGGAGGTCGTCTGGGAGATAAACAAAGAAGGATGTTCACATGTTGTTGCTATACATTGTTTTATAGTTCATATTGTATGCCCCAAAGTCAATGTACATTCTGGGTGTCTTATTCAGTTAAAAAATGTCAAATTATTTTCAGTTTTTTGAGGTGATCTGTCACTGTACCCGTTTTAACTATGACACCATCGCTGAACCTGCCGAGATCTTTACAAGGATCATTATTTGATGTATATTTAGAAATTGTTATTTGTGGTTGAAATGGAAATTGTAGTTGTTACATTATTAAGGTAAAGTGATGATAAACGTGACATGAATATCATGGTTTTATTGAGTGGTTCTAATATGAAGTCTAATTGTAAAAATTATTTGTCATGATTGATGTGCTGTTCGCAAAATACGCACACAATTTCTACCAAGGCCGCCGTTTGGGGGTGGTGGGGGAGTTATGACGTTACGTCAGGGCCCCAAAAAATAGGTAATTTTAAAATAATAAAATTAGATTTTTTTTTTCCATGGGGCCCAGAATTACTGATGGCTTCCCTGATTTCTGCTAATAATAATATAGTACAGAAACTTCCCATAAAAACCCCATAACAATCATTACCTGTCGTGTCTGCCGCCATCACGGTCATTCTAACACATAGCAGCTGCTCAGCAAGAAGCTATGCATTAGTTATGGGGGGCCAAATGACAATGTGAATAAAACCTTATTAAGATAATAAATCATGCTTTTTTGTGGTTGAATACAGCCTCATATTAGTAAAAAAAAATATGCATTTTTAAGCAAATTTTATTTGATAAATTTTTAAGTAAAATACAAATAAAAAGCATTCAAAAAAACACATTCAAAGATAATCTGAATATAATATATTAATATGTAGCATTCTACACTGGTCACTGCTTGTCAGTAATGTTACTGTAATGTTGGATGAGACACACAAGCATCAAACTTGATCACTGGAACAACAGACTTTTATTGCAGGTCTGATTGATCTCACAAGAGGAACAATAATCCCTAACACGGGCTACTGTTGCGGCCGTAACCCACGCCAAGCGATGACTCAACTCTGAACCCCCTATGTTACTTTCTGTCCGACCCCTAACAACGGAGCACATTTAAAAACAGTATTTAGAAGGTCTTAAACATGTTTTCCGTGATCTAACTATGAAAATATTAAATTTATAAATAAGGAATCCTACTGGTCAGTGTCGGGTTTGGAACCAATTAACCGCGATAAACAAGGGATTACTATACTGTATATGTATAGGCCAGCCCCCGGCCATATTTTTTAACCAAATGTGGCCTGTGAGTCAAAAAGTTTGGCCATCTCTGTTCTCCGAAAGAAGTGTTTATTTTTCCCATATTAAGACTGTTGAAAGCACTTTCCCTGCGCTCTATACAAAAATGAACCAACTGTGTGAAGAAAATATTTTTTCTGAATTTGAATTCAACTAAACACAGGTAGGAAAAAAAATTGAGATTGCAGCTAAGAGAAGAAAGTGGATCAACCCCTAAAGGCTGATATATTTGTTTTTGTTTTGTGTTATTTGTGTGATATATTAGGCAAGTATTTGACATTAACAAAATCTCACTGCACACCTTTAAGTGTGCCATACAGTAACTTTCCTCTGTACGAATGGCAACAGGTGCAAGTGATTGTTCTGTCTGTCACAATGCATCACTGACATGGATTGATCAACGAAGATACATTTTTTGTAGCAAACAACAAATGTCATTGGAAACTTTGTAGTTTCCGACAAGTTAAGTGAAATTGGCTCATTTCCAGTGACACACCTGTCGTTCTTTCAAGCACACCATGTTAAAAGTTTAGAAATGTACTTACCATCAGGGATTTGATATTTTCGTCATATTGAAATGTTTGACTTTTGTAGCACTATTTATTCCATGTTGACTATACTGTATAATAAGCCATAGAAATTAATAAACATTTTATGTAATGTTTCTTTTGTATGTTATTTTATCATTAATTTTTTCCCCATAATGTTATTATTTTTAGTCATTTATTTGGTTAATTATTTTTGGTCATTTAAGTAATAAAAACATCAGAATGGCCATTTGGGAGCAAAGTTGTGGCAGGCCGCTACAAATAAATTAACGAATGAGAACAGGCCCGTAACCAGGGGGGAATCGGGAGTTCGTTCGAACCCCCCGAATCCGCCCCCCGCGGGCTTGGTTAAAAAAAACAAAAAAAAACCTGCTGTCAATGTGTGCAATTGTAACGGAGTGTAGCTGTGCTGTGATAAATGATGGCAGAAGTGTTGCAACAGCGCCTGTTGCTGGTGAATAGTGGCATGTGCAAGTTGCTGCAGGAAGTTGTTAACTGTTAGGAATGAGCACTGGGAATGAGACATGGTGAGTCACGTTTTTGCACTGTCTGGGATATTTGGTGATGTAATGTTTACTGTGTGTTTATATTTTGTCATACAATTTAATGTGCATTTGATAGTGTTCACTAATTGGAAAGAGCCAGTCTGCACTTTTGAGTGAAGTTTCATAGACTTTAATGCAGTTTCTTTGTTGAACTAACTTGGAATCATTTATGTGCAATGCAGATTATTCCGTGACCAAAGTCGACGCTCACCTGTAATTCCTCTGTAAAACTGTTGTTACAGGTAATATTCTATGTCATTGTGACGATGTTGTTTTCAATATGCTGTTTCTACTTGTTGCTACTTTGCTAATGCTAATTGCTGGGCCTCATTTAGTATTGCACGCTGTGCAGCAGCAGCCATGTTGGCCACGTGAGATGTGTTCAGGGACATCATGCAAAAGAGGTTTGAATGTGTTAACTTGTCCTGTATTGTAAATTGGATTACAAAATATTTCATTGTATTAATATCAGCGCATCTGTGAGACAAATGATAAAATGTGAAGATAATAATTTGAAGGGGAATTAGAAAGGGTTAGCCAACCAATATACTATACGATCACAACCAATTGAAACACTTTTTGTTTTGTAAAATGGAATCCAAATTGCTGTAGAAAGTGCTCAGAACTGTTAGGAATGAGACATGATTATCCCGTGACTAAAGTCGATGCTCACCTGTCATTCCTCTGTAAAAGTGTTGTTGCAGGACACACTGCCATTAAAAGAAGTCCACCTGACTGGATGTGATGCATTCAAGCGACAGCATTGTGGAGCTGCATTCCCCCACATCAAGTTGTGGACACAATCCCGTTCACTTCCCCAACATCAGGGTCCTCCTTCAGTTGGCCTGTACCATCCCAGTAACATGGTGTGAATGTGAGCCAAGTGCCAGTACCTTGAATCGTCCGAACACCTACATGAGGGCCAGTATGACGTAACAGCGGCTGACCTCGCTGGCACTTCTCCACATTCACTACAAAAAGGTTATCAACTTGGAGGAAGTGGTGGACATATTTTCCAAGAGAGATGATGCTGAATGAGCGATAGGTAAGGCTGAAACACATTGTAGTGATTCATATTGTGCAGGCCTGTGGAAATAGCATCCACCACTGAAGCCATGGCATGCTCAGTCGCCCAGTAAACTGATGAACTTATCTAAATAGGGCAAGCTTGATGTTGTCATTTTGCCCTTAAGCTTGTCATTTGGAGGAAATAACATTGTTATGTCTGTCCAAAATATGCATCAGAAAAAAAAATTTTTGGGCTCCAAATGCAAAATTTTCCCTGCACTCTCGCAAAAGGTCTGTTCACTCAGATTTTTGCACCGCGCCCCCCCAAAATACCTGGTTACGGGCCTGGAGAAACACTGCATATTATTTATTGATTTGCATATTTGCATACTATTATATCTTTGGGATGTCCTCCTCACTACTGGGATATATGGCAATGAGAGGTCAGACTTGCAGGTCACAGCATAAAGCAAGGAGGGTTGCAAATAAGAGACATGGGATTCAGCCCTTATTTGCAACACCCCATGCGAACATTGTGTGGAAATTCTGTATTATACATACTGGCAAATTGTGAATGTTGGACTGACGTCAAGGATTAAGTGAACAAGACATTTGATTTTTTGTGATTTGTAGTTTTTTTGTGGAGCACTTAAAATTTCAGGGGAAAGAGAGGGAAATTATAGGAAAGAGTTGTTAATACTGTCATCAGTGGCGGAGCTACGGGGTGGCCATCTAAACATACTGGCCATCCAGACCAGTGGTTCTTAACCTGGGTTTGATCGAACCCTTAGGTGTTCGGCGGAGCCTCCGCCACGGAGGTTAAGACACACCGGACCCATCGTGTCAAGTCGTGAGTACTCGCCGCCGCTTAGCCATCACTGGCTGCAGATAATCACATTACATTGCTTGCCTTGGCCAATCAGTGCTGCAAAGAATTTAGCGCGCTCATTGTGCGTTCCATTTGTACTTGGAAGTCGGAATTTCCGAGTTCCGAGCGGGAACACCCGACTGAAACGCCCCCCGAAGTCGGAATGTTCAACTTGGAAGTCAGAGCATCCACACCACGTCCGAGTCAACAATCAATGATGGCTGCTTCGTGTGTGAATGATAAATTATCAATAAATAATTTAAAAAAAATATTGCTATAGTGTGAAGTTTTTCTGACTTGGCAACTGGAACGCCTTTAACTCGGAGATCACGTCACTGTCATTCCGACTTCCCAGTTCCGAGTACAATTGAAACCCACCATCAAGTAGTCAACGTGTGACTGATGTGGTAGTACGTCGTGTGATTTCGTTGTTAATATTTGAATCCAAAAAGAAAGTGGTGGGACGAATATGTACAGCATGGATTCACATGTATCACAGACCGTAATGGGAGTCAGCGTCCTGTCATTTTGTGCACCAGTAAACAAACATATGCCTATAAACAAACATATGAAATTGATGGGGTTCGGTACCCCCAACAAGGTTAAGAACCACTGTTGTAGACATTTCAGGTATCAACATATTGCCACCCGAAGGTGAGTAATGGTCTCACCTTGGCTACAACCAATGAAACATTTCTGGTTCCGCCACTGACTGTAATGAATAACTGTAACGTACGAGTTGTTAATACAACAGAAAAGTCAAAATACTCATCTAAAAAAATGATAAATGTTATGTGATGTAAAGTACAGTAGCCTATGTGTTGTCACAATCAAATAGTGTATCATACATTGTGTTGGACAAAGAACGGGTAATGCGCCAATTGTTTTTACGTTTCAAAATCAGAATCCGCTTTTTCTCCATTCGCTATCAGTGTTGTCATACTAGGAATTTGACTCCGTTCTAACATCACTCTTTGTTGCAAAGTACTAATGTTTTATATTTGTAGGGCGTTTTGTTGACTATTGATTGAAACGTTGAGAGAATCAATTCCACCAGCAAGAGTCCGCGGGATTTTATTTTGGTATTTCCTGTACTTTCAGTGGAGGTGGGCTGAGCTTGTAGGCTGTATCGGAAGTGACTTCCCAGTGGAGGACTTTGTATAATCGCTTTTTGAAAATGACTGAAAAGACGTTAACTTTTTTAACAATAATATTATTCAACTTCGTATCCACCGAAATTGTACAAGCCTTGTCACACAGCCGATTTCAGGTAACAGCGAGTTTTATTTTGTATTTCATTCTTTGGCGCACACTAATGGGGTATGTCATGTGATCGCCTCCTAAACAACTGTATATTGAACTAAATGATAAACAAATGTCAACAAGTTATGTTGTACACATTTGATTATTCGGGGATGTTTCTTTCCAACGCTATTTGATTCTGTTTTTGCGATCATTATTGTCACTTTGTTCATTTTGTTTCATTCAGTTTAAAAAGATATTCGGAAGCCTCAATGAAAAGCAGTAGACACTTCGAGGGGCAAACAATCCAAAGACAGAAATAATCGAAAACCAAAAACACACAAACACCGTAAAACGCATACAATGGGAAAACGCTGAAATCACATGAACGTTGCAAGATGAAAAACAAATGCACAACGAAAGCCACACAAACCCCAAAAACAACTGCATGATAGCAATGCTGCAAGTTCACAGAACAACATTTCACTCACATAATAAAATGGAATCTGGCCTTAAAGACATGAGCGGGATAACCAGAAGAAAGTAGGCAGAATGAAATGTACATATTTCTTGATGTTCTGGTGCTGTATAATGCTGTAAATATAACGTCTTAAGTCTTTAAAGACTGATATCCCTCAGGTGTGGCAACGCCACTAGCCTCGCTAACTTCAGTTTTGTTTCTGTGAACCTGCAGCACTTCTGCATGTTTCTTTTGCGGTTTTTTTTGTTTTTTTTAATCCTGCAGCGTTTATGTTATTACAGCATTCTTAATGTGTTTTATAGTGTTTGTGTGTTTTTTATTTGGATCATTTCTGTGTTTGCAAAACCTAAGTTACTCAAACAAAGTTAAACGGTACTGCAACGGTGGTTATCAACTTACTTTGTCAAGTCCGCTTCCCGGCTTTGTGCTCAGTTTGCATTCACATAAAAGGGGATGTTTGAAGCCATACTGTATTATTCTACTTCCACACAAAAACAAAGCGATGCAACTCAGTGTATTTTACACAAGATGATCAAGTAATTATTAAGGAGCGTTAAGAGAAGTTAAAAAAGATTATCACCGCCAAAAGCAACACTGTCACCACCAACAGAGCGAGTGAGGACCGCTGGCAGAATAATGCTGAATGTATAAATGTGCACGTTAACACTGATTATTATACTAACTATACCCTACTAGTTTTTTCATTTATCAACGCTCAACATTGCAAAACTGTTAATTTAATGGCAAAGTTGCTGAGAACACTGCCAACATTTAAATTGGACTTTATTTACAAAGCACACATCCACTTAGTGTGCTCATTTGTCATTAGAAAAATATTAAGAGGTAAAGCAAATATTCTTTGGTGAACTACCTGGAGACCCCTGTGATAGCATCACTGCCTAAAACTGTACACACCTACGTGTTTCTGCTGCGCAAATTCAACACACAACTAGTGTTTTGAAGACAAGCCATAAGTATTATAATGATAACAAGAGGGCAAGATTAAGCGACACTTTAAAAAGTAAGTAGTGATGATGATCGTAGCTCGCACGTGTAACAAATAAAACAAGCTAGCTGGTTGCTGCCAGCCAAGCATGTAAACAAAAAGGCCAGAAAGTGCAATGAGATTGAAACGTGAGCGTTCACGCGCTGACATAGATAGGCTTAGCATGTTACAAGCTGTCGTCAGTTGACTACACATTTTATGGGCTATTGTTCATTCTCCGGATAATAACAAACAAAGTGAAAGTCAACACAAAACGTGTTGCGTTGTCACTGCGCAATCCGTCCCGGAAACACAATCGGTTCTACGCATGTGCAGATCGCGTCTACATCTGGTCGGCCTATTTTTTGGCAGTCACATGTTAGTCATGTGTAATGTACGCTATCCATCGATTTATTAATAATATATGTAATATACATCACCCCCCCACACACACCCAAAAACGTTTTTAAGATTTGCAAAATTACAACATAATCATTATATCAGATGCGTGGTGCAAGTAAATCATTTATAAGCCCTCTTTGGCTGTTTTTATATTGAGTTTTTTTTCTTGCCACTGAAAAAATACAGACAAAAGCATTCGCTAGGAAGACATGTTTGGATGGATGGTATTTCTCCATTTAGAAAAAAGACTAGCTGAATCCTCTACATTAATCCATCATTGCACTCTGCTTTTGGTTGTTTACAGTCAAACATTCATGCATTTTATGTGTTTTATTCTGTTACTTTTATTCTGCTTCATGCATTGCGTAACTTTTTACGTAGCGCCGTTTTGGTGGAGGTCATAAGAGGATAGAAAAATCCACATCTTTTAATAATATTCACTAATAAAACAACCCCCCAATATACTGTATATCATATTTGAAGCATGGTTATTGACCCTTTATGTTCATACATTAACTTTTAAATGTTCATACATTTAAAATGTCACCACGTGACGCCGCAGTAGCGCTGTCATAAAAAATTTGCTAAAGGAGAAAGTGACGTAAGTCTCACGATTCCTGATGCTCGGCTTAAAAAAGTGAGAAAATGTAGCGTATTCACTTGGCTGAAAATCAATGTCCCTTATAGAGAATTTCATCAGGGAATGTTAGTGGATCAGTGTGATCTTGAAGTAGCCACTCCCATTGTAGTGCTGCTCAAATTATTCTTGCTCCCACGTCCCCTTAACTCCCTTTACTTTGGCCTTGACCAGTCTTCCATTCGTTTACTTCAACTGGTCCAAAATGCAGCTGCTCGCCTACTCACAGGGATGTAACGTTATGAGCACATTACCCCTGTACTTGCGTCACTCCGCTGGCTGCCTGTTATTTTTAGTGTACCAGTAGCACACTGTGGAATACTTTGATGCATGCGATGGAGCATTCATTGTCCTGCATAAGAATCACAGTCTGCTTGAAAGAAGCAGACGTTTTCTGTTCTCGCTGCTTGATTGTCTTCTAAAAATTGGTTTGGGAGTTAATGAGAAAAGGTTTAAAAGGAGTGTTAAAAGCAAGAAAACATGAACGTGATGGTTGAACTCGGTGCAATCCACTAATGTGAGGTATTTTTAATAGACAGGAATACATGGATTCCGGGCACAAGCCAGTTTCAAAGAGAAGTATTTCATCCAGAGTCTTGACCACTTTAACTTCAACGCCATGGGGAATGGGACTTTCCTGCAGCGATACCTAATCACTGGTGAATCTTGTGACACTTTTCAAGTTAAGACAACCAATAAAAGGTTGATGTGACATTGTTTTCTCTTTCTTCCCACTGTAGATGAATACTGGAAGGCTGGATATGGTCCCATTTTTTTCTACACTGGCAATGAAGGGGACATCTGGGAATTTGCCCTTAACACAGGATTTCTTATTGAATTGGCTGCTCAGCAGGATGCCTTGCTCATATTTGCCGAACATGTAAGAAATGTGTTATGTCTTTTGTGTGGTGAAATGTACAACTGGCCAATCAGCATGACTTCCATCCTCATCATCTACAGTCAATACATAAGAAATGGAGTATTGTAGTATGGCTGAGAGCACCTAAGGGTTAGGTCCTCAGTCCCCCTGTGACCATGTCAAAATACCCGTAAGCTGAACTCCTTCTCAGGAGAAGTAACTCATCAGGATTTTGGACATGACGTTGTATGACATTCCCATCAGCAGTGTAGTCCATCAAGGGTGACTTTTCCCCCACTTCGTCCCGTGAGCTGAGTTCTGGTATGTTTTTGTTGTGGAGGAATGTAGTTCCCGCTAGTTGCCGGGGTCTCTTAAGTTAAGCAGAAAATACTGTACATCTCATTCCCCCAGTCAGTAATAATGTACCACTGTTAAAGAAAGCCCACATATTTTCCATGTTTGTCATTATGCTTCACTAATAATGTTTTTTCATTAAGCATTGATATTTTGCATTTTATTCAGCGGTCTTTGAACGCACCATAGTTGTGTGTTGTGAAATGCAAAATCCCTCACTCGCGTTCAATTTCATGACTTCACTTTATCACGGTTTTTCAAAATTATAGTCATTAAAAAATAATTTGTGGTGGAATACAACCTATTACTATTAAAATAAAATAAGCACATTTAAGCAAATTTTACATATGTTTTGCCTAAATGAAGCATTTCACTGCTGTTTGATTGCCTTGTTTCTTGTTTGCATGTCTTTATGCAACACACCATGCACACTAACCACAGTTGGATCAAATCATTTCAACGGCATGCACAGTTAATGGCAAACATAGTTTGGCAGATTAATGCGTGTGTATGTGGCCGTATCGAAATGTTTGACTCAAATCCAAACACCAGAGTTGAGGTGAACCCAGCAACTGACGTCCACATGTTTGTTAAATTCGCTGTTGGTCTCGTGGTTGACTTGCCTGACTTCGGTAGCAAGAAGCATGGGTGCAGTCACAATAACTGTGTCAATGTTGTCTTGTTTCAATATGTGCCCTGTGATTGAGTGTTGCCCACCTTTCACCCAAAGTCAGCTGAGACAGGCTTCACATCCCCACGACTCTGAACAGGATAAGCGGTAGAAAGTGGATGGACAGATATTTGTTCAATCCTGACCTTTGCAATGAAATACATGTCTGCAGCATTGACACATTAACACATTTTGACTTTCACCCTCATCAAGTTTGAATGTTCTTCCTTTCACAGAGGTACTACGGCAAATCTCTCCCTTTCGGCAACAACTCCTTCAACCTTGACAAGATTGGCCTGCTGACAGTGGAACAGGCAATTGCAGATTATGCTGTCATGATCAGTATGTTGAAACATGAGCTGGCAGCCACAGATTGCCCTGTCATTGTTTTTGGTGGAAGGTAAGCTGTATGGTGGTACATCTCCATTGATCTGATGTGAGGTTGTGGTGTCCTGCTGATGGTCTTTCTGCACCAATTGCAGTAACAAAATAGCAAATAGTTGAGTGCATTTTAGGGTCGTCACCTTCTTCATATGCTGAATTTCATGCTTGAACATGAATGAAAACAAGACAGCTGTGGTGTTTTGTGACCTGTGCAAGGTTAATGAAGATTTAATGCTAAGATTGTGAGCAGACAAGTCACAACATGCCCTTCAACAATATGCTAATGGCAGTGAGGTTCATGGCTGGTGAGGCACTGACTCCTTTGGAGTTTTTTTTTTTAATGTTAGCACAGGTTGCTCATTAAGAGGATGACACGAAAGGAGGTGAATGATTCACTTTGGTTAAAAAAAAGTTTTCAAATAAAGTCGTCCCTTGCCACTTCTCACTTCAAATTTCGCAGCTTCACTGTATCTCGGTTTTTGTAAATATATTAATACGTCATCGCTCTTTCCTGCTTGAATATGCTTATTATTAGACAAATATATGAATATTTTAGCAAATTTTAGGTATGTTTGGCCTAAATGAAGCATTTTCAAGCATAATAATGGCTAAATGAACTCAAATACAAATATAAGGCATTCAGAAGATGCATTGAAAGACACGTTTTGATATGTAGTATTCTACGCTGGTCACTAGGTGTCAGTCGTGTTACATGATGTTACATTGATCAGAGATAGCCATCGCAGGAAGCAATATACAGAAACCGGAAGCATTTATTTTTGGTACTGTGAATGACCGCACAAAACCAAAAAAAAAACCCAAAAATCATAGTCCAAATTGGTCATCATACCCTGCAGTGTGAACACAACCTAAGACGCCAGACTTGTTGGTGCCATGATCTTAAGGCCGGGGCAACATTTGGCTCATCATATGTCATAATATACATGAGTGCAACTTCGAGAGAAAAGGTTGACGTAATGGTTTATACGTAGAAGACTGTTGCTGGCTGTACTCACGTGAGAAGTGTTTTGATTCTGACCTAGCCTTCTCACAGGATGTTGCAGGCCTGTACTAATGCTCGCTGCATATTTTAATGAAGTTCTTTGTGTTCAACCAGTGGCATCAGCGGAGTTTGTTCTTCATCACACGGGTCCAGTCAGCAACTAAGAGGTCACTTTTTGCGACTAAAAAAAATATGAGACATCACGAGTCAATTTTTCATCTACTCATGCATGTGTGACCAGATAAAAGTACGTTGACAAGGGACGCATTATATCCTTTCCACTATGACAGAAAATGTGGAGTCAATTGGCGACAGCTTCTCGGTCTAAGCCTATCAATGCCAGCGTGTGTGATCGCTCTCGTTTCAAGTCACATTCGATTTACTTTTCTACCATCTTTGTTTACACATTTTGCATTGTTCTCACTTTCTTCTGTCGCTCTGTTGGCAGCAAGCTAGCTAGGCGTTATCTGCCGAGCCTCTGGTCCACGGGCCCCAATTGTGACTTTTTTTTTTTGAAAAATTTAAATGTTGCCAGTCGCATAAAACAAAAACAACTGACCTCTCCTTTCTTTTTATACTGTTGTACTGTCAGGGCAGATTTCTATGAGAAAGATATTTAAATTGTTATTTTATTCAGTTAATTGTGTTGTTATAAAATGTATTATTGAACAATTATTTTCCCATGTATTAGTATTATTCTAAAATAGGCATCAAATTACACAGTTAAAAGCAAAAAAAACCCCTAAAACAGGCAGGTTGGTTGGCCCTGCCAACAAGGTGTCCCTGATTTACTTTTGCAGAAGTTGGCAACCCTACCAGTTAATTTGCTGCTTTTATTTTATTATTATTTAATATTTTTTGTTGCTGACAAACTTCTGCTCCACACTTCAGCCCAGTAGTTGACAGTAACGCGCAAATGAGGTAGTTTGCCAACCCACATTCACTCCTAAAGAGGAAGAAAGGAGACGACCACCAAAGAAGAACATGGCAGGCTCGTGTATGTGAAAAGAGGGCGGTATTGGAGTGTACAACACATCCTGTTTACTTGTGGTAACAAAATAAGGGTGTTATAAAAATTAGCTTACACTCCTATGAGGAAAATGTTGGAGTTCATTGCTTTGGATGACCAGCCATTTTTGCTCGCTGTGCACTTTATTTTTGGTAAGAGGGTCAAATTAGGTCTGCAGTATAATCTGTGCAAGTTTTATTTGTTTTTAAAAATGTAACCAAACAAAAGACTAGAACTGCCTTCATTTAGTAGTTTGGAAAAAATGTTTCTAAACTTTTCATTTCTATTTGCAAGAACGACCTCACATGCAGTTAAAACAAGTTTGTATTGTTTCACTGGTATTGCTGAAGCTCTTTCAACAAAATAAGATGGGAACATTGAAGGTGTATGCTGTCAGTTCTTAAAAAAAAAATCCTATCGGCCAAAATTGGAATCAGCAGGTCAGGCTTTTTAAAGGTCGATGATCAGAGAGAAAATTGTAATTGGTGCACCCCTAATGTTAACTAAAAACCTGTGAATTTACAGAGGCATGAATGCTGAATCCCAATTTTGCAGGGATCTGCTGTAGTATTATTATCATCATCATCATCATCATCATAAATGCTCACATTATGCATGTGGCATTTATTGAAATGTTTTACCTTGAATAATGATTTGGAGTGCATGACAAAGTGGAAAGGAAAATGTAGCTGTCTTTCAACTCATGGTTAGTTATTAAAAAATATACCGCAAATGAACTAATTAATTGATAAACTCAAATGAATTAAAACTACATCAAGTGGTTGCCGCCAGCCACAACTGTTGCCTCCAGCGTTTCATGCGTGAATTAGAGACTTGTAGGTATTTCATTTAATAAAAGGTGTTACTTGTAGCATTTACGGCAGGGGTCACCAATGTTTTTTCTTGTTAGAGCTACTTTTACTAAATGAAAACGGCCAAGAGCTACTCATTTTTGTAACAATTATTTTTATAGCCAGAACATTAAGAACATGCTGGTAGCCACAACTCACATTTGCTTTTCAGAATGCATTTCTTTTTAGTGTTATCACATTATTAACTGAAAAGCTGAAAGGAAAGCAGGCTTGAGGGCGCCTCGTGTGGTCGTGGGGGGCTCCCTGGTGCCCGCGGGCACCACGTTGGTGACCCCTGATTTACGGTATTATTATTGTCGTCGTTGTTATGATTATCATACAGTTACATTATCATTATTATTATTTAACTTTCTATTTGTTTACAACTATTCAAAGTTCAACCTAACATGCATTTGTTTCATTCTATGCCCCAGTTATGGCGGTATGCTGTCTGTCTATATGAGAATAAAGTATCCAAACCTGGTGACTGGAGCTCTGGCTGCCAGTGCTCCCATCCTGTCTGTTGCTGGGCTGGGGGACCCCGGACAGTTCTTTCGAGATGTCACAAGTGTAAGTTGGATGGATATACACTTTTTGTTGTGAGTCGTTCATTCATTTTCTGTCATCCAGGTCATGGGTTAGTTGGAACCAATCCCATCTGACTGTGGGCGAGTGGCCAGGTACACCCTGGCTTGTTGCCACTCAATCACATGAAAGCCATCACATGTTTGCCCTAGCGAAGGAGATGTGGTTCTTGGTCAGGGATGCCCAAACTTCCAAATCCTCCAATAAACATAGAAAGGAGATTATGCTTGGAGGGCAACTGTTTCTGCACTTATGCCACAAAAATTCTGTGCAGAGAGGTAAAGGCTTTTTAACATGCACAGTTTTACATTCAAAAAACAATGCCACAAACATGACATATGGAATGGAGAAGTCAACATTTAACATCGTTTTACCTGTAGTGGACACCCTTGGACAACAACCACATAACAGCAATTTGTTCAGCAAAAAAAAAAAAAAAATTGTGTTGCTGTCAAATTTGACGAATGTAAAATCCATAAAAGCCACACCACAAACGCACCACATGAAAGCATGACTCTGAATGTCTCATTCACATGAATGGGTTAACTTTTCTACCACCTCTTGGAGCAAGTTGGGGAATTCTCAAGTAGGTCCCTTGCAAATAATGGAATTAATGAAGCTAGCTGCTGTTGCGTGGCATCACGCAGGACACATCGGGGCCGAATAACACCACGACTGCTTCTCAGATGCGGGCAGTGGTGGTGTCACTGCATACATACTGTATGTGATGTACGTACTACTGTACGTATTTTCGTGCTCTAGTAAACAGTAGCCTACTTGACAAGGTGTAAATAAGTTGTGCGGAAGCGTGGACATTTTGTGCCGACACTTTGTGCGCGGTTGTGTGTCGTTTACATACTTCTGAAATGATGATGGTCATCTCATTACGTCATATATAATTCAGAGGTCTTGCATGCACCCTTGTCTCTGTACGGTCCATCGCATATCTCTTTTGTGCGGTCAGTGTGTTTGTAACGTGATGTATCTTTCTCTGGCAGCAGAAAACTGATATAAACAAAAGCTGTTGCTCTAAAAATGACGCCCGCGACAAGATTTCATCTTGCACATGTGATCCAAGATGCCGGCGTAAACATGCAAGCGCAAACCAAGGCAAAATTTTAGCTAACCGGGCCAGATGTTAACCGAGGTACCACTGTATATATTTTCAATGTATGTATAAATATGAGTATATATGTACATGTACTGTATATCAGGGTGCCCACACTTTTTCAGCATGCAACTTACAAGTCAAAATTATCTACCTTTTACTATAAAACATAACATTTATATCAAATCTAACTGGTAAACTTTGAAACTACTATACTAAATACAAAAGATGAATAATTTACATTCAGTTTCAAAGTGTACAGGTCATCAAAATAGTTGATATCATTCAATAATTCACAATTCAATTCAATGTGGCAATAAAGGTAATTATGTCCTGTTAGCATTTGCTGTAAGAAATTAAAAAAATAAAAATGACTACACAAAAGACAATGCAGCCGAATTCAAAACAAGATATTAAAAAGGTTTCAGCAATAGGCACATTTAATCATGAAATACTAGTTTCACAAGCAAGTGGAAAAACACGCATCTCTATAGTGGAGTTCAAGACGCTATCAAACAATTGACTTTTTTTCGACATAACTAGCCGCTACAAGTGAATGGATAACTTTTGTTATCTATACAGGCGTCTTACTGCTGAGTTAGTTTGTCCATAATCTGAATAACCCAACTCTGTGCTGCTTATTGAGTCATATGTTCTTTGCTGCAGAGGAGCAACAGCAAATCAGGAGGGGAGCTTAATGACAGCTGACTGATGTAATATGCCATCTACAGAGTGACATTTATGACGTGGGTACCACATGTGATCGACCCCCACTATCTTTACAGTCAACATAAACGGGCACCTTGTTCTTGGTGTTTTGAAAAAAATATATAATTTCACGCTCTTGCTGTACGGATGAAAGGCTGAAACAATAAAATATTTATGTCGACTGGATTTTCAATTTCTTCAGAATTTTAAATTGTAATTTTTATGATTTTTAAATTATCGTACGTGTTGAACTGTTTTAAAAGTCTTGACTCGAAGCTTTCCAGTGATATACGGGACATAACGGTAATGAAAATGCCCGTGTCACATGTACGGTATGTGTGTGGGTGAATCCAACAATGTTAGCATAGTATTTGTGATTTAAACACTTTTCTTTTGCTTGTGTTTTCACTTTCAACAGGATTTTGAGAACATTGTTCCTGAATGCAGGGATGCTGTAAAAGGAGCTTTCCATCAGCTTAAAGAATTAGGTGAACTGCAAGGTAAATGCTTGATATGTTCCCAGGCCTACTCCAGTAAAAATGGTACAAAGTAGTGGTTTTCAAAGTGTGAGGTGGAAGAATACTTCATAGGAAGTGCAGCCACTTGAAAAAAATAACACTCCCTGGGGGTGGGTCACACCCTCTTTTAAAACCCCTATTTTAAACAATTGAATTTGGTGTTTATGTCTAAATATGAAATCACACATCATTTTCTCTTGTTTACTTTATTAGATTACATGAAAATTCAGTCCGCATTCACCCTTTGTAAGCGTCCATCATCTGCTCAGGACATCCAGCAGCTAAATGGGCTGCTTAGGAACGCATTCACGCTGATGGCAATGTTGGACTATCCTTACAGCACTCACTTCATGGGCAACATGCCTGCCAACCCTGTCAAGGTATGACATGAACATTGTTTTATATTGTATTGTCCAGATTGTGGCCAAAAACATTGGCATCTTTGGCTTGGCAGTATTCAAATTCAAAAGTTCAATTCTTTGAAAAATTTAACTCTTTTGCTGTTCTTTTGATGATGACATGTACTGTAGAATGTTGACCAGTAGAGGAAGAAAAAATGGGGGGGGGGGGAATAATAATAATAATGTTGACCAGTAGAGGGCACTGCGGACTGCGGATAACAGTTGTACAGCACTACTAGGCTTGTTATTATCATGGTTCATGGTTTTAATCCTGAACATGCATGAGTCAAACAGTAGCACATCACATAGTACAATTCACAATTTTGCATGTCCAAAAAGGAGTAGGAAGAAGCAAAGCTTATTTAATCCTACCCCTCATCAGTTTCACATCAGTTGCAATACATTTATTCACCTCTTGTTCTTCCAAGTGTACTTTGTAGGTCTACATGACAATGTAGTGCAATCATAGCCAAGGTTTTTACTTACTAAAAGGAAGCTAGAGGCTTAATAATAACTGATAGAATATATCCACGACCCACAGAACAAAGCTGTGCTAGTAATGTCTTATGCTTGTTTTTAATATTTTACTTTTTATACGGCAGAGTGTCATTACAGCTTTAGTTCATCAGGAAGTGACGGTGGGCGTCCCGAGCAGGAGAGCTAGGCTCAGTGCTAGCTGTGAGTTTCGAGAGAGTTGGGAAGTGTGTTTATGTTGGCGTGGATGTAAAGTCCTGCAGTGTTCTCCGCTGTTAATAAAGCCATTAAAGTGCATCGGCGACGTGAGTCTCTCCTTCCCCACAACAAGCGGCATTACAGTATTGACCAGTGCACACCAGGAAATAAACGGTGTCATTTCTTACAGGCATTGGCTGGACAGCTATGTTGTGGGGCTTGTTTAACCTTTGCCTTGTGGGCAAGCAGGGAGGAGAGACGATGCTGAGAGATGTGTGTGTGTTCTGAGCTGCTGTCTGGTGGCCGCGTTCTTTTTTTTTTTTTTTTTTTTTTTCCCCCTGTCCTGTCCAGCCTTTAAAGCAGATAGAATTGTAGATCTAAATGCCGTCAAGTGCTCAACAGATTTACTCTGCCAGGGAGAAGTGTGATATACACTTCCCCTGTCATACAAAATTTATTTGACTTTGATGCTTGTTATAAAGCAAATTTGGAGCGACCGGACCGGAGCAGGAGGGGACAGAGAAGAAGAGAAAACGAAACCGGGGGGGGGGACAACAAAAAAAAAAGAGAGACAAGGACAACAGCAGCAAGAACAACAATTGTGATAGAACAACAGAAATATACAGGACGACATCAGCAAATAAATGTCTGTGACAACTATAAAGACGAACAAGGACATAAGGACAAAACAATATCAACAACCACAATGACAAAGCTGTCAATGACAATCACACATAATAGCAGTCATGAAATGATGAACTATGATAGTGATCACAATGACAATACTGCATTGAAACAGTCACACATAATAGCAGTCATGAAATGATGAACTATGATAGTGATCACAATGATAATACTGCATTGAAACAGTCACACATAATTGTAGTAATGAAATGATTATCCATGATAGTGAACAGAATGAAAATTACTGTAATGCACATCATTGTAAAAAGAAAAAAAAAACAAAAAATAAAAACTATAGTCATACTGCTGATATCACCGTCGCTGTAATAAAACCAACAACATAATAACACCCTGGATAACTCAGTGAGTAATGTGGGGAAATACATATGTACTGTGAGTGTGCATATGTACAGGTATCTCTGTATGTGAGGAAGACTTCATATATATAAAGGTGCAAGAATGTGTGGGCGTGTAATTGTCACTGAGAATGCATGAAAGGAAAGGGGCCGCCTTCCACCTCCCAGAGAGCCCCGCCCCAAATAGCCAGGCCGGGCCCCGGCCGCCAGAAGGCCACCAGGCCCACAGGGGCAGGCAGCACAAAGTTCAGTCCCCCAAGAGCCAGCCCAGAGAGCCCCCCCCCCGGGAAGACCAGCAAGAGGCCGAAGAGAGGTAATCCCAGCCAAGGACAGGGCGCCGGCGGGCCGGAGGACTGCCAACCCCTGAGACCAGCGAGAGATCACACCCCACAAAGGCAGACGGGTAGCGGGGGCCACAAACCAGCAGGCCCAGAGACGCCTCCACAACCGGAAAGAAGCCCGCCCGCGCCGGAAGCGCCAGATCCCACCCACCGCCACCCCCACCCCCAGGGAGCGGAGCCCGGCCCGCCCCGGGCCAACCCCCGCCCGACCCCCGACACAGGGCCGCCCCGCCAAGGGATGCAGGAGGCACACCCTCCACCCACCCGGCGGAGGCACGGGCGGCAGAGATGTATCACCCAGCACCCGACCCCACGGAGCAAACCCCTGTATGCCCCCCCCCCCAAAATTAAATTACTAAAATAAATAAATAAATAAAAGTACACACACGCACGCACATACACACTCCTACGCACCCACACGCACGTACATACACACTCCTACGCACATACACACCCCTACGCGCACGCACATACACACTCCTACGCACTCAAGCACGCACGCACGCACACCCGGAAGCCCCACCCTATCCCCCGTTGGTAACCCTAGGAGCAGCGGAGCCGGGGACCCCGGGGTCCCAGACATACGATCCAGAACCCAGGCGCGGAGAGCGCGGACCGCCGGGGAGCAGGAAGACACCAGGCCACACCCTCCCAACGGTAGGACGCCGCCAGCGAGGAGGAAAGCGGGAAACTGAGCAGGCAGGCGGGAAAACGGGTGAACAGCCAGGCGAAACACCACACAGCGCCAACCGACACCCGCGGGCCAGCAAACCCCGAAGAGGGAGCGGGAGCACCACACCCCAAGCCGCAGGGAGGCCAAGCACCAGAGCCGAGAAGGCGAGACCAGCAGCAGACCAGCCAACGGCCCCCACAAACCACCAGAAGCC
The DNA here is from genome assembly GCF_027744805.1 of Dunckerocampus dactyliophorus. Lineage (NCBI taxonomy): Eukaryota > Metazoa > Chordata > Actinopteri > Syngnathiformes > Syngnathidae > Dunckerocampus > Dunckerocampus dactyliophorus. The sequence goes on along the minus strand of NC_072822.1, from coordinate 29,978,019 downwards.
AGACCAGCCACATGCCACCAGAGCCGACAGCGCACCACCCGCGCACCGGAGCCCCACCCCCGACAAGCCCACAGACAGACCGGGGGAGGCGAGGACACAGACAGCGGCCCGGCAGAGCACAAAGCGCAACGGCGACAAACGCCCAAGCGCCCGGCAGAGCACAACCCCCCCCAGCGGGCCTGGCCCCAGGGCACCCGCCCACCCACCCCGCCACCCAGGCCCACAGTACCCGCAAGCATGACCAAGCCCCAACCCACCAGCTGGCCCGGCGCCCCAGCAGCCGCCACAGCGCAGCAACCACCAGCCGCCGCGGCGGCACACGGGCCACCCGCAGCACCGGCACCGTCCCCCGGAGACCGCCAAACCCGCCCCAAGAGCGCAGAGGTGCCCGCAGCACGTGTCAGTCAAGGGGAATCACCGCAAGCCGCCCCCCCCCCGGCGCAAGCCCCGGCATCAACAGGCTGGTGGCCACGTTCAAAGTATTCATTTTGTTTGTCTTCAGTCATTCAGAGGTGACTTGCTGTTGTGTTTTATCCACCAACACCAGTCCAATCCAGGAGACAGCAAGACATCCAAAGACTGATCAGAGAGAGAAGGCAGCTGAGAAAGCAGTGGAAGAAGGCCTCTGATGCAGCCAGAAATGGTTTCACATTACTTCAGAGAGACATCAAATTTTGGTTGGCGACCTTAGGAAGAGCAGAGAACTTGAGGAAACTGCGAAAGAGGAAGGAACACACAAGAACACGGTTCTATATAAAAAAAAAAAAAGCTGAACCCTCAAAACTCCAATGCAAGAACTGGAAGAACATTTGGAAAAGGCCCACCATGAAAAGGCACGAACCACTAGTCATCCCACATGATATCCCACCTGTTCAACCTCCAGAATTACATCTGGAGACTGGCCCTCCAAAATGGAAGGAAGTGGAGAACATAATACAAGATCAGCTTCAACCCGTGGACTGAATAGAGTGCCGTATATGCAGCACATATTAGTCAATTCCGGCCAATCTGCCTTCTCGACGTTGAAGGGAAAATCTTTTTCAGCGTGATAGCACAGAGACTGTCCACCTACCTGGAGAAGAACAAGTACATTGATACGTCTATACAGAAGGCCAGTATCCCAGCGTTGCTTGGAGCATACCAGTATGATCTGGCACCAGGTCCAAACTGCTAAGAAGGACAAAATAGACCTCCATGTAACCTTCCTCGACTTGGCTAATGCCTTTGGATCAGTTCCCCACAACCTTCTCTGGGAACCCTTCAGCTTCTTCCATGTCCATTATCCATCACTGCTCTAGTGAAAGCCTACTTTGATGGCCTGCATTACTTTACAACAGCCGACTACACAACATCATGGCAGCGTAGGCATTATGGCAGGCTGCACAGTCTTACCCCTGGCATTCACAATGGTCATGGAAATATCATCAGGGCCTCTAGATGGGTGGTGGGAGGTGAGCAAACAAAAAGCGGAACCCGCCTTCCACCTATCTGAGCATTCATGCATGACATGACCACGCTGACCACTGATGTTATGTTCTTTTTCTGAAATGCAGCATTACTTTTACGCCAGATGTAATGGGACACACACCTTCCAAAAAGTTCAACTTTTGTCTCGTCAGACCACACAGTATTTTCTCAAAGGTCTTGGGGATCATCAAGATGTTTTCTGACAACATTGAGAAGAGCCTTAATGTTCTTTTTGTTCAGCAGTTGTTTTTGTTTTGGAACTCTGCCATGTAGGCCGTTGTTGCCCAGTGTCTTTCTTATGGGGGATTCATGAACACTGACCTTAACTGAGGCCTGCAGTTCTTTGGATGTTGTTGTGAGGTCTTTTGTGATGAGTTGTCGGGGTAATTTTGGTTTGCTGGCGGAAGGTTCACCACTGTTCCATGTTTTTGCCATTTGTGGATAATGGCTCTCACTGTGGTTCGCTGGAGTCCCAAAGCTTTAGAAACGGCTTTATAACTACGGACAAAAACATTTACACATACAACACACACACTTCCAGTTGAGTTAAACCTTTCTACCTCTTTTGTTTAAAACTTATTTTGGTTTAAAGAATTAAGTTTAGCACTATGTTGACACTAGATTTGGTATTATGGCTAATGTTTAGTTCCGTTGTTGGTTTAGTACTCAGTTGCAACCTTTTGTTCAGTTCGTGTTAGTTCTTGATCAGTTTTCTATTTAACTACTTGGTTGGAATTAAACCAAGTTTAGTTCTATCCTGGTTCCCTTCAAGTTATTTTTTGGAATTTTACATTTGTTAGTTTGTTTACAAACATACAAAACAACTTATTGCAAAAATAACCCTTTTACAATAATTGAGGACAATACCAAATATAATAAAATGTACAAAACTCTGAATAATTCAGCAAAAGACTGAATAACCAGAATAAGTCTCTTTCTTTCTTTTCTATTTGTTAGTCCTTTGATTGTCTATAACAATCCAGCAGTTATCCTTGGTCCACTGCAGTTTTGCAGAAAGAATGGATAATCCTACCAGTTGTAGTACCATGCACCGGTCAGCAGAGGGCTTGTTGCTCCTGAACTGGTCCTGGCGCATGCAGTTCACAGGTTCCGTGGGTGGCTCCATCTCAAGCACATGTGCTCCAGCACATGTTCTCTTATGTCGATCTATCTCGATAGTTCTTCAAACCCAATCTAATTGGCCTATCATAAACAACATGAAATATGCATAAATACATCAAATAAACCAGTGGGTAGTGTTACAATAAAGAACAGTCACTTTTGTCTCTTAATTAGTGCTCGTTAACAAGTGGTCGCCGAAATGACGGAAGGAACAATACACTTGCAACAGTATAATGTTAACAATTGAAAATACACCATAAACTTCACCACAAAACATAACCACTATATTATCTCACATCACTTTCAAACGAAATAAAATACATTTCTTTCACTCACCAAGTCCCGTTCGAGAAAATAAAACATCTCCAAAACAGGAACACGGTGGAAAATCAAAAATACCTTCTTTGCACTTTCAGACAACAAAAATAGTATTTAGACACGTTTTCATATTTTTCTGGAAAGTTTCCTGCTCTTCTCCTTCTGCTGCGCACTATGTGCTGACTGTGTAATGTTCTCCCTCCTCTGCACAGGAAATGAAGCTAGTCACATGGGTTACGTAGCAACGTACCCTTTCAAAATGAAAGTCACATTTCCGTAATTCAAACGTAAATTACAATAACTAATGAATTTACATTCTTTTCACATTTGAACAGGTTTTAAACAACATAGATTATTATACACATATTTACAGATTATATAACCATATTGTGTCATTGTTTCTTTATACAAAGTATTTATTGCTGTTTTTATTAACATGCTTTTACTTTTGAGCATCCAGTTAACCTGGGTTATGTTAAGCAGGCCTATTAAGTCTTCATAAACTGTAATCACACGCTCTGTCCGAGTTGTATAATTTAGCTTTCCATTTAGCTTTACACTGTATCTCTCCAGCGTCTAACTCTTCCTGTGTTGGTCCCATTAGCTCTAACGCTGCCTCTGTTGGTCCAATTAGCAGTGTCACAGTGCCCTCTACTGGTCAAGCATGTACAGTCGCAGTATAAATACTGATTGAGTGACTACAAGGCAAAATAAAATAAAATATAGACCAGTCGGCTTGTGTTCGTATCCGCGAATGTTTGCTAGTCGGGTGTTTGTAAGTTGGGGACCTAGTGTACAGTCAAACCTGCCTATAGCGGCCACTGAAAAATCCCCCGCAGAAAATTTGCGTGTTATAGACCCTGTGTATAGCGGTCACCTGTCTAACGCGGCCAGTGGCCACCCGTTTTGTATCCCTTGGTCAATATCTGACCGTATATAGCGGCCAAATTAACAACTCAAGTAGAAGCTTCATGCACAAAAAAGTTTCGTTTTTTTAATCAATGAAGCTGTCGTGTGTAGACTTTAATTACTGAGTCCTAGCTCAGTCACAATCATTCACAAGATCCACACAAACTGTCAGTTGTTCCACATAAAAAAAGCCGTCTTCTTTGGAGCTTGTTGCAGACAGTGACACCGTTTATTTCCTGGTGTGAGACAATGTGCACTGATCAATACTGTAATGCCGCTTGTTGTGGGGAAGGAGAGACTCACGTCGCCGATGCACTTTAATCGCTTTATTAACAGCGGAGAACACTGCAGGACTTTACATCCACGCCAACATAAACACACTTCCCAACTCTCTCGACACTCACAGCTAGCACTGAGCCTAGCTCTCCTGCTCGTGACGTCGCACCGTCAATTCTCGTCACTTCCTGATGAACTAAAGCTGTAATGACACTCTGCCATATATATAGTAGCACAGCTTTGTTCTGTGGGTGGTGTAGAATAACAAGCCTAGTTGTTCTTTATAACTTTTATCCGCAGTCCCACAGTGCCCTCTACTGGTCAACATGTAACAGTATAATTATACTGTATGTATCTGCAAGCACAACAAGCTTCTAATCACAGACATGTTAATATGTGCGTGCACAAATTCAAAATGGCCACCAACCTGTCTATAACAGCCACCTGCCTATAGCAGCCACTTTTGCCATTTTCCTTTTGTGGCCGCTATAGACAGGTTTGACTGTATGTATATATACTGCTCAAAAAATTAGAGGAACACTTGGAAAACACATCAGATCTAAACTGGGGGGAAAATGATCTTGAATATCTTTCCTGATAATAAGTGGGTGATGTATTAGTAACAAAATGATGCCACATAATTTGATAAAAATGAAAATGATCACCCTATAGAGGGGGGAAATCAAAGACACCCCAAAAATGAAAGTGAAAAAATGATGCAGCACACTGGTCCATTTTGCTAAAATGTCATTGTAGCAACTCAAAATGATTCTCAGTAGTTTGTGTGGCCCCCACGTGCTTGTACGCATGCCTGACAACGTGGGAGCATGCTCCTAATGAGACTACGGATGGTGTGCTGGGGGTTCTCCTCCCAGATCTGGACCAGGGCATCAATGAGCTCCTGGACAGTCTGAGGAGCAACCTGGCGGCGCCGGATGGACCTAAACATAATGTCCCAGAGGTGTTCTATTGGGTTTAGGTCAGGTGAACGTGGGGGCCAGTCAATGGTATCAATTCCTTCATCCTCCAGGAACTACCTGCATACACTAGCCACATGAGGTCGGGCATTGTGGTGGACCAGGAGGAACCCAGGTCCCACTGCACCAGCATAGGTTCTGACAATGGGTCCAAGGATTTCATCCCGATACCTAATAGCAGTCAGGGTGCCGTTATCTAACCTGTAGAGGTCTGTGCATCCTTCCAGGGATATGCCTCCCCAGACCATCACTGACCCACCACCAAACCGGTCATGCTGAATGATGTTGCAGGCAGCATAACGTTCTCCACGGCATCTCCAGACCCTTTCACGTCTGTCGCATGTGCTCAGGTTGAACTTGCTCTCATCAGTGAAGAGCACAGGGCACCAGTGGTGTAGTTGCCAATTCTGGTGGTCTATGGCAAATGCCAATTGAGCTCTACGGTGCTGGGCAGGGAGCACAGGGCCCACTACAGGACGTCGGGCCCTCAGGCCACCCTCATGAAGCCTGTTTCTGATTGTTTGGTCAGAAACATATAACATATGACATCTACGTATATAAAAAATAAATTAAAATTGGAATGTTTGGTATGAATAATTAGGGCCTTGAATATGTTTAAAAAATCATAACAACAGATTTTTTGTGGAATGCACATTTTTTTGACAATGGCAATTTTCTGTTGATTACCCCTGAAACGCGATTTTTTTGTCCAGACATTGGCAGACCCTTGGAAGTGCGATAACTAAGTCATTTATGAATACTTTTTTACTTTCGACCACTCAAAATGTTCAGTGGCATCAGACCTATCCATACATATATACTTTTTATTTATTTATTTCCTCCTCCACACCTCCACAGTTCAGTCACAATAGGTGACATCTTCAGTTTCATGATGTCGCTGTGGCCTCCGTAGCTTGTCATCAAATCGCAACATCCTATTTATATGCACAAATCTGGTATGCCCCATTGCCTCTGCATATGCGACCTGTTTTCTTGTTCCACAGGCTGCTTGTTGTCTCATGTCTTGATTTATACATGTATAATCCAGACAGGATCAAAAGCCCTAAATAGGTCCTCATCTCTTGCGTGGTCATCGCCATCCACCCAGTCCTCGTACGGTTTCCTTGTAAATTTGTCATCTCAACAATCAGAGTGATCATGTCCTCAGTAAAAAACAAATTGAAAGCCAACTCGGGGCTGCTGATCCTGGCTGTGGCGTAGCATGTTGGACCCGGCAATGGAATGGCCGGGGGTTGTAATGTCTGGCAACATCGTGAGTAGCTGACCACATTAATTTGCCATTTTTTGATCTCCAATTCTTCGACACATCAACTACCTCCTCGCTCTGCTCGCCCTCCTCCTCCTCCTTGTCGTCATCATCCGGACTTTCGTGCTTCTCCAACTCATCTTCCGACTCATCGGACCGAAAGTCAGGGATAAAATCCTGATCAGAGGCATCGGAAGATGCCTCTGATGGAGTGGAAAAATCCTCTCCATGCTCCATGACCAATCCTCAAACTTCTTTGGCTGTGAAGCATCGCTTCATTGTTATCGTTGTACATGCGAAAGCTGTTTTACAAGGGAGAGCTGTATTAGGAAATGCTGAGCAAAGTTTTCTAAAGTCACTCAAAACACCGCTATCCAATAGGAAGAGGGAGGGGGGAGGGTCAGATTCAAACGCTGGACCAATAGATTTGAATTAGCAACATCAAACAACAATCCCAGCATTCCCCCAAGCAGATCAGCCATTTGAAGTTGACGCACCTGCAGATTCTGCACACACAAACGCGCATACTCAAATGCACAAATTGCAAATAACACTTTATTTTGCAAAATAACTTCACCCAGCAATGCACACACACACACACACACACACCTATTCTAGCAATCCGGACAGTTTTCATGACATTCATTTTGCACGATTGTGCGCTCATTGCAAAGAAGCAAAACTCATTAGTTAGTCTGTGTCGGCACCCAGTGGATTGTGGGTGTAAACATTTTCAACACACAATTTTCACTTTCTCCTGTTTTTCGACTCGCCACTGAATGGACTGAAGCGGAAATCACGGGAAATGCACATATAACACACTTATAACACATGAGGTTTACAGTCCATCAACAATTATAAATTATAATGGGAGTCTATCTGCCAAAACTCGGATTTTAATGGCATTCCATAGTTTTATTATATAGCTCAGAGCTGCAACACTTTACAAATGTCAGCATGGTGCCATTTTTTATTTTTTCATCTATTGCCAACCTGGGAGACCTTGAATCACCAAATTCCCCAAATGCTTTTCTCTTTGAAACAAATCCCATTTGCCAGAAAATGGACACAAAACGCCACAAGGGTGTTAAACAGCGCCCGATAGCACTGTTGTTCTTGTATTGTGGTATTTTTTGTTTGTGACTTGTGTTTTTGTGTGTGCTTTATATTGTGCTTCATTGTGAGTGAATTTTTATGGGCCGTGTTGATAGACAAATTTTTGTTCTGTAGAACAGACAAAGTTCTATAAAGTTCTATTCTACACACAAAATATATATATACAGTGACGTGAAAAAGTGTTTATAGATGTGTTTCCTGCTGAAAAAAAATTATATTTTCAGAGAAAAAATAAATCAATAAATTTTTTTTTTTTTTACCTAACATCATCGAATTTGCTGGGTTGCAAATGCTGAATGGCAAATGTGTGGAGGTCAGCTGCGTACACACTACCAGTCAAACGTTTAGACACAAAATGACTAACTTTATGTACGAAGAAACCAAATCAATCAACAACTGGATGTGGCCCTCTGTGAACACGTATTTCTAGTTTTAGCTAAACCTATGAAGTATATTTTTCATCAAACTTTGACTATTGGCAGGTTGCTTGTGACACCATGCTTCGTGGAGCTGACCTTTTGGCCAACTTGAGGGATAGTGCAGGTACACTGAATAAATCATGTTCATTTCTTCATCGATGGGTATCTAAGGCTATGCCATTGAAGTGGTGGTACTTTATGCTGTGAACAGTACGTGACCAACTGCTAAAACTGTTTTTTATGGTGAATTCTACAGGGATTGTGTATAACTCAAGTGGCGTGCTGACTTGTTTCGATCTGAACAGCTTGTTTGTTAAGTGTGCTGATCCCACTGGCTGCGGACTTGGCTTTAACAGCCTGGCGTGGGACTACCAGGTATTTCCCCCCATCAATACACACACACACACACACACACACACACACACACACACACACACACTGTATAGCTTTGGATTGCAAACACAGGGATTTGGAAAATTTTGAGAACATTTTGAAAAAAATTTGAAAATTTTTACTCAAAATTGACAAAGAATTATTAGAAATGGATGTATGATTTTTTTCTATTTTAATTTTTTATAAAAATTCTGATCCCTGTGTAATATATTTTTTGCCCTCCGAATTATACCTAAAACGATTTATTACGTATTTATTATCTTATCATACGTGTTGCTGAAGGTTCCAGAATGTCTTTTGACTTGACAAGTCCGAGCCCTATTAACTTCTTGTTTATGATCATGATTGACGACAGCTGGTAGTGGCTTTTTGGCTAGATAAAATCATTTGTCTGACAGCGTTCATTAGATAGAATAATACTCAGTGGACAATGGAGAAGTACAAGGAATTCAGCGATGATCTAAGGAGATTTACGTCATTTGGAGAAGACTTTTGGAGCAATTTCTAAATAGCACCTACCAGACGCGGGGGGGCACTCCATATTCGCAGAAACCACCATACACAGCACTGAACATAGACACACCTGTAAACGTTATAGCCAGAGACAAGCACGAACCCCTGGTGGGCAACCCACCAAGTGCCAGAGAGGAATCCCTGCTTGAGGGACGTGTTGCCATTAATATTTTTCAAGTAGTGGTGGTTTTTTTTTAAATATTTTTTATGATGGTGCAAAGAAAGGGCAGGTCAGAAATATTTCCTTCCAACTAGTTCTGCAGAACAGGACAGTTGGGAAATAATATAGAGAGCTGATACTGTATAATTGTCCCTTTGTTTGCAACCATAACTAAGATATGGCCCACCTTGAAAATGAGTGTTTTGAGTCAAATTTTTTGATGGCAATCTTGTGTATTGAGTTACTACTGTACACCCTACTAACATTTGCTGTCCTTTGCATTGCGTGCTTGCAGGCGTGCACAGAAATAAATCTCTGTTATGAGAGCAACAACATCACAGACATGTTTCCTGCAATGACCTTTTCCGAAACAGAACGCATGGAATACTGCTCCAAACGCTGGGGTGTGATCCCGCGGCCAGACTGGCTCAAAATTCAGTTTTGGGGGAATGGTGAGAGCTGAAATATACACACAACACGTTATTATTCTGTTGCATTCAGAGATGTGAGCTAAAAAAAAATATGCTGATGAGGTACTGTAGGTACTGTGTGTACCAATATATACTGTACTGTATATATTGGAACATAACCAAAATACCCAGAAAATATTTTCTTAGTTGATTGACACTTAGCCAGGAGTTGATTGATTTACAGTAGCGAATGGTGAAAATTCATACGCACTTAAAGTCTGTAATTAATTGATCAAATTAATCTCTCTGTAATCTCACCTAAAAATTGCTGAGAAAAGCCCCCACCTTGAGGTATTTTCATTTAAATTTATTACATTATTGTGGCGGCCGCACGGTGGTCTAGTGGTTAGCATGTTGGCCACAGTCACAGTGTGAAGATCAGGAAGATCTGGGTTCGATTCTCCATTGGGCATTTCTGTGTGGAGTTTGCATGTTCTCCCCGTGCGTGTGTGGGTTTTCTCCGGGTACTCCGGTTTCCTCCCACATTCCAAAAACATGCATGTTAGGTTAATTGGAGACTCTAAATTGTCCATAGGTATGAATGTGAGTGTGAATGGTTGTTTGTCTATATGTGCCCTGCGATTGGCTGGCAACCAATCCAGGGTGTACCCCGCTTGTCGCCCCAAGTCAGCTGGGATAGGCTCCAGCATGCCCCCGCGACCCTAATGAGGAGAAGCGGCATAGAAAATGGGTGGATGGACATTATTGTGGCTTGAACAGATGCAGTGCTAGCTATTTACATTCCGCTGTATTTGAGGCTAGTCCCAATTGCTGCCTGCAATTTTAGTTTGGTTCACCAGGGGGGAATATTGCTGTCAATCTCCAAATAATTACAAAACAAAAATAAAATAAAGTGCTGAAGTTAATACATCAAAAAACAGTAATACAAGTACTGTAACAACAACTGTGTTGCTATACTTTCATAGCAACACTGTTGAGCGAATCCTCCACCAAAATCTTAAAGGGGTAGTTCGGATTTTTTGCCATGAAGTTGTATGACATCCCCATCAGCAGTGGACTACATCAACAATGACTTACTCCCCCACTTGGTCCCGCAAGTCCAGTTCTGGACTGTAGTAGTGCTGCTTAGTTGCTGGGTCATTTAAGTAAAGAGCTTTGCTTCTCAAAACAATATGCGTTCAAAAGAGTAATACATTTGCATCATCACATCGTGCAACAGTGCCTCCTCGAAAAAAATCTGACCTCACAAATTGATCGGCGTTATATTTGTCTGCCGCCGTATCCCTGCTCACTTTCGCCTCTCCATTCTTGTGTATGTGATGAAGACGCTTGCATATTCTTTTGCAACAGAGTGCAGCGGCCATCTTGTTTACATGTGTCTTCCACAGCTTCATAAAACTTCATGTAAAAAAATCCGAACTATAACTTCAGTTTGTTTTTCTTTTTTCCATCATACATCTTGCTGATTTTGGTGGTCATTTGTAGTCCTGCACGGTTGCTTGTTTGATGGGACATTGGACGCAGTTTGCAGCATCTCTTAACCACTCATCTTCCACTATGTTTATGTGCCTGCAGTTCATCACTATCCACTTGGCAAGAACATTCTTCAGCCTGTCGGGTGCAGGGTGCGCAGGGTGTTTTTGACTTTAGTCTGTCAAAGAGCTTTGCTATGGCTCGTTAAATTGCGAAGATCTTTGCTGCTAATGTTAGCTGTGGCTGCACTCGCAACTGGGTGCTTTGCATTGATGGGGTAGGCTAAATTTGAGCTGCTTCGGTGCTAAGCAAAACTCCTTGCAAAGAAGGCATACCACTCTACCTTTATCAGTAGTGTGGTCGGGGCGTTTTTGAAACGTAAATGTCCAATTCTTTGGACCGACAACTCTTACCTACGCCTCCATTTTCACATGTCTTCTCTGCTACTCACCACTCCTCACCTTGCCCTCCCAACTACAATGGGAGCCTATCAGCTCAAACAAGCTCAAACACTGACAGCCAATCAATGTCCACTTCAGGGTGACTGACCAGTATTTTTCACCCCAGCAATTCAAGCACAAGAAGCCCAACACTTAAAAAGCAGATTTTCTAAAAAAAAAAAAAAAAAAAAACAGCTAACTCACGTACAGAAACTGTAAATTTAGAGATTTAAAATTAGATTAACACAATTTAAAAAAATAATGCACTAACTATGACTGTAATTAATTGCAATTAATGCTTTAACTTAATAACCCTAAGAAAATTTAAGCATATATTTGATGTGGTCTCTGCTTTTCTTTAGCTCTTTCCACAGCCAGCAACATTATCTTCTCCAACGGAGATCTGGACCCATGGGCAAATGGAGGGGTAAATGATTAAAAAATCTGTGACTTAAGTGGATTCTAAAAAAAAACAGCTTTCCATCTGTTTCTTTCCAAAAGGTGCGGAAGTCTTTGAGTTCAGCACTGATAGCTATCAACATTTCTGGGGGCGCCCATCATCTAGATTTAAGGTGTAGCAAGCGGTTGTCTTGTCAATGTTTATTTATTCATTTCAAAGTCATCCATGAAAATCTAACATGTTTTTTTTCAATAATCATACAGAGGGTCCAATGATGCTGATCCAGCGTCAGTAATCAAAGCCAGGAAGACTGAAGCGGACCTCATCACATACTGGGTGCAGACAGCAAGGACAATGAGAAGCAAACAACATTTGCTGTGATGTGCTGATGATGGTTGTCTGATTATGTGTTTAAATTCAAAAACAGTTTCAGTCAACACGGGGGGAAAAAAGGGATTTGAAGGGACATTTTAAATGTACTGTCTCTGACCAATGTTTGTGCAATGGTTCTGGCTGATTGTCCTTCTCTCATATTGTTTTTCTCCCATAGCCAGCTCTCTAGTTTTCATGTTGTTTTCACCTCTAAAGTCTGCACATGCACAATTTGAAATTGAGCATTGACATTCAGTGTTATTTTTCTTTTTGATTTAATGAGTAAAGTAATAGAACACACACGGGCAACGAAACGGTCCTGTTCCTGTTCCAATACTATTGCTCACAGGAAAGGTGGAGACTTCCAGATGTAAATACCTGGAAATAAAATCGGAAATGTTCTCTGCTTTCATATTCATCTTTTGATGTCAAACCCAAAGGTTTTCAGTCTACAGCAAAAATTAAGAAACTGACCTCACTGTTCCAATACTTGTGAAGGGTGTGTGGTGAGTGTGCTGCTGAGATGTTTGCAGGAGGAGCTGAATAGGGTTGTATTTTTTGTATACTGAAGGTCAGACGGAGGGGAATGGAAATTGATTTCTGTGTATTCTGGCATAACTGTAAGCCTCACATACAGTAAATACTCCAACTTTGCATAATGAAGACTAATTATAAACTGAGAGAAAACAACAGTAGTCAGAGATAAGTGGCTTGTGGCAAAACTGAGTTAGTTAGCAAACAACTACTTAGTCAACCGCTGATGACATCATAGACTGCTTCCTGTTTGTATGTATTAGCAAACTAATCATATGCTAAAAAAATACATTAAGAACACACTCATGCAGTGTGACTTTCTCACACTTCTGATTTATGGAAGTAAGTATTACTCCAGTTCGTGCTCTCCTCGGTGTGTGTGTTTTTTTTGTCCAAAGATTGCATTTTAATTTCAAGGATTTTGTGCAACAGGAGTCACCATTGTGTTAACCAAATGAATGCTCAGGAAATTAAGAAGAAATAGGGCAGGAATAGGACCTGTACGTCACCGAAAAGGGTGTTTTGCCCTGCGAGACTTGGATAAAGGCAAAAGATTTTCTTGTCATCCGAAAATTATTTGTCCCACCACTCCTGGCTCCCACATGTTCTGAGTGCTAATGATATACACTTGTTTGACACTTGTTTTTCTCTCACAAACATATTTGGTCTGGTCATAAATGCTTTTGCTAATGTGGAATGTTGGTGTGTGCCACACCTGTTTGGTGATTAGTGGGTGGACCGAACATGACCTCTAAAGTCTGAGGTGGCCAGCACACACTCTTTTCATGACTTGGCATGTGCAGCAATACTAAACCGACCATATTACCTTTTGTTGAAGCACACTTGTGTGCTTGGGCGCTTCGCTGGGGCGTGGCGTGAGGACGTGAGTCTGAGACTCCGGTTCCACAGTAAGCTTGCTTGTTGTTTCACCTTCATTTGTGGCTTTATGTCGAGGCTGACACAAACGCCTTGCTTTCAAAGACCCTTTAAAAGATTCTGAATGTCCAGCCTGAGATTTCTTCCGACTCTCCCTCTCCTCCCACAAGTGCATGCTGTCACTGGCAAAAAGATTGGACACACCTGCGCTAGAAGGACTGTCTAGCTCAAGGGTGCCCAAAGTACGGCCCGGGGCCATTTGTGGCCCGGGGCTGTGATTTTATCGGCCCGCAGCACAGTCTAAAAATGTAATTTAACAAGAAAAGTTAAAAAAAAAACAAAAAAAAAACGGAAAAGTCAAAATATTAAGAGTAGAGTTGTAATCAAGCAAGAAAAAAAGCCATAATGTCACATGAATAAAGTAATAGTATGAGGAAAAATTAATTTTAGCAGCATGAAGTTGAAATATTAAAGAAAGTCAAAAACAATGAATAAAGTTGTAATTTTTAGAAGCTAGGTTGGGGAGAAATTTATAAATATGGAATTTAGAAGTCAAAATACTTGGAGAAGAAAGTTGAAATATTTGGAAAAACAAAAAAACAGCAGAAATAGAAAATATCAAAAATTTTACCAGAGTTAAATTTTGCAACAATGTTGAAATAAAGAAAAAAATACTTTTTTAAATGATATAAAGTTATAATTATGAGAAGAAAATTTAAAAGAGGAAAACTGAAATTAAATAGTTGGGAAATTAAAAAATAGAAGACATCAGAAATGGGAAAAAAACAGCTGTAATTTTATGGGAATAAAATGAAAATATTACCAAAAAAAGTAATAATCAAATGAACAAAAGTCGCAATTTTACAAGAATAAACTCATTATTATGAAAAAAAAATTTGGTAGCAAAAAAGCTGAAATGCATTATTTTCTTGAGCTACATATGGCTTCTTAGCATATCTCCATGTGTTGGTTTACAAAACGTCAAAACGTTATCAACGTTGCCCTGGCATCCTTTAATTTTTCAGTATGTGGCCCTCACTGAAAAAAGTCTGAACACCCCCAGTCTAGTTGGTTTCTCTTGAAAATTTGGCAAAATTTAGAGTACCATATCCAAAATATGTTACCACTATAGAATGACAGAGGACAAGTTTTGCCCCCTGATTTGATCACAGGGCAATGTTGTGAATGATGATCCTGTGTTGCAATACATATACGGACAGTATTTGTTTGTTGCTAGACTCCCTGGTCTGAGCTGCAGCCTCACACTTCATTGAAAATGTTGCCCTGTGATCAAATCAGTGGGCAAATCTTGTCATCCTACGATGGTAACATATTTAGTTTGCCAAATTGTAAACAATCATCAGAAGCTTGAAATGGGCCGTGCAAACGATAGATTTTCCAGTGTGACGACAACTACGAGCGTGACAAACTGACTGGTGGATTGTGCAACCTGTGACTTCTGTCTCATTGAAAAATGTGTGTTTGTGTACTTTCCCATCTATTTGTTACACTCACAGAAGATTGACGTGGTTTGCCTCATATTTTTTCCAGACTTTACAAAGTGGACACATGGGTCTTGCATGTGTGGCAAAGGGGCAAATGCTAATTTGTTGAAGTCTCGTTAAGATGACTTTATTGCCATTGATAACAAATTCACACTAAAATCAGTTTCCCCAAAGCAACCAAGGTAAGTACTAGCTCACAACTAGCCAACAATCATCACAAGTTGGGAAAGTCATGATAAAATCAGCAGTGACGATAACACTACAACACCCTGAATGTGTTTTGGTAATTAGCATTTCTATTCTCAGGACACTGGATGACAACTGGACTGTTGAGATTGCCTGAGAAGACGTTGGAGCTCTCATCTTAGCAGGCTTCAACAGTTCATGCTCAAAGCCGAAAAGGGACAGCTCGTGAGAGGGAATGATACAGGATTCCAGTGTTTATTCTCAGAGGCAAACTCAATCGGACTGGGGGCCAAAACTCAAAGGCAACTTTAGGTCGTGAGCCAAACAAACCCGAGTTCCTGCCTGAACGGTGCCGGGATTGGAACATACCAATGATGATGCGGCAGCCAGTTCAGGTACATTTTCAAGCTCGGACAAATTGTGTTTTTATGTGGACATACCTTTTTTTTTTTAACTTCACTTTGTTTTTTGTTTTTTGTTTTTTTTTTCATCAGAGTGGAGGAAAATATCCGTGTTCGTGTTCATCTTTGTTCATTCCTGCTATGAAGTATTTTCACTTTATACTGAAATACTACTTTTTGATCGTCTCCAAGGCCATGAATGTATCCTAACTGCTGATTGGATGAGCCAGTAAAAGAGCGGGGTAGACCAGTGCGGATATATATAGTACATTTCAGTCAAGTCTTCATCAACCACCTCCTCGTCTTTCTCAGCATAAATGCTACTGAATTATATATCAACACAAAACCCCCACAATCCCCGGGATTTGTAACCCGGAAGAGTTTGCAGCTGTGAAACGGGTGGATTGCGTGTTTCCCAGCATGCTTTGTTGTAGTTAAATGATCATATCATATCTTTTGGCTCTTTATGGCCACCCTTAGCAGCAACAACTGCAATCAAGCGTTTGTGGTAACTTGCAATGAGTCTCTTACAGCGCTGGGGAGGAATTTTGGCCCACTCATCTTTGCAGAATTGTTGTAATTCAGCCACATTGGAGGGTTTCCCGGCATAAAGGTCATGCCACAGCATCTCAATAGGATCCAGGACTTTGACTAGGCCACTCCTAAGTCTTCATTTTGATTTTCTTCAGCCAGTCAGAGGTGGACTTGCTGGTGTGTTTTGGATCATTGTCCTGCTGCAGAACCCAAGTTGGTTTCAGTTTGAGGTCACCAACAGATTTCTGGACAGCCTCCTTCAGGATTTTTTGGTGGACAGCAGAATTGATGGTTCCATTTCCAAGTCTTCCAGGTCCTGTCTGATCATTTTTCCATGACTGCATTTATGTAGTTGTATTTATTTTTCCCTTTGTTTGCTATGTCTGTGTGAAGCATGGTTACTTACCATTTTTGGTCATAAATTTAAATTGAAAATTAAAAATTTTAATTAAATTGTGAGTGAATGAAGTGACGTCGGCCTCGCACATGCGCACAATGTATCGTGTTTCCAGGACAGATCAAGTAGTGCCAACCGCCACCAGAGTATGTTTTCTATTCATTACAGTGCGTCCCGTCCAAGTTAAAACACCATCGACACCATGAGCACAGCGATGAGCAGTGGAGTGATGGCTTTATTTACTGTGACGTTTGCATCTTTAATTGTTGAAATGAAATTTGAGGTGATGGCATAAAATCAGCCATGGGACGCAGAGTGGGAAAAAAAGTTGTACGTTTTTTGCTTTTTACTTTGTCCTTCTTCCCCATTCAGTTTTAAACACTTTGTTAAGTTTAGAATACAGTCTCTACCTTGCTCCCTCAGTCTCTTTTCCAAAATGTGTTAATAAATGATCGTTTTGTGGTTGACATTGATGAGACATGACATGACATCACATCGGCAGGCATGGCATGTCTGCCATGATGGAGTGGAAAAAAATTATCCTCC
Source organism: Dunckerocampus dactyliophorus (assembly GCF_027744805.1). Taxonomy (NCBI): domain Eukaryota; kingdom Metazoa; phylum Chordata; class Actinopteri; order Syngnathiformes; family Syngnathidae; genus Dunckerocampus; species Dunckerocampus dactyliophorus. Next base: position 29,960,987 of record NC_072822.1, on the reverse strand, counting down.
CATTCCGTGTGGAAGTGGTGCGTTTTTGGCTTCTTTGGCCTTCTTCCCCAATATGTTTGAAACAATTTCAAGTTTAAAATAAGTAAAGTGGAGAGGCGAGCTTTGTAGCGTGCTATTGTAACCCGCCCTGTTTCGCACTGCCCGCACCGGGGCTCGAACACAGGACCTTCGTAATGGGAGGCGAGGGCGCTGACCACGCGACTAAAAGCCCGGACCGTCGGCCGCGTGTTCAGCGCAGCTCTTGAGGCAGAGGGAGTGAGGTTTACCAACGTACACTCGCACAGCCTCACAGGCTGGCATCCGTTACACTATGCTAGCAGCAACCGTCTGTTATGTCCCTGCAGTGATCCTGTAGCCTGCACAATGTGTTGTAAACAAAGAATAATAGGACTGTGAAGGTGACTATATGTGTTATTTTATGTCTGCAGGGCTCTAATAATGTTAAAAAAGGTATTTAGAAAGTAATGAACATGTTTTATGCTCTAACTATGAAAATATTTAATAATATTTATTTATTCATATTGAATCCTACTTCATGGGAACTCTCTTATTGCGGTGTGGTGTGGAACCAATTAACTGCAATAAACAAGGGACGACTTGGAGGCTGAATAGTTAGCTTGGTAGCTTGCTATGCTTACAGCGGCGGCTGTCTCTTGTGTCCCTGCAGAGATCTCGTAGCCTACGTGGAAGAGTTATGCAATGTGGTATACACAAAGGTAGCAGTAGACACGATATCAGTGTCCATTATTCTATGCTAGATGCACGTCAGACTGGCTGCCCTACATATCAGTCAAGTGACAAACCTCATAGTTCAGATGGATGACAGACTGACACCAATTTTTTTTTTATGCCATGCGATCGACCCACATTACCTACAACAACAATGTTAACATGTGAGTTATGTCATACTATCGCTTATGATGTCTACTACATCAGGAAATATGAGTGTAAAGGTGAGTGTAGGGGTGTTATTTCATGCATACAGGGTGATGTATACTAAGAATGTCAAAAACCTGTATTTAGAGGGTCATGTTCTATGATCTAACTGCAGAAATATTGATTTTATTAATATTGAATCCTACTAATCGTATGGAAATTCACTTCTCCTGGTCGGGTCTGGAACCAATTAACCACAATGAACAAGGGACGACTGTAAAGACTTTTGTAATTTTCCAGAATGAGTGTGCTTCTGTGTTTTAAGACATTAAAAATAATGCAGAACGTTTGTTGTGAGTCAAAACAAGCCATCAGAATGTATTGACTCCATTCTATAAGCCTCTGCTTGTAATCGGAATGGATCACAGGGTTTCCTAGGATTTCTTGAAGCGGTGGTGGTGGGCTGCATGGAAGCCGGATTGCCGCCACTGTCGCTCCGCTGCTGTGCAGGATTTTTTTTTAATGTAAATTTACTGTCCCAGCCATTCCTTGGTGGCAACTTAACTTTCTTAGCCATAAGTTTGCATTTGAAAACATAGAATGCACATTGACCACTGCGAAAATGTAGATTCATATTTCTAATGTTTTTATTTGCTTGTTGTGTGTTTATAAAATGTTCTTGTGCCATTTTTTTAAAACAATTTCATTTTTATTTAAATGATGTATTCTTTATATTGTACATATTGTAAATATTGTCCCCAATATGGCAATGATCACATTATTGCTGTATCCCAATAATATTGTGATACTGCCTAATAAGGTCACTGGCTCCTCCCCCTTCCATCACTCTGACAGAGTTTGCGTGCACCTCCAAAAAATTCTATCCTTGCATCAATGGCATCACGACGCTGTGATTGGTCAGCTTTTTTTAGTTACATCAATTCCCGTGTTTTACAGAATTGCAGGTCATGTGCTCAGCCCCTGCCGAAGAATTCTAACAGGATGAAGCCATCGGCGTAGAGACGACACCGCAGCATGTTTCAGCTTTACTTGTGAATCCCACCCCAGTGACATGCATCCGCATCATAGTGTGCTCTGGGCCCACACCCTACTAGCCTTCCACTAAAAAGAACAACAAAAGTTTGACTATTTTTAGCGTAATTCTGTATTTCTTAATCTAAATAAAGAAACATAGGCTTGTGAAAATGTAGCAAACAATGACACTGATCGCTATGCGGATGTTCAAGACGAACAGGTTGAGGATGTTGCAATAGTCTGTCAGATGTCATGCGAACAGGTGAATTCCAGAGCTTTCTCTTCTGCAGGTGCTCTTTGAGGAATGTGATTCAGTAACTTCCTTGTAGCTGTTGGGTGGAGACTCCAGAGTTGTAAACCTTTTTCACCGACTCTCACTTCCCTGTTTGAGCACACGAGGAAATCAGGAGGCAGCGCGGCTGTGCTTACCCAGAATTCAACCTTCTTCACACCACAAGGTAAAAAAGGCTTCATATGGGAAAAGAATCATGTGATGTGTTTAATGTGTTTGGTTTGTCAGGTGTGCAGCAGTACTGCTGTACTGTACGAGTAGCACGGTTTCCAACTGATTTTGAAGCAATAACGCAACGATCCGCGGAAAGCACATCACCACCAGGCTTTGTGCAATAAATCTAAACCAATGATTACCATGCTGACATCATATGCAGATATTAAACACACACTTTTCTAATATTATACATTCTAGGGGACATTTGTGGCCTGCAGCTGTTTTTTACTGGCCCACGGCCCATTCTAAAAATAGAATTACAAGAAAACAGAAACACCTGACATGGAGAAATCAGCACTAGTCATCTAGAAAAGCCGTAATTTTACAGGAATACAAGGATCGTAATATTATGAGGAAAAATAACATTTTAGTAGCATAAAGTTTAAATATTAAAGAAAAAATACTTTTTTTTCAATATTATGAGAAACAAAACAAAGAATAAAGTTGTCATTTTTTGGGAAGATTAGGTTGCGGAAAAAGTTCTAATATTATGGGAATAAAGTCATAATATTACGACAATGTTTAAATAGTTTGGGGGGGGCAACAACAGCAGAAATGGAAAAAAAAACAGCTGCAAACTTTTTCGAGAATAAACTCATAATGTTATGAGGAAAAATTGTAATTTTAGTAGCATAGAGTTGAAATATTAAAGAAAAAATGTGACTTTGATATTATGAGAAACAAAACAAAATAACATTGTAATTTTTACAAATATAGGTTGGGGAAAATGTTTATAACATGGGAATAAAGTCATAATATTACAAAAAGAACATTTACAAATATTTGGAAAATTTAAAAAACAGCAAAAATGGGGGAAAAAGAGCCAGGTTGATACTAATACTACACTTTTCCACGTACATCACAAAGCTGAGGTGCAGTTTTGTTTATTGAAATATATATATATATATATATATATATATATATATACATCCTTTCATTTTTCACTATGTGGCCCTTGCTGGAAAAAGTTTGGACACCCCTGACTGAAAGGTTTGCGCTTGTCTGCTTGACAAAGAATCGCTTTTGTGTGATTTTTTATTTTTTTTTTGTAATAATGCACCCAAAGTTATAAAAACAAACTTAAATGTCTCTTTGCAAGTTAAATGCATTTACACAAATAGAAGTTGTAACTTAAATGTGAATTATTCTATCTTTATTTTGAGGTTAACACGTTTAAAGCTCGTGCTGAGTAAGTACTAGCTAGCAGACATCAGGTCCTTCCATCATTATGGTCAGCTCTCAGCGGCACGTCACAAATTCTGGGCCTCTATACTAAAGCCTCCAGACGGCCCCCCTCCCCATGCACCCGAAACGCCAACTGACATGTCATAGCAGTATTTGGGTCACAGACGATTTAAAATGCAAAAATATATGAAATTGTGTAATAATGCCAGTCGACGCTCTTTCTGTTTATCAGTGTTGTGTTTCACTCAACAACCGAGATTCATTTTAAGAATAAAATTGCATTTTTTTTGTGGATTGTATGCAAAATGTAATTAAAATGTCTTTCTGGGGTAACGGGAATAGCTTTTAAATTGATTACAATTTCTACCATTAGTAACGTATAAACGTTAATAGATATCATTGTTAGAGTTCAATGAGAAAAACATTTTTATGAAATGTTTGAGATATATTTGGTTATTTGTACTGTAATGGGCTTATTAGGTGCTCTTAAATCATATAAACTTTCATGCCGAAAAGAGAAAAAAAATTGGAAAATGAATAAAAATACTTTAAAGTAAAGGTAAAAAGCTGTGTGGTTGTATCCTCAAGTGAAGAAAACATGATTGTGTACGATAATACGGATAATACAGTCGTCCCTCGTTTGGTTCCAGACACGACCACGTTAAGTGAATTTCCACGATATAGGATTCAGTGTTAATAAGTGGAATATTTTTGTAATTAGAGCATAAAAAACCTGTTTATGACTTTCTAAATACGTTTTATTAGAGCCCTGTAGACATTATATAACACCCCTGTATTATGACTTTTATGTGAGGAACGGAGCGTGCCGCGGGTTGGATCCCAGGATGCGGGAGGCGACGTGTGATTTGGAAAGGTGTTTAATTCCAAATCAGCAAGGGTAAAAGTACAACACAAGCAGAAGCACAACAAAGATGCAAAAAGACAACTAAGGAAGTAGCAACAAAAGGAAACCCGGATTCTACACGGGAAAAAGGGTAGAAACAGAAAGAGCTACCAAAAGGGTTGGGCGATTGAACAAAAAACACTGCTGAATACTCAAAGCAGGAAAGTACAGGAAATCGCTAACACCGCCGGAGTGGCCGGGCAGGTAATAAAGAATACAGGTAGGCAGAAAGACTGGCAGACAGAGGGTAACTGCTGAGCAACAGGAGCCTGAGTCGGGAAGCGAAGGGCAACGATCTGGCAACGGCGGAAGGTGTGCTTGCTTCTTAAGTAAGGCCGTTGCCCATTAGTCTCAGGTGTTGCTCGTCTGCTCATCATGATGGTGTAGAGCGTGTACTGCAACAGAAACAGTATCGCAGCACACGAGACACCACATTTTATGCTGCAGGGACTTGCGGCGGCCGGTAGCTAGCAGGCTTGCGAGCTAACCAGTTAGACCTAAATTTCTTTCTTTTTAACTTAAGGCAAAAAACTTACCACTTCCACAGAAGGAGACCTTTTTTTCACTCGATCATGTCGGGTATGCCATGCCTGACTTCAAGCGGCGTTAAGGTAATGTAATGTAATGTCTCCACGTTTGGTGTCATTACTGCTGCTTAGTGACCACAGTACTACACATCACTTGTATCTCAATGTTTTGACTAATCATAGACCCTAGTCTACCGTGAAGCAGCGACCATTTATCAATCAATGAATTTCAGAAAAAAAGCAAAATAACAAGGTAGCGATAATCGAACCACGTTGTTGCGAGGGATGACAGTATTACATTTTGGGTGAACTTGTAACTTGGGGCTTGGGGTGTTTTTGGAGGTGAATTCTCCACATTTCCTTTTTATGCCGCAACCACATGCCACTTCCAAAAATGAAAAAACAAAAACAAAAAATGATATTGTAATCCTGGGAGGACAAAACAGGCAATTTTCCCACAAAAAGTTGGCCAAACTATGGCCTAGCTAGCTAAAACATAACGCAGTCCTCATCACATCACTGATAGATTTCACATTGAAAAGGCATTTTTGAATAATAAAAGCAGTTATCCGGAAGGACACGTTTTTAGGACATCACACAGCGGTGAGCAAAAAGGTCAAAATACCAGCATTTTAAAAGAGACTTAGTGAGCTTTCATGCAGTTGTCAGGGCCTCTGAGTCTTCTGAGTCACATGACTACACAAAAACTTCATGCGTAACATTGGCTTTTCACGTCTGTTACCCATCGAGGACATTAGGGAAGTCCAACAATGCGGACAAAAGTATTACTTGTGTAAAAATGTAAGTATGTATTTAGTAGGTATTGCAAACATCACCGCAATTATGCCCAAGCGGATAATTAATACCTTTCTATTTTTATGAAAATTTTAGAGTTTGATTTTAAGCCTGGACGTTACTCAGGAAGGACGTTTTGCTACTTTTGAACACCGTTGCTCCTTAAATGTTTATATTTGACAATAGATAATCAGATAAGTAAATAAGGAGGATTGAGTTGAGTAATATAATGGAATGTTTTAAAATGTTTAAACCGCTTCGGACACTGAAATTGAGATGTCTCGTCTTTGACTCATATTCATTGGAAGGACTAATGGAGCGTTCATTTTGTTCTCTTGACAGCCAGAATGCTTTACACCGACTTACTGCAGCTTTGGAATGAGTCCGTGCAGGCAATGGATAAGAAGGACTGGCAAGGAGGTCTGGCGAAGCTGGACCAGATCACCGAACCCACATCGGGTACACTCTTCAACGCTGCTTCAGCGCACATCTGTTTAGGACAGCTGGATTCTGCCCTCAAGGTTTGTTTTTCGCATGTTTTGGGATTGTTGTTCTTGTATTGTGGTATTTTTTGTTTGTGACTTGTGTTTTTGTGTGTGCTTTATATTGTGCTTCATTGTGAGTGAATTTTTATGGGCCGTGTTGGAAGACAAATTTCTGTTCTATAGAACAGACAATAAAGTTCTATAAAGTTCTATTCTACACACAAAACATATATATACAGTGACGTGAAAAAGTGTTTATAGGTGGCACTCTATAAAAGTGCTAAGTTCCATTTTAACAGATTGTTCATTGGTCAAACACAAATAATTCTATTTAACAGTGTTGGACAAATCCCTTCAAAGTAATTACAGTGGAACTTGTAACGTGGAACTGGTTAGCGTCATGAATCCGTTCCAGAAGGTCCGACTCGAACCGAAACATACTCTAACCCAGGGGTCACCAACGTGGTGCCCGCGGGCACCAGGTAGCCCCCCACAACCACATGAGGTGCCCGCAAGCCTGCTTTTCATTCAGGTTTTCAGTTAATAATGAAAGAACAGTAGAAAGAAATGCATTCTGAAAAACAACATGTGAGTTGTGGACACCAGCATTTTGTTAATGTTTTGGTAAAACAAGCATATTCGCTTTGTTTGGGTTTACAAAAATGAGTAGCTCTTGGCCATTTTCATTTTGTAAAAGTAGCTCTCACAAGGAAAAACGTTGGTGACCCCTGCTCTAACCGAACCCATTTTTCCCTTAAGAAATAATGTAAATCCAAATCATTTCTTCTAGAAAGACAAACATGTTAACACAAAACACCTTTTTTGTAACACTGTAGTTTTACATGGATAAAACAATTCCAAATGCACATAAATGATGAATGAAGGGGATAAATGAACATGTGAGGTTACTTTTACCTTCATGTAATTGTTGACAAAGACACGATGTAACAGTGAGATGGACACCACCTGTGTTGCTAAGAGTTATTTCTTGAATTCAATCGTGTTTCTTCTGCGATTGGCTGACGACTGGTTCAGGGTGTACGCCACCTCTTGCCGGAAGTCAGCTGGGATAGGCTCCAGCATACTCCTGCGACCCTAATTAGGATAAGCGGCATAGAAACTAGATGGATGGAATAGTGTTTCTCACCTCAAGTCCCTGCTTTTCTTTTGATCACGGCTGCAAAATAAACCAAAATGGAGCCAAAGGAAGCTGCAAGTGTCAGCATTTTTTGATACAAAAGGTGAGAAACACTATTGAATTGTAGAAATAACTCATAGCAAAACACCAAAGTTGTATCTGTGTTGATCTCACTGCCACATCGTGTCTTTGGCAACGATCACGTCTTCAATGAAGGTAAAGGAATCGTAAATGTTCATTTATCCCTTTCATTCATCATTTATATGCATTTAGAATTGTTTTATGCATGTGAAACTATAATTGTAAAACTATAAGAAAGGGTTTTGTGCTAACATTTGTCAAACTTGTGGCTTAACTGTGTCAGTCAGCAAAGAATTACAGTCAACTGCTGATGACATCTTAGATGGGTGATGGAGCTGACTTCCACTTCCTATTTCCATGTATTAGCAAGCTAATATGATGCTAACAAGGATGTATTTTTATTAAAAATATATTAAGAACACAGTTGTACTCACGAAGTGTATTAACACGACTTAGACACGCATTGTACGCTAACCGGAAAATGTACGTAAACTGAGGCAAAAGTTTGGAGTAAACTTTCAACTTTAACCACAAACAACGCGCAAACCAAGGCATACGTTAACCGAGGTTCCACTGTGTAATACTATTTTCTACTTTCAAATACTACGTATTATCGCAAGACTTTACAACACTGTGCTAATGTCAATTTCTATGTGTCTTATTAGGCATTAGATCTGGCAATTGCCAGGGATCCACGGCTCTCTGTTGCGTTCTTCCAGAGAGCAGGCGTAATGATTCAGCTTAACAGGTAATACACAGACTAAATATCCACGTTGTCATAGTTATGTAGCACATTGCAATTCGTATTGAAAGGTTTTAATGTAAAATGAGTAGAAAATATGTTTTAAGAAAAGGAGTAGTGGAATTTGGTGCATGCTGTCATAGTCACCTTCCCATCAATTCAGTTGGGCCGATGGTATACTATAATATTACTTCGCACATCAACCAGGATTGTTCTATTGTCAGAAGCATTCAGAATAACGTAAATGATAAGAGATGAAGACTTCCATATAATACCCTGTCCTGGCATTTTGACATTTTAACATTTACGCAGGCATCTTCTGGTTTTCAGCTCCAACTTGGTTCCCTCATTATGTGTCAGTGCCTGATATCAACACTGTATCATCTTTTCAACAAACGTTGTTTTACTGATGTACTCATGACAAGGTGCTATGTACTGATTCTTCTGAGAAGCCATCATCTGGGTTGAATGCAAGGAAACCTTGGTGAAAATAGATGAAACGGGTTCTTGGTCTTGTAGAAATACTTGTATACAGTACACACTGATGAATTGCGTTAATATGTCATGAACCTTGCATCGTCAAAGTGCTGTATTGTCTTATATTTATGAGTCTTTGTCTGTAGGTTGGATCAGGCTCTATCTGACTGTGTCTGGGCACAGAAACACCTGAGAGGAAACAATGTCATTGACTACAGACAACTTGGGCTGCGCTACAAGCTGTACAGCTGGCAGGTCTGACATCACACACATGACAACGTTCAGTTCAGTCAGAAACAGTCCAGTCCATTATGGCTGTAAGTCATTTCAAACTGCAAAGGGCAGAAAGTCCTGTCATCCCCAAGTGGGAGAAAATCATTGAAAATGAAAACATGTTTTTGTCACAATCAGGTTGAAACTTTATCCATATGCTTATCTTTGGTCCAGTTCTAAAGATGCCACTGTAAACAAGTCCAAGACTTTATTGCAAGTCCCACAAGTGGGACTTGTTACAAGTGTCATTAGTTATAGTTACTTTCCCAAAAAAGTAATTAAATGAGTAGCAGAATTACTCCTTAATAAATGTAATTAGTTACCATGGAAAGTAACTTACTGTAAAAAAAAAAAAATGCTTCAAATATGTGAAAACATTGGGAATTTGCTTTGTAGTGGTATTAAGAGATGTTTGATAGATTAGCTACAACAGATACGGACAAACGCTTCACATGTACAGTGGAAGCCCAGTTTTCATTATTAATTTGTTCCAAAAGGTCAGATGAAAAACCAAGACACATGAAAACAAACCAAATCAATATTTCCACTTTTATAGAGATAATTACAACTTTCCATGCAGACAACACAAAGATGCTTATACATGAGAAATGAAATGCATAAATGAACATTTAAACCGACTTTTACCTTCATTGAAGACTTGTTGGTGAACACAGTGGTGAGTGGAGGGGAAGAGCCCGTTACAAAGTTAACTTTAAAAGGAGTGGACGCATTGAGCTGAGAATTGCTCACTTCAACTTTGTCAACTTCAGCAGCAGGTACAATCATTATGACAAACAATGGCTCACCTCACTTTGTCATGTGTCTCCCTTAACCAGAGTTAGAGGTTCCTACCTTTACATTATAATCCTTCCTGCTTTAGTCCCACTTTTTTCTTCAATTCAATAGTGTTTCTCACCTTCTATAGCAAAGGTCTGCCACTTACAACTTTTTTGGCAACCGTATTTATTTTTATTTTTTTTCTTAAAGCACAGATCCCTCCAACACTCAGAAATACGCAGTGTGCTTGAATGCCTCATCAGTGCAGAACACACACACAAACACAATTAAAGGATTGCCGGGACATAATCTGTCTATGGTTTCCAAGTCTTTATTAAAAAAAAAAACTCCATTCTTCACAGAGACTAAGCCATTTACAGTTGGTTAGGCTCACTGTTTGGCTGCATCATAACCAAGACTGTCACAAACTGGCGGAACGCCAGAAGTAGAACCCCAAGAGGCAGAGAAGCAGATGTCGTGGAACAAAAATGTATTAAGCAATAGTTCATCAAAAATAGTGAACACAAAAAGTACAAGTGAAAACAACCTAGCCACGGAAAAGAACAAGACAAAAAATTATACAGAAAGCGCTTCTCCCACGGTACTAGCAGGAAAAAAATGAAAAAATGAAAATCCCTCCTGAGAACTGCAGCAGGAACAAACACGGGTACTTTCAGGTCAACTGCCAAAGACCAGGCAGGAACAAAAACTCAAACACAAAGCGCCACTGCTGGAAAAAGCCAAGCAGGGGAAAAGCTATGCAAGCTATACAAAAGAGTGGACCAGAAAGCTGAGGCAGAGAGGAGGAGGTGGCAACAGGTGTGTGTGATGCCAGGGTATAAGTAGTTAAGGTGGAATTGCTTGCAGGTGTGTGACGAGCTCCTCCCAGGCCAATCACCAGTGTACTGCAACACATGAACAGCAGAGGGCAGCAAAGCAGCACCACAGCACATGACAGACAGTACACAAAAACAGACCTATTGTTAGCATGAATTGAAAACCGAAGCATTAGGAGTGTGACAAAATATTGAAATCGAAATATCGAACTATCATGATATTTAACCCTAAAATGGATTATGGATACACTTTTGCCATGTATCGTTTTTTTATTATTATTAAAATCTACTTTGTCCGTCGATGCGACGAGAACCATCTAATCATCCTTATAGTTTGGCTTGGTGGGTCAGCAGATGGCTAGTCAGGCCAATTCGCGCCCTAAATAGTCTCTGGCAGTGTGGACAGGGAATACTGGCAGCTGCTACAGGGTTGGCAGACCTTGCCTTCCTGGCCTGCCTGCGTTCTACAGCCAACGCAGTCCTGGTGGCCTCGCATACTTTGGCACCCTTGTGAACAGCTGTTTGCCATGCTCCTCTGTCTTGGGCAGTCTGCTCCCATGTGTCATGGCTAATGTTAAAAGACTACAGTGTGGCTTTTAGCATGTCCTTATAGCGCTTCTTTTGGCCTCCCTGAGAGCGTCTTCCTTCATGGAGCTCGCCAAACTAGAAGTTTCTTTGGAAGTCGCTTGTCGGACATGCGAGCTACATGTCCTGCCCAGCGGAGCTGACACTGCATCAAGATGGTGTGAATGCTGGGCAGGTTCGCACGAGTGAGGACCTCAGTATCTGGGATCCTGTCTTGCCACTTAATGTGAAGAAGTTTTTTGAGACAGGTGGTGTGGAAGTGGTTCAATTTCCTGGCATGACGCTGATATACTGTCCATGTTTCACAGCCATACAGCAATGTGCTGAGGACCATGGTCCTGTACACCTTGATCTTGGTCATAGTCGTGATTCCTCTCCTGTTCCAAATGTTTTTGTACAGTCTACCGAAGGCGGCGCTTGCCTTAGCAAGTCTGGCGTTGACTTCATTGTCGATGATAATGTTTCTGGAGAGTGTACTGCTGAGGTATGTGAACCTGTCCACCAGATTTAGACGTTGTCCGTTTATCGTGATGTTAGGTTCAATGTAAGGCTTTCCTGGAGCTGGTTGATGCAATACCTCGGTCTTCTTTGTGCTGATGGTAAGGACGAAGTTGGTGCAGGCCTCAGAAAACTTGTCAACACTGCGCTGCATGTCAACCTCGGTGGCAGCATTGAGGGCACAGTCATCAGCAAACAGGAAGTCGTTAATAGTGTCAGTCGATACTTTAGTTTTTGCTTGAACCCTCCTAAGGTTGAAGAGAGAGCCATCAGTCCTGTACCTGATGCCGATGCCTACGTTTGCATTGCTGAAGGCACCTGTCAGCATGGCTGGGAAAACGAGGCTGATCAAGGTGGGAGCAAGGACAGCCTTGTTTCACACCGTTGGAAACATGGAATGGATCGGAGGTCTCGCCGTTGACCTGAACTCTTGCCTGCATGCCATCATGAAGCTGTTGTGTGACGGCGATAAACTTTCTAGGGCATCCATACTTTGCCATGATTCTCCAAAGACCCTCTCTACTAATAGTGTCAAAAGCCTTGGTAAGATCGACGTAGGCGGAATAGAGGTCAGCGGTTTGTTCCTGACACTTCTCTAGTAGCTGTCTAGCTGCAAACACCATGCCAACAGTCCCACATGCTTTCCGAAAGCCACACTGACTACCAGGTAGGAGGCCTTGCTCAAGGTGTACGGTGAGGCAATTGAGTAAGACTCTAGCAAGGATCTTGCCTGCAATGGACAGCAGGGAGATTCCACGATGATTGTCACATACTTGGCGGTTTCCTTTGCGTTTGTATAGATGTATGATGGAGGCATCCTTGAAGTCCTGAGGCACCGTCTCATGTTGCCAAATTAGCTGAAACAACTGGTGAAGTTTCTTAGTCAGGGCCACACCACCTTCTTTGTAGACTTCAGCTGGGATGGAGTCCAAACCAGGAGCTTTTCCACTAGATAGTAACTGGATTGCTTTCTGAGTGTCCTCCAAGGTTGGTATGGCATCCATTGTCTCATCGACCGGAACCTGAGCCAGCCTGTCAATGGTCTCATCATTTATGGCGGAAGGCCTGTTCAGTACACCGTTGAAGTGATCTGCCCATTTTTCTAGAACTTTCTCTCTGTCTGTGATTAGCGTAAATCCATCAGCCCTGAGGAGGGGGGATAATGAGCCTGTGGTAGAGGGACCATAAACATCCTTCAAGCCGTCATAGAAATTCTTCATGCCATTCCTGTCTGCGAAGCCCTGGATCTCATCAGCTCTGCTACTCAACCAGGAATCCTGCATTTGGCGCAACTTTGCCTGAAGACTGCTCCACGCGGTCCTTAGTGTGTCTTTCTTAGCTACTGAGTTTGGGTCATCGAGATGAGACTTATAGTTGCGACGCTTTTCCTCTAGCAACTGCTTAATCACAGTACAGTTCTCATCAAACCCGTCCTTGTGCTTCCTGGTACTTGGCCCCAGGCACTGCATGGCTGTGTTATGCATGGTCTCACGAAGTGCAGTCCAAGCTTTCTCGACATCCTGGCCTTCCAGCGAGGTGGACTTTAAGCGTTGTTCCAGGGTGTCGGAAAAAGACCGTTTGAAGTTGGTGGTTTATTAAAATACAGCCATTATTAAAATGTCCACTTCTTGTTTTTGCACCATTGCTGGTTGTATTCTGGTTAAAATATGCGGGTATGCTTGAGGCTGAAGGCTGCAAAATAGAAAATATGAAATGAATGTTTTTCGTATACTGAGGTACCCTGAGATTCCCAGTCCTAACAGCCACTTGGAGTGTTCCATTTGCCAACGTATGTTTGTAAAGAGATCACATAAGAGTGGGAACATTTTGTTGAAAACTGCAAGCAAAAATGTGTATCAAAATGATGATTTCATTATTTTTATGATGGGAGCGCTTCAAAAAAGGAAAAAAAGGACGTGTTCAAATTCAAACAAAATAAGAAAATCAATGATACGACTTGTACAATCTCAGCATGGGATGCCTAAGAGTCGTCTTGCCATGTCTTGTAGGTGTTACATAATGCAGCTGCTGTGTACTGTCGAATGGGTCAGTGGGAGCAAGCCAAAGATGTACTCTTGTCGGAAAATCAAGGGGGGAATCTGGAGATGGCTTTGGACACAATTCTGGTGAGTGTCATTCATTGTCCTTACTTACAGTTATACATTTCTGCTGGGACTGTTCGGATATCATATGTATAATATACCAATGTGAGATACTGCAGTGTCACTTCATTCAAGAAGAGGAAAGTCTTTAATCTCAAGTGTTGAAGCGAGTCTTGTAAAGACATGCAAGTCCAAGTCATGGTTCAAGTCAAAACACGACAGGTCGAGTGAAATCCGACTCCAAAGTCATCAAACTTGTGACTCGAGTCTGACGTGAGTCCAAGTCGTGTGAATGACACCTGTCAATGAAAATAGCAACGTAGCGTTTATTATATATATATATATATATTACATAGCGTTCAATTTGTGTTTTACCTCCGGTTAGCATTTGGTATCAAACATTACAGATATACAAGAAATTAAACTGATTACTTCAATGATCACTTAGTTATTTTATTTATTTAGTTAGTATTGTTTATTTCCTTGTGCCGATTATTGAGTCATTTGTTCACCACTTAATCTTTGCCGTGGAGGAGCAGCAGCAAATCAGCTTCATGTCAGCTGACTGACATAATAATGGCATCTACAAAGTGACGTTTATGACGAGGGTGACACGTGATCAACCCACACTACCTTGGATTGCGATCCATGTAATGGGCAACGCTGTTCTAGGATAACCCGAACCATCCACTGGTGATCGATTCAATGCCCTGAGAATGCAATGACCTGAAGTCTCTAGACACCAGAGGTGAAACCAAAGGTTGACAGTTTGAATTGTGCTGTGGACAAAAAGAAATTGCAAGTAGTTGTTTGAAATGCTGGCAGGTCTGAGCCCAACTGTCGATCTTAATATATACAGTGTTATGATGATTGAAAAGGAATGTTTGTCTTTTGAAATTCAGAGAAATGAAGTCCTTGCACCTGTCCTGGTACCTGAGGGTGTATTGTTCCGGCCCAGGAAAAAAGATCTGGACCAGCTACAGCAGAGAGACTTCTTGGGGAAAGCCAAGGTATGCAACACTGCGTTTATGCAAATACTGTATATTTACTAGGGATGAGCCAGATACTCGTTGTAGCCGAGTATCTCTTACGGATAATGCATTTTAGTACAAGCATGAAACGAGTACAGCTCGTCATTATCCGTAATTGTGATGACGGAAAATCCTCATTTTGTATTCGCTTGGGCCGCACGGTGGTCTAGTGGTTAGCATGTTGGCCAATACAGGAACACCCTGGAGATCGGGAAGACCTGGGTTCGATTCTCCCCTGGGCATTTCTGTGTGGAGTTTGCATGTTCTCCCCGTGTGCGCGTGGGTTTTCTCCGGGCACTCCGGCTTCCTCCCACATTCCCAAAAACATGCAGGTGAGGTTAATTGGCGACTCTAAATTGTCCATAGGTATGAATGTGAGTGTGAATGGTGTGAATGGTTGTTTGTCTACATGTGCCCTGCGATTGGCTGGCGACCAGTCCAGGGTGTACCCCGCCTGTCGCCCGAAGTCAGCTGGGATAGGCTCCAGCATGCCCCCGCGACCCTAATGAGGATGAAGCGGTATAGAAAATGGATGGATGGATGTATTCGCTCTGCGTGTCAGGGCTGTACAGTGCGAGCATTATACGCCTAGAAATAAGACTGTGCGAGTAGAGAAGATGAAAAGGGAGCACTCATGCGAGTACATTTTTAATCAGTGCTGTCCCGCTCATACGCTAAAAATACTTTTTTTTTTGTTTGTATGCATCGTAACTCCGCTCCGAATTCCTGCGCGGCATCCATTAAAAGAGAACGCGGTGAAGTGTTTCTCTGGTCATTCATTTACTGGGTAATCAACAAGCCCTCTTTGCGGGGCTTGCTGCCGGACTGCCACACCTCCTTCAACTCGTGTGTGTTGTAGAAGAGTTGATACTAAAAACAAATTATTCTTACAGATCACTTACACACACACACACAGTACACATATAGCTGAATAATAAACAATAAATATAGCAACATCTGATCAATCCATGTCAATTTCAGACTTAAAATAATAACCGATTTAAGACCCACCCATTTCCGTTAAAACATGCCTACTTCCGGCTTATACCCTGCCATTCCGAGTACAGATAGGATACAGATCACATCTGTTCACCCATCTAAATGATCTGTATAGATACAGATACAGATATTGGTGTACTCACTCATCCCTAATATTTACTACGCCACAAACCTGCCTCTTGACAGAGGGAAAATTAATTAATTACTGTATATACTCTGGAATTTTTATTTGCTCATAATTCATGTAATAACGCTATTAAATGTTTTGTTTGTTTTGATAATCACGTCATTTTATGTTTTGAATGTGCAATAAGTTGACCCTTTCAATTCCATTCATCCATTCTCGATGCCGCTTCTCTTCATTAGGTATGCTGGAGCCTATCCCAGCTGATTTCGTGCGAGAAGCGGGGTACACCCTAGACTAGTCGCCAGCCAATCGCAGTTATTTCACTCAATCAAATACAAATTAATTTCCTAAATTAATTAATTTTCTTTCTTTTCATGTTTGTCTGGATGTTTTTGTTGCTAATGTGCTTCTGTTAGACTAAACCTACTATTAGCAGGGGATCAAAGAATCGTTTTCCCCATTGTAACACAAAAATAAATTGCTGCTAGTTATAGAGATGCTAGTCTATATTCTGACAGCTGCTGAGGTGCCCTTGAGCAAGGCATTGAACCACCAACCAACTCACCCCTTTTTCTCAGTGGCACAGTTATTGTAAAGTGTAGTCAGCCAACCTACTAGAAAGTGAAAACATGATATGACACACTGTAATTGATGCGCCTTTCTATTTGAAGGTCATTTCCTCCATGATACCCAATGATGATTTTGGGGGGTTTGAACCTCTCAGGGTGCAGGTAAGAGTGAACTTCCTCATTCCATTTTATTAAATGATATCAGCCACTCCCTTTCTGACAGTAACCTTGTCCTGTCAACAGAAGCCTGGTTTCTATCAGCCTAAGGTGGATGGGGCTCAGTAAGTACTATGAGGAAACACGATGGACATACATTCTGGAGCACCGCTCAAGCAATGATTATGCAGTCAGGGAGTGGGTTAATTGGTTAGACCTTACAGTAGCCCTACCCATTCATTTTCTATAGCACATCTGGAGCCTATCACAGCTGTAAGGCGAACTACACACAGCCAATCATTCACACACCAATCACTGAATGGGAGCCGAACATACGATTAACAGATCTTCAGCTTATTGTGTTCTTTGGATAAAATATCTTAAACACACAATAAGACCATGGTAGTAGCTGCATCGATACCTGAGAGTTGCATACACCACTTTCTGTGGCAACATCAGATGTTAAAGCAAACTGGGCAGTATAAGGCACATATTAGCACAGCGGAATGAGGAACGAGCATTTGTGCTGTCTGGTCGTCACCTTCAAAGCTGAAAGGGAATGTCTGATGGCACTTGAAGTTGGGATGCACAGGCACTGAGAGCCAGCAGCTGGCCGAGCGTATAAGAGCATTGGAGCGACAGGGTATCTAGAAGTGAGGGAAGGGAAGATTGGGTGTATGAATGTCACACACACACAGTTATGTTTGTCAATATATCGTAAGACATCAGATTACGTTTGTGTCACTGTTCCAGGGATTCTCGCTACATGTGTATAAGCGTCCCTTACATGGCTCGAGGTCCGGGACAGTTGACTGTGCCAGGAGGTGCCAAAGTCTTTTTATTTGAAGAAGAGGACAAGCATGGGATGGCAACTGTCATATATGATGGACAGGTAATGACAGACAAGCTGGGGTGTAACAATATGTGTAAATCTGTAAAGAATGTGTATAGTTTGAGGAATGTGTCTGTTGTGTTCACTGTTTGCTTCCATTCATGATTCATTTTCTAATCTGCAACCTTTTGTTTTCAGAGAGGACTTGTGCCAGCATCCCTGCTCAAGCCCGCAGATATACAGATGACCAAAGGCAAAAGAGATCATGTAAATAATTTGTGTTTGTAGAAATACACACTCAGTTTAGCATTTTAATGGCAGTATTTACCTTCATGCTCTTGCAAGGGACTGAACTATAAGTAACTATAAGTGATTATTCAACTACATTTCATCAATTAATACAAAAACTAACAATGTTCTTTCACATTTTTAGATAATCATTTTATCAGAGAATACCAAATGCCAGCCAGCGTCTTATTGATCAGAATAACACCAGAAAGGGTAGCGACATCACAGAGTGGAACCTTGTTTTGTGTCATTAATTTATTCCAGAAGGTCCGACTCTAACCGAAACGGATGCTAACCCAATCAACTTTTACCATAAGAAATAATGTAACTCAAATTGATCTGTTCCAGAAACACAAAAATGTTAACACAAAACATGTTTTTATAGTTTTACAATTCTAGTTTTACATGCAGAAAACAATTATAAATACATATAAATGATGAATGAAAGAGATACGTGAACATTTAAGGTTACTTTTACCTTCACTGAAGACGTGACTGCCGAAGACACGATGTGGCAGAGAGATCAACCATCATCACCTCCCTGTTTTGCCATGAGTTATTCATTGAATTCAAGTGTTTCTCATCTCAATAATTCAAAAAGGAGCCAAAGAAAGTTGACAATATCAGCATTTTGAGAAAGAAGGTGAGAAACGTTGACTTGAAGAAATAACTCATGGGAAAACAGGAGGGTGGTGTCCATGTTGATCTCACTGCCACATCGTGTCTTTGAGAACAGTGAGTGAAGTCCATCATTCAATGAGGACATAAGTGACCTGAAATGTTCACTTAGCCCTGTCATTCATCATGTATATGAAGTAAGAATTGTTTTATGCATGTAAAACTGTAAATATAAAACTATAAAAACATGTTTGTGTTAAAATTATCGAGTCACCAGCCAATGACATCATAGACAGGCGACATAACGCTGCTGACTTCCAGTTGTGGTTGTCACTATGCGATACGTACCGGAGACGCAAACGGTTCTACGCATGTGCACAATGCGTTTACATCCGGTCGGCCTATTTTTCAGCAGTCACATGTTAGGCATGTGTAATCTAAGCCATCCATCGATCTACTTGACAGCAGCAATATACATACAAAAACCTTATTAAGATTTGAGAAATTACAACATAATTGAGCTGAATCCTCTCGATGAATCCATAATTGCACTCCGTTTATGGTTGTTTACATTGAAATATTACTGCATTTTATATGTTTTATTCTAGTTTTTTATGTATGTTACACATAACCGGATATGATGTTTGCATCTGCGCTACATGCATTGCCTAAGTTTTTACGTAGCTCCGTCTTGGTGGATAGACGATAGAAACATCCACACGCTAACAAAGTCTTTTAATAAGAGTCACTAATAAAATAACACCCCAAAATATTACATATTTGAATTATGGTTGTTGACCATTTATGTTCATACATTTAAAAAATAATACCTACCACAGCACGTGACAAAGTGAAGCAGTGAAGCATGGACATAAAAATGTGCTCAAGGAGGAAGTGAAGTAGGTCTTGTGCATGCGCAATTGCATCAGTGACACTGGTTGCCGTTTTGTTGGCTAGCTAATTGGATGCTAACAAGGACTTTTTGCAATAAAAATACATTAAGAACACAGTTGGGCTTATGCAGTGTATTAATAACAATACAAGACACGTGCCAACTGGCTTAGCCATACAAGCACGGGAGGAACATGTGACCTACTCGGAGAGGTCTGGGAAGAGCCACCTGGCTATGCTGCCCCACCACCAGTGTAACATAACCTCCAAGTGACTTTGTTGGGATGGCTACACATATTGCACAGGGGCAGATGTAGCTTTTTTGAAAGGGGGTGTGTGGCTAAGGCCGTAGGTCAAGGCGCTGGAAATGGAGCAGGGGGTCCGGGGGCCCTCTCCCAGAAGAATTTTTAAAAATTAGACCTCATTTCATGCAATCTAGTGATATCTGAGTCCAATTTTATGTCCTTAATTTCAAGAGTTTGTTGTTAGTTATCCTTAGAATATATCGTTTAAGCCAAAACATTCTATTTATAAAATTACCGGTACTAGGAGAAACCCATTTTAGCTCAATTTCATGAAATATTTTCCAATTTGAAGCAGCTGTAAATTCCGAGGATTTGAGTATAATTTTATGTCACTGGGGATCGCTTTTCTGGTTAATTTTCATTGAGAATAGACAACAGTTTTCCTTATAGTCATAATGCCGAACCTTTATTTTGCACCTCCACCTGAATAGCCATGTACAGCACATGTTCAATGTCCAATGTAAACGATCAGCCTGACTGTGGGTTCAGGAATAGCATGCGTCTCGGTTGCATTCTGGCATATGCTTCCACCACGCGGCCATAATTCCGAACACGTACCTTCACTGGGACTGGGTGACTGGAATCCAGGATGGTTTATCATTTTATTAGCTTTTATTGTGGCAAAAAAAAATCATGGGTGCCTCAAAAAAAAAAAGGGGGGGGGCCCTGTTGTATATTTATGAGATGTAGAATAAACACCACCTAGGATGAACAGAGGTTAGGTTGAACAGAATAAAACTTAAAAAAAAAAAAATTCTGCTTTCTTTTTCTCAGACACTTTCGACTGGGATCCCCCTCCCTCCAGGACTAAAGCCACCCACTCGTCCACGTCCTCGGTCCAGTTCTGCAGTCCCTACTTGGGGTAAAATCATTTGTATGCAAAATGAATGAGTGATTATAAGTGACACTGCAGCTAACATTGTATTTCTCAGCAGAACAGTTGACGTCGGACACACCACCACCATCCTACACCACTGCCACCCATGTTCAACGGCCAGCCTCAGCGCCTTCCAATGCAGCCAGCAGGCAGGTAGCATCCTTACCTGAAAAGGCAAGTTTACTTTGACTTTTTCACAGTTTGTGAATCAATTTCACCTGCTGCTACAGACGGCAGGTGGAAATGAGAGACAATTAGCATGACAGCCCCAAAGAAAGAATGTTTGTCGTTGATTTCCCTGTTCTCATCCTTTCTGGCTGATGTTTGTATTTTGGCAGTACCCTCACCACTAGAGGTAGTAATCCTTCCAGTACAGAGGGGTGTAGCACTTGTATACACCGATATACTAACAACACTACAGGACCAGATCTAGGTTCAGAAGGAGTGGAATGAGAATGTGTAAATAGACCAAAGACCAAAAGTTGAAGTTTGAGCCGGCAATTTACTAACAACAAATTTCAGAAAAAACATACAAAATAAACAGCATAAAGTGATCCAGGAAATTGAAAAGTAAATAAAAAAGAGAATATTTTTCTAATGTCTCTAATTTTAACTTGAGTTATTTTATCAATCATACCGGTCTGTGAGTACTTTTCCCTGGTTAGGTTAACAGGTAAGTAATTTCTAATTACAAGTGTGATTCAACTCAAAATCAATTTCAAAACAAATCACACTTTCACCACAAAATTGCAAAGATCTTGAAGGATACACAGCGTGATACACTTTTCAGTCTTTTTCTACTCAGTTCAGAAGTGTATTTGACTTCCAATCAAATGTTGAAGTGGAATCCAGATGAGGAAATCCAAAGCTTGGTTGAGATGAGGAAAATAAAAGAGTCCAGGTTCCTACCGCTCTGGCAGCAATGTTCACCAATAGGAAACGGATTCACTTGTAATCACGACGAAGGTTCTACAACTGTAGTCCATGGATCTGGCTCGCCATCTTGTCTCCACTGTAGAGGTGTCTCCCACACTCTTACAGGTGTTTCAATCCAATGCAAAAGGTACAAAATGGAAAAAAGCTGACCTGCATGACAGGTCATGAAGATAATAAATCACTACAAATACTGTACATAAATCACAAGTTCACATTTACTTATATCAACACAGCTATGACATTCACCTCAGCCTAAAATGGCGGCTAACGTTTCCATCCGTTGGCTATGGACGGTTTTAACTGGCAAAATCACTGTCATTCTCAAACATATAGCACAAATAAACATTTTCCCAACTCACACCATATATATATTCGCACATATACAGTATATTCACATATGACATTCTCAGAAGGGCAAAATATTAACTGCGTCACAACTATTGTGCTTTGTAGCTCTCTGCACATACACACATTAGTCCTGCACTATAACTACACAATTCAAACAAAGTTCCAAAAAACAAAACTCACCAAAAGTCAATTCCTGCTCACTAAGATGTGCTTCTGGTGGCTCATCGACCAGGTAAGTATCTTTTTAGCGATCCTTAATCACTTTACATTTCACTTTTCCTCTCGGCAGTTGGCTCTGTGCTCTCAGCTCGGCGACTGCGCTGCTAGCGCTAAGAAGCCTCGCTCCCTTAAAGGGGAAGTGCTCTGTTTTGTGTCCAGGGACTTTTACTATTCTTAAAGGAATATGAAAACAT
Organism: Dunckerocampus dactyliophorus; assembly: GCF_027744805.1. NCBI lineage: Eukaryota > Metazoa > Chordata > Actinopteri > Syngnathiformes > Syngnathidae > Dunckerocampus > Dunckerocampus dactyliophorus. The sequence continues at coordinate 29,938,773 of NC_072822.1, read as the reverse complement.
TTTCTCTTTTAAGGTGACTTTTTATCAAGAATATGCACACATTTCAATATTTTAAGACATATTTATGAATTTTAAGGCTCATTTCTGTAATTCAAAAGGGCATTTTACTCATTTTAATAGTTTATTATTTAGAAATCTTAATCACTTGTAATTACTGATCACATTAGACTTCTTGTTTTCACTACGCATGTTCAGATGTTTCCTACATCCTCCGTGCGTGTCAAAATCTTACTCTCTTTCATGGTCACCACAACTACGTTCTTCACAAACAAACAAAAATGCAGTGATGTGGGGAATGTAGTTGTACCTGTTAGAACTCCCTTTGTATGCTCCCCTCTCACGTTCTTCTTCTTGTTTTAGCCGTAAGCATTTTTTCTTATTTTGTACAATGTGCCTTTTGCTGTATTTTCCCCATTTTTTTCTTTTTGTTTAATTTTATTTCTATATTGTGCAGTGGGGCAAGAAAAAAACGAGCCACGTGCCGCACATGGCCCCTCGGCTGCACTTTGGACACTCCTGCTTTTATGGCAACAGAGCTTTTTGGTTTGTGTCATAAGAATTATCGTATGTTTTTAAACCTTATTTAAGATCAACTAAGGGTGTTGGTTTCATCTTGTTGAAATGCAGATGAGCCCTGCAGTACTTTGCAACACACGCATTCAATAGATGAATGGGACGAGTGGCTAACAAAACTGTCTCCATCTTAATTTTAGCTTTTAAATGCTGCTTGCATTGATGAACACCAAGGAATGAAGCAGCAGATGTGATGGTAATTCCTGCTAGTTTTGAGTCATTGCCTGAATTGAAGCTGCAGCTGCAGGAGGCAATCATAAAGGGAGCACTCTGATTCGCGAGATCTTGTCATCCCACAGACGTCCAGATTGCCGTGGCAACTTGAAACTGAAAGTGTGAATGCGTACCGAGAGAGCAGCAAAACATACAAGGGTAAATAAGGTTCAAAATGTACATGTTGGCAGGTCTTCAGCTGAACTACTCACAGCCCTGGGGGGCAGATGTTTTTTGTGGCCCAACAATGGGCTACAGCCCCGTGATTAACCATCACTGGTCTAAGGTGTCGGCAAGGCACAGAAGTGGTTCAGATGGTGCAGCTCAGCAGGATGGCTCATCAATGCATGCTGTGGCAAGAAAGTTTGCTGTTTGCCCCCCAACACAGTATCAAGAGCATGGAGGAGATGCCAGGAGACACACCAGTACACACGTGGAAGGGGCCATAGGACAACAACTCAGCAGCAGGACCGCTATTTGCTCCTTTGTGCAAGGAGAAACAGGAGGAGCACTGCCAGAGCCCTGCAAAATGGCCTCTGGCAAGCCACTTTTGTGCATGTTTCTGCTCAAACTGTCAGAAACAGACTCCATGGGGTGGTATGAGGGCCTGATGTCCACAAGGGTGGCCTGTTAAGGGAATGTCTCAGGCAAAAGAAGCCAAGTAAGGAGGACCCAGATGGGCTGTCATGGAAAGACAAGCCCTCGCATGGCATGTACCACCCACAAATTGAAGAAGTGGCTGACATTGGCTGACAGTGGTTGGACTGAAAGACAGCATGAGGGCACTAATCTAATTTGGGGGCCCAAGGCAAACCCAGTCATTGGGGCCCTCCTCATCCTGGTACTGCACCTTATTGTCACCTCAACACTAGGTCTTCAATGAGGTATTCAATGTGGGCAGCAGCTAGTTCCATAGCCATGTTTACATACCCTCCCCAAAACCATTTTAAATGTTAATGTTGATCATTTACTAAGTTAGTAGATAACATTTTATTAACATTTAAGATGTTTTCATATTCACACTTGTTAGTAGTACTAACAAGGACTTTTTTGGTAGACAGCAGAATTCCTTGTTCCATTTATCACAGCAAGTCTTCCACGTCCTGAAGCAGCAAAACAGCCCCTAACAATCGACTACCACCACCATATTTTACTGTTGGTATGATGTTCTTTTTCTGAAATGCGGCATTACTTTTATGCCAGATGTAATGGGACACACACCTTCCAAAAAGTTCAACATTTGTCTCGTCAGAGTATTTTCCCAAAGGTCTTGGGGATCATGACGATGTTTTCTGGCAAACATACATTGTGACAAACGTACAAAAAATAAAAAATAAAAAATCAGGCTCAGGAAGGGGACAAACACTTTTCCCACCACTGTATATCCTGTAGTGCATCAGTGTATCATGTATCAGTCATTTTTCTTCTTTCTCACCTCCAGAATGTCAACATGGTCCAGGAAACAGAAGCAGAGTCTGTCATGGTGAAGGTTCATTACATATACACCACCTCACTGGAAGTACCAACCAATATGTCATACCATGAACTGAAGGAAGAAATTGCTCATAAATTGGAGCAACCAGCATCTTCTCTCCGCCTCAGGTAACTCTTCAATGTGTACCTTGAACTTAATCATTTATTTCAATGATGGCTTTAGTTAGATAGTTAGATAATGGATGCATAGATCTAGAGATAGAGTGGGACCCCTTTAAACCAACACCATCTGACACTCATCAAGTCCTGGTCCCCCATCTTCTTGTTATTACTAAAAAGTGCCAAGATTGACATACATCATCAATCACTGCTGTCGACATAAAATTTGAGATCTAAAAGGGTAATTTCTATGACAAATGTGTCAGTTTATGTCGACAACAACATCGTGTTAAGCAGATTTGTGGTTATGTCAAAATCAGTAAAAACAATGTGACAACAGCAAAAGAGCTGCCACTTGGAGCTTCTCCATAGGACCAAAAGTTTTTTCTTCTGTCGCAGTCGACTTCTCAACCACGCATTTCTCACAAATGAAGGAAAACAATGTCACAAACTCCAGGTTTAAAAGTCCTTTATTATTGCCACTATTCTTTTTATGTCACAACTATTGGCTTTTTTTACGTCACCCTGAGTCGGCCAATCCGAGAGATGTTGGCTTTAACGGGTTCCACTGTGGAAAGGTCGACAGCTCAAGTAATAGTTTATCTGACTTATCACTGACTAAATGATGCTTACAATTCCACCAAAACTCTCATTAGATATAGGAAGCATGGCTCCCGCTTGCTGGTACCTCTTGATTGGGAGTTAGAGACAGGCAGATCCCTGCAAGAGGTTTCGGAGGCTGGCAGAGCGACCCTGTGGTGCCAGGTAAGGATCTCAACTTCTAAACATCCGCATTCAAAAAAAGAACATTGACAGACATGGGACTTGAACTGGGAACATACAGTGGTGCCTCAGTTTTCATTATTAATTCCGACTATCAATTCCCGAAGCGTATAAAAACCGCAGCTATTTTTCCCACCGAAAATATTATATTAATAATATTATTATATTATCATAATTATATTATCATACTTTTTAAAACACCGCTGTTAGCATTTGAGTAACTTGCTAATACATGGAATCAGGAAGCGGAAGTCAGTCTATGATGTCATCAGCAGTTGACGCTGTAGTTTTTTGCTAACACAGTCAAGCCACAAGTGTCAAAAATGTTAACACAACACCTTTTTATAGTTTTACCTGCATAAATCAATTCTAAATACATATAAATGATGAATGAAAGGGATAAATGAACCCGTTAATTACTTTTGTTTCATTGAAGATGTGCTGCCAAAGACATCAGATCAGCACAGAGTTTTTTTCTTTGGCTCCATTTTGGCTTATTTTGCAGCTGTGATCAAAAGGAAAGCAGAGACTTGAGGTGAGAAACACTACTGAATTCAAAAAATAACTCCAAGGTGGTGTCCGTGTTGATCTCGCTGCCACATTGCGTCTTTGGCAACAATCACGTCTTCGATTAATCCAGGAAATAAATAAATGACCGGCTGATAGCTCAAAACATGCACACAGATCAATGAACTGCAGGTCTTTTTTTCTTGTGCATGTACTGCCTGTGCTGTACAGGTGCTGTTCACAAGAGGCGTTCAAGCGCACGTGAATGTTTGGCTTTGGCCACATAGTAGTACCGCTGTTTTTCGTTTTTATTTCCATACCCCCATGCCGGCTTGTAGTATCCTTGGGGGTACGTGTGGCAATACAGGCAAATTTACAGGTAAGATATACCCCCAAATTTTGGTGAAATTCCAAATTGCACGACTACATTTTCGATGAGCCACTGTACATGTAAAAAGACTTTCATCATGCCCAGATGGGAATGCACATTTAACCACCCTTGTGCTCCTTTATTCAGGCAGAAAATCCCCTGCTCAACCATACCATCCTCTACCAAATGGTGGCCCTGTATGATTATTCTGCTCAGGGTCCAGAGGATTTAGAGTTCAGTGAAGGCGACACCATTGACATTCTGGGTGCAGGTAAGTTACAGGTCAACCTCATTCCTGCATCATTGCATGAACAAAGCGATGAAAACACATCCACTGCACCTACAAGTGCTTTACATTGCTTTTTTTCCCTCTATTTGCGTCTTTATAGTTAATGAAGAGTGGCTCGAGGGACACTGTGCAGGAAAAATCGGCATCTTCCCCAGCAACTTTGCCACGAGGGAGAATGACACCTTTACACAGAGCTCCGAGTTTTAAAACAGACTTTAAACACTTCAGAATTGTCAGATGGGCTCAATATTTGAAACACTACATTTTTGCACAGCACTGAGTTGTACCCTGTCATTTCATCACCCATGGCAGGGATTCAATTAATGCGTGCATTAAAAAGGTACTGAGTGAGTTTGCATTGATTTTATCTTCATGTTTGTCAAACAAGATACAGTGTAACTTTGCTAGTACACAAATGTTTTATATGAGTAAATGCATGCTACATTCAATAACGGTCATGAAAAAAGACTTTATTGCTCAAACATTTCACTACATTTATGTAGTAGCGACATTATAGTTAGAGTTGCGCATTAGAGTCTCGATCATCGATGGGAACCAGGACTCACACTCCGATTCTCCTGGGATCATTCTAATGTTTTTATTTCGATTCCTAGATTCGATGCGCGCTTTGCCGACCGGAAGAAATAGACGCGAACACCAACGAAGAAGAAGCATCCAAAAAGTTTAGCTTAACTTCAAATGAGCTCGCACCACTACATTCACTACACCATGAATGTGTGAACATGTAGTAGCTACATCGGACTTCCTCTTAGCAGTCAGAATCAGGGAAGTCAAAAAATAAATGACGTCTGTCTCATGCCAAAGCAACCGAGGGTTTCAGGATGCTAGCCCTAATAATGATGATTTTTTCCTCTATCTTCAAAAGCCTACCTAGTTCAGACCTAATCATAGGAGGAGACGTCAACACAATACTTGATCCAACAATAGATAAATCAAACACAACGGGAAACATCAGAGCACTTAAATCTACTTCAGTCTTAAAGTACTATATGGAGGAGTGTGGTCTTGGTGATAGCTGGAGGCTAAACCATCCTAAAGACAGAGAATACACCCATTTTTCAAAAGTACACCACACATACCGTATTTTCACGACCAAAAGGCTCACTTAAAAGTCTTAAATTTTGTCCAAAATGGGCGGGCGCCTTACAATGCGGAGCGCCGTATGTGTGTGTAACCTGGTACGTTGGTAAACCTCACTCCCTCTGCCCCAAGAGCTGCGCTGAACATGCGACCGACAGTCCGGACCTTTAGTCGCGTGGTCAGCGCCCTCGCCTCCCATTACAAAGGTCTCGTGTTCGAGCCTCGGTGCGGGCAGTGCGAAACAGGGCGGGTTACGTGTGTACCGTGTTCCAAAATCTGAAGTGTTGCTGTGTGACTTTTATGAGCGCTCCGCTCGGCTGACTGGGACTCCTGCCGACACGCTGCTTATATAGAGGAAAGGTGGACATGACTGAGTCGACTGGGTCGGCTGAAGAGGAAGGAGACATCTGATTGGCTACCTATATCCCCTTGGTAGAAAAAATGCATTCGTGGATCGGGTCACGTCAGGGTAGTCTCAAAAAGATTCACACACAAACGCGAGTAGGTTCACAAAATAAAAGCATTTGTATATGAATGTATCAACATCCACATATGTTTTGATGAAAACTGCAAATACTTTTTGGATACAAGATATAAATAAATTATATATGTATATACATCAGTTGAAGACGCACGGTGGTCTACTGTTAGCACGTTGGCCAACATTAACAGCCTGGAAATCGGGAAGGCCTGGGTTCGATTCTTCCTTGGGAATTTTTTGTGTGAAGTTGGCATGTTCTCCCCGTGTGCGCGGGGGTTTTCTCCAGGTGCTCCGGCTTCCTCCCACATTCCAAAAAACATGCAGGCGAGGTTAATTGGAGACTCTAAATCAGGGGTCACCAACGTTTTTCCTTGTGAGAGCTACTTTTACAAAATGAAAATGGCCAAGAGCTACTCATTTTTGTAACATTTATTTTCAGAGCTTATTTTAAACCCAAACAAAGTGAATATGCTTGTTTTACCAGAACATGAACAAAATGCTGGTGTCCACAACTCACATGTTGTATTTCAGAATGCATTTCCTTCTACTGTTCTTTCATTATTAACTGAAAACCTGAATGAAAAGCGGGCACCACGTTGGTGACCCCTGCTCTAAATTGTCCATAGGTATGAATGTGAGTGTGAATGGTTGTTTGTCTATATGTGCCCTGCGATTGGCTGACGACCAGTCCAGGGTGTACCCCGCCTGTCGCCCGAAGTCAGCTGGGACAGGCTCCAGCATGCCCCCGCGACCCTAATGAGGAGAAGCGGTATAGAAAATGGATGGATGGAAGGATGTTTGTGGATTTTTATTGCATATATTTAAAACAATGAATATTTGTGTGTGCATCAGAAATACATTTGGGAAACTTTTTTGGTTATTTGTGGATTTATTTTACATTTCTATAAAATGCCAAATATATGTGTGTGCATTGAAAATATTTGTGTGGAAAGTCATTTATATAGAAATTTTAACATGCATTTGTGAATCCTTCTGTGTGCATTTAGTAATATTGAGACTAATCTAACTCCATACAAAACGTCTCCCCTAAGTCATCAAAGTATGTCCATGTGTTCATTTACCTTTATGGAACTTTTGGAACTTCTTGACAATCTGGTGACTGGTGATTGCCCCAAAATCAGATGCTCAGAGACCTGCAAAAATGTACAGCACAAAGCATCAGTGGAGGCAATGGAAAATCCATACTAAAAAAGCATGCTTGTCTGGTGTATCTTTAATGGTCAAAATAATAACTTTCCATTTACATAAATGCATGTATGCATACATACATACATACAAGGTCATGCCCCTCTTATATCCAAGAGATAATAAGGTATTATGTTTAATATACACTTAATGGCCAAAGCAAAATTTCAATCAGATTTGTTTATATACTAAACAAATGGCCAGTGGTTGATAAATGCATTGCATTTAAAGTTGAATTGAAATGTAAATCCATAATGCAACTCAATAAGTCTTGGTCTCTAAATTCTGCTGAATGTATGAATGACGATTTACTAGTAGAAGCGGGTGGCATACTTGTGCACAATTAGGACCATACAATAATCAGAACACAAGTGGACAGCTCTAAGTACTTGTGTGCATCATCAACCCACATTGAGATCTGATCACTCAAACCACATGTAACCACGTTCAGTGTGTACACAAATGTGAGTCAGCCCACACTGAAAGATCTCTGACTACATAAGTGGAAATATGTATATGATCATGTTTCAAAGATTCACTGATTACAATTCCCACTAAAATCATCACGTTTCCATCTCTCATACCCACCTCAACCACACAGGGGGCACACATATTTTTCAACATCGGCTTTAAACTTTTTTGCTCATACTTTTTAACAGACTGCAGCATATGATGCACACTCTGAGACGTTGTTTGTTTAATTATGTTAAACAAACATGTAAAAAAAATATGTCACTAGATTTAGATAAAAGATACAATCACATTCATGACATTTGTAAAAACAGATTAATGTAAAACTTGCTCTGAATCATGAGAAAGTTACTAAGAGACAGACACACAGAGCATCACTGTAACCATAGTGTTACGATGGTGTTTGTCGCTCTGCTGCCGCCTGCTGTGTATTTGCTCTCTGTGCAGCTTCAGGCGGTGTGGGTGGAGTCCCCAGCACACACCTGCAGGCAATCTCATCAGACACCCTACCCCGTTACCTGTTCCGCTTGGTCCGGCTCACCTTCGTTACCGCTTACTATTGTGCTTTGGACTTGTATACTCACCGTTGCTCCGGCTCAGGTTTGCCTCTAGTACTTCTCAGTTGTATTGTAGTTACTTCCTGTCAGCCTTTTGCTGACAGCGTTTTGTGTTCTTGCTTTTGATTTGTGACTTTTCTTGTGTTGTACTTTTTCCCCGCTCCAGGGAAAAAGTTATTAAATATCTTTTTGTATCTAAACTTGGACTGTTTCTCTGCCTTGGGATCCGCCACGTCACCCGTGGCTCCACCCCTTGTGACACCACAGTAACCCATAGAAACACACAGATCTGTCTGTGTGGTCACTTGTGGAGCGAGGCAGCAGACAATAACAGATATGGATATTTCTCACGTTACCTCAATGATCTATTGAATTCACTGTTTCTCTGTCCAGTTGCTGTCTCATAACGCAGTGACCTTAAACTCATCACGGAGCGTCTCAGCTCGACTCAAACCGGGTTTGAGTTTGTTTTTAGCTCCGCTAACCAATGTTGCGAGTTTTAACTCGTATCGTCGTAAATCTTAACAGGTCCGGTCCAATGTTATAGGTAAAGATGAATCTGGCCATCTTATTTTAACTTCATAACATGTTTAGAGCTGTTACAGGGTACTTTGCTAACACTACACACAATGTAACACATCGCTAATACCACAACCACAGGTAGAGTGAGCTAAGTGCATCTGTGTCTACACACCTGCTCTCTGATCACAGTGCAGGTGTAACAGATGCGAAAAAAACATGTATTGTCATGTCTGAAATGTTTTTGTTTATGGGTTAATTTCTCCAAAATCCCTATTTTGTGATTTGTTTTGGTTTCTTCTTAAATTATAATTTAACCTTTGTAACTTTATTTTCGTATTTCCTTTGTCATGGTATACACTTTTATTTTGAAGGTTCAGGGGATGTCGTACTGCTCCTCACGTTGTCAGTCTATTTTTGTGCTGGCTGACAGGCCCGTTGTTATTGAGGAGCTCACGCGCATGTCCTCTTCATGTATTCCACCACACTGCAGGAATAAACTTCTGTTCCAAAGCCGTCTCTGTGTCCCTCCATCGTGCACCAGAACACAACGCAGGTAGTCGGGACGTGCGGATACACTGGCAGCTCGGCTACACAGGGATAAGAGACCAATAAACATTAACGTTAGCTGCAAGTTACTTGCAGAAAGAAACGTAACGTTACTCCTCCTGACATAAAAAACAAACCATTCATTCATTCATTTTCAGTACCTAGCCTGTCATGATAAGCATGTTTATTCCCTCCAAAGTTTTGTAAACTAAATTCTGTACACATAAAACAATCTGTGAAAACCCACTCATACTTTGGGTTCTATATGCACATAAACATTTGTTTGTCTTACCTTAATTAATCCATACAGCAATAGAGGAGAAGATGAGACGCAAAGTGAGCGCCAAACACCGTCGGGACACCAGGGAATTGATTTTCAAATAGTATATCCATCCGCAGAGAGCTCACTTAAAACTCCATAAAATAATATTTGCAACGTGTCTGATAGTTATGGTTAAACTATTACTTGTCGGAAATAACTGACATTAAGAGTGAACAAATGAAATCTAACCATCACGTAGTGAATTTGCTGTGGGACTACTCTGTGAAGCGGACGGTTACAGTGGGCTGAACCGCAATATGGCGGTGTGGCGGAAAGCGTTACTTTTTCAAATAATTTTCAAAACGTATTTATCTAAAACAAAATATAAACTAATTCATATCCCTTGTGCTGTGACGGTCAAAATCAGCAACTACTTTTTCCCTTCATTTTAAGCTGCTATGAGTGATTTTCAGTGGGCAAAAACAGGGCTCAGTCTTGTTATGTTTTCAATTGAAATAAACCGACTAATTCAGTGCAATTATTTTTCTCATGATCTCTTCAGGTTTGCAGGAGCCACCGTTTCTGGTTTTGTATTTGTTTATTTCTTGCATAGCGGTTGCACGGGTTACCATGTGGGCTGGTGTGTCAGGTGAAGAGTATTTAGTGACAGGTGTCGCGGAGCAGATCATCATGCATGGGTGACTGGTTTTTACCACTTGCACGCTTAGTATATAGCAGTACAAAAGTCTGTAAAACACAGGCTGATGGTGCTGTTCACACGCACCATCACATGCGTCTGCAAGCTTTTTGTTTACTGGAAGTGCTAAAAGCACTTTTAGCACTTTAAAAGTGCTTTTAGCACTAGCACTTCCAGGGACAATCATCCCTCCCTCCTTTTTGTCCACCTTCAAACCTGTCCTTTTCCCCTCAACCCCCTTCCCTCCCTCCTTCCTTCCTCTACTCAGGACTTTGAGGACTTTTTCAGGTTCTATACTGAACCTGGCAAGCCTTGGTTGGTTGGTTCTGTGTAAATCGACAAAGGCATATAGGTGGACTTTCTTTCCATAAATGTCATGTCATGCAAATTTTATGTACTTTACATTATGGGTTTCAATTGTGGGTCCCCCATAGTACTTGCCCAGTTCCAGGCCATGACCACTTGGCCCAGTTTTATACCCTGTAGGGCCCATGCAGTGGGCTCACAATGGGCTCCCCACATGGCACCCATGCAACTGAAACCATATGGGGGCCCAAAAAATTTTCCCTGTTTATGCCCATGCCCACTTAGCCCATTCACATCCTTTATGGGGCTCTTATGGGCTTTACATGTGGGGCCCATGTTACTGAATCCACATGGGCCCCGCAAAATTTGCCCAGTTCAAGCCCATGCCCACTCAGTACCCACATCGCCCGCATATAACCCTTGTGGGCCCCACATGGACATGCTGGCTGGGATTTTTCCTGTTTTTCTTTTACATCATATTTGGTCCCAAATGCTGATACTATGTGGGAATGCAGAAAGGTGAGGTTTGATGATTATACGTTATTGAGTGCTAATGTGCATATTTGTTGGTGCACAACCTCAAGTTGATTTATGCTAGCACACTGCCTTTTACCACACACATCAAACAGTGACGTTATAATTTTCTCTCTGAAAAACAAACTCCAGGCTTGTACTGGTGGATGGTAGGTCTCTATTCATTTTGTGTTTTTAAAGGGGACCTATTATACAAATTTTCAGACCTTTGTATTGAGTTCTGGACTCCTATAGAGCAGCTACACACAATAACACGCACAGAAAGCTTTCAAGATCTTCAGACTCTGCACCTCGTCCTGCAATGTTTCCTGCCTCCCGCCCGGCCCGGCCCTACGCCTCCTGCCGAGTCCACTCCGCTGTGATTGGTCACACTCCCAAGTGCTTCCGAGGACGTACGGACAGCTGCCGAACCCCTTTTGTCCGATTACTTACACAAAACAAACACAGTCAGGACACTGATCAATTGTACTTCCAGCTTGCTCTCCTTGTCAACACAACAAAGTAATGTTGGAAAGGTGGATAGTCCAGCTTCATATTGGCCCATGTTCACAAAACAGTCCCGTGTGAAATGCTGTTGGCAGACGAGCATATTTTTGTCTTGCTGGCCGAGAATCAGCAACTCCAACCACTTGTGCCTGATGCTTGCCTCTTTAGGCACAGCCGAACAAACATTTCCTAGGAGCCATTGCTCTATGTGCTAACAACGTGAAAAAAGCAGAGCAAGGGTGCTGGGCATTCATAAGCATTGACGTTAGTGGAACTCGGTGTTATAAAAAAGTCTGTAAAACACAGCGTGCAGAGCCATCCAAAACTGCTTTCAGGTCTCACTTCCAAATGCGCAAACATCGTTATCTGACACCTTGGCATCGTTTAACACAAGAATACAACATTGTAACAACATTTATGTCAAGTATGGCCAATGCGAATGTGTGGATCTCAATGCAGAGGAACACAGTCAAAAAGGTAACAAAAATATTTAATCACAACAAAAGGTGTCCACAAAGGGAAAAAGTACAACACAAATTTAAAAGTCCAAAAGTGTAGCAAAACTGAAAACGCTGACAGGGAAAACTACACTATAGTAGAACACAAAACACAAACCAAAGCAGGAAGCACGTAGCATAAGCGTATAGCAAAATATATAGACGAGGGCTATGAGGTGAGCAGGTAAATCAGGAGGTACAATCTGACACTGAGGAATTGCTGCTGCCATGTTTAAGAAGATCAGGCAGGTAATTGCTTGCAGGTGTGCCCAGGAGTCTCCGCCTCCACAGGACGGCGTGCACTGCAAACAAAAGGCAAACTGGCGGCAGCAGAGCGACAGACACTGAACACAATTTATAGGTCAGAAAAGAGGAAAAGCCTAATAGGTGATGTTGTTCCTGTCTTAGTGTTACATAATGCATAATAAACAAATAGCATTACACTGCTGTCATGTGTGACCCCCCGGTCCGCCGGAGATTTGTGTGAACACAAGCCAGTCCAGGGGTCCCAGTGCCTTCTTCTCTGATTTTTTGATCAACAAAAGCCAGAGGAGAAGGCATTGCCAATACTCCTGTTTCAATTCAGTATTATCACTGTGGCTGCTGATATTATTTTGTTATTTCCAATATGGTCTTTATGGCCGTTATAGACATTTCCTGATGCAGTCTTGTTTGTTTCTGTTGTTTTGTTGTTGTTCTTGTCTCTCTCTGTATTGTCCCCTCACTCCACCCTCTGTTTTCTTTTCCCTTCTTTTTTTATCCACTCCTGCGCCAAATTTGCCTCACAATAAAATCTATACAACAGGGCAAATCTGTTTAGCACGCAAGAGCATTTAGATCAACAGTACTATCTGCCTCAATGACTGGACAGGACAAAAAAAAAAAGGCAGAAAACACTGCCCCTAGCAATTTGGCGCAGAATTGCACGCGCATGCTCATCTCGGATGCAGAACTTTGAAAGCATCATGACGTCGTGTTGGCTGTGCACAACACGACGTCCTTCTCCTTTCCTTCTCCTGCTGGAGCCTCAGCAGGAGAAGGAAAGAGCCACGGGTTCTTACTTGCAGCATCACTTTGGCAAAGACCAGGAGGCAAATAGGAGAGAGCAATGGCTGATTTCATAACAATAACGCCAGTTTATTCCATCAAATGCTACATCACTTACTGTTATTTATGCAGACTGTGGCAGCATGGACATTTCCATCAGAAGTGCTACATGATGAGAGAATATGGCAAAGATATACTAGAGGCATGACTGACAAAATAAAAGAAGACACTAAGACAACAACAAAGCCTACACAAAAGCTCTTCTGCTCTTAAAAGTGGAAAGGTTAAAAGGTTGGTTGTGTATGATGTGCCTAACGTGGACTTAAATTCTATTAAATGGACATAAATGGAATTGTTTGGTCTTCAAACTAGGAATGTCAAAAGTAATGTGTGTTCCTTTATTGAACTTTTATTTGCTCTCAGCTGGCAAAAGATGCAGAAGTTCACAATTTTAGTTGTCTTCAATGTTAAAAATAATGTTAAATTTGATAGGAAAATGTGTTATTATGCACTCAACCATCTGGATGTGGCTTCATTGTTCACAATGAAGCTACACAGGAAGCTAAATAGCTAGTCAACAAGCGTTGTGGTTGCTCACACTCAGGAAAACACTGCCCCCTAACGTTTTGGTAAGAAATTGCAAGTCACAAGCTCAGCCCTCAGCCTTAACCCCTTAACTCACAGCCATTACAAAACTAAATCACTTTGGAATGTTGCTAATTATAATTTACAACAAATCATTTAGAGTGTGAGGGTAAATGTCTGATATTAGAAAAGAAGTCTCCACACTGTTTCCAAATGTAAATCATGCGATTGAAAATGTGAGTGGCAGGTTCAAGTCCCTCTCAGTGAGTCTCTCAGCCAGTCTAAGTGTAGTCTGGATTGGTATTAATATGATATTTATGTGATTCAAATTGACTTCTTATATGACATAAAACACGAGAAGTGGAAAGGATGATTGGACGGTGAATTTCATGCAACGTGTCCTTTGCTCGTTGAGGTTCACACTCCCTAAATCTAAAGTGATACGGTATACAGTAGAAATAAACACAGTACAATAAATATAGCACATAATATTCCAAAGGCAATAGCCACTAACCTAACACTCACAGGTTCATACAGACAAGCCACACACAAGCGAGTTTAGCAAGTCATATGAAGATGACAAATTTGGGGGTTGCTCTTCGGTCTTTGTGTTTTCTTCAAGTCAGGTTGTCCTCAAGTCCCCGGGAGTTTTTCGAATATGGAAAAGTGTGGCCATTTCAGTAGATTCTGAAAGACAATACACACATTCACACACATTACACAACAAAAACCTCCAAAACGTTTTACACGCAATTGCTGCAAGTCTCATTGGTTTTTCCATCCATATATTATCGATGCCACTTATCCCACCAGGGTCTCGGGTATGCTGGCTTTGGGCGAGAGGCGGGGTACACCCTGGACTGGTCGCCAGCCAATGGCAGGGCACATATAGACAAACAACCATTCACACTCACATTCATACCTATGGACAATTTAGAGTGGCCACACATGCATGTTTTTGGGAAACACCTTGGTGTCCTCCTTGGTGGAACTGGAAGAGGTGGCTGGGGAAGTGTGGACTTTCCTAATGAGACTGAGACGGGGGTGAATTGGACCACCAGATGGCGGTGTTACTAAGAATAATAATTTGACCACATAGCACTGCACTGTACTAATACCATGCTTCATTTGTCATACTTTTTATTTCACACTGGGATCAAATCATGATGTCTAACACAAAACATTGTGTTAGACATCATGAGGTATGTACCGAACAATGATTATGGTGTACCAACACCATAATCATTGTTCGGTACATACCTCGGTTTTAGGGTTCTGTTCATTTTTGGTACAATTCCGCTTACAATAGCCCTGCTTTTTCATTGTGTTTGCCATGCAGTTTGCCTGTTAGAACCAAAGAATTTTGGCGTCTCCACAGTTGTGGAATACGTACACGGGCGCGCACAATTCCACATGCACACAAGCACAAATAATATGACGGGACAACCCACACGACATAACACAAGCAAGTATTTACTGTTTTACTGTACCCAGCTGGTGCCTCCCTCAGCATTCATCACTCTGCAGGTGGTCCAACACTGCCCTCAGGTGCTGCATTGGGATCAAGGAAATCCGGGTGCTGTAGTTCTTTCAGGTACTTGGGAGGGGTAAGGATGTGGGTGGAACCTGCAGAGGAAAAATATGTCAATAAAAATATATAAACTTCAACTGTACGTAAGTGCGTGCAGTGTGGTGAAAGAAAGAGCTCTTCCAGTATGCAAAGAAACACCATTAAAGGGGCGGCATGGCTCAGGTGGTAGAGTGGTCATCCCCCAACATGAAGATTGTGTGTTCACATTTTCTTTTCATAGCACCATGTGGATAAAAACGCCAGAGTCCAGAGTCCACGGCGAGCGGAGGCAAGAGTCATAACATGTTCTGACTGTTGTGTGCAATTATTTATTACCGGTACTCCTTCAGTATTTACTGTAGACTAGAAACCACCAGCCTGCCATCACACCTAAAAGCTTAATCATTATCATTATCACCATATGAAGAGTTCAAACATTGTTTGATTTAAAACCAGGGTCTGAAAGAAGACTTTTGGAAGGTGTCAAGAAAGGCACATAGAAGCCACTTCTCTCCAGGACAAACATCAGGGACAAACGGATATTCTGCAAAAGGTACAGGGATTGGACGACTGACGACTGGGGTCAAATAATTTTCTCCGATTGTTTGGGGCATCCAGAAAAAGCTTGTCCAGGGAAGAAAAGGTGAGCGCTACCATCAGTCCTGTGTCATGCCAGCAGTAAAGAATCCTGAAATCATTCACGTGTGAGGTTGCGTCTCAACCAAAGGAATGTGCTCACTCAGAGTTTGCCCAAGAACACAGCCATGAATAAAGAATGGTCCCAAAATGTCCTCTGAAAGCAACTTCTCCCAAACATCCAGGAACAGCTTAGTGATGAACAATGCCTTATCACAAGGCAAAAGTGATAATTAAGGGACTTGACATAAATTCTTGGCGGAAATTCACTTATCACTGTTGGGTCTGGAACCAATGAACCGTGACAAAGGAGGGATTACTGTAATTAGCCTGGCTTTCTGGGTCATGTGAGAAACACAGCCCAAGATGAGATGCTCACTCTGAGTAGTCAATTTCTACATTAATGAACACAAAAAGAAAAGTGATCAGCATATAAAAATATATGTCAAACAGGAGTGAAAAGCTGAGAGCTCACCAATCAGGGCCTCCCACTTGCCATTGGCTTGGGTGACCTCATAAACGCAGCGCATCTCACTGTAGGTCATGCCTCCAATAATGAAGACAATGATCCTTGGCCCAGTCTTCACCTCTGTGGGGCTTCGGTTTTTGTGCCAGTTACCGTAGCGAGCACTGCTGTAAAAAAACCAAGCAAACATCATATGTTAAAACCATCCATTTTCTTCCGCTTATCTGGGTCTGCGTCACCGGGGTCTCAGTCTCATTAGGAAAGTCCACACTTCCCCAGCCACCTCTTAACTAGAAGAGCTTGTCGCCTGAAGTCAGCTGGGATAGGCTCCAGCATTCCCCCGTCGCCCTAACGAGGAGAAGCGGCATATAAAATGGATGGAAGTTGTGACTATCGTAGCTCGTAGCTCGACAAAAACGAGCTAGATGCCGCCAGCCAGGCATGTAAACAAAAATATCAGAAAGTGGAATGAGATTGACCCATGAGCGATCACACCGGGTGGCATAGGTAGGCTTAGCATGGGACAAGCTGTTGTCAGTCAGCTCAATAATAAGAAACAAAGTGAAAGTCAACACAAGACGTGTCGTGTATCTGGTCACATGCGCAATGCCAGCATGGCAGACAGGCGATTCGGGTGCATTATAAAAATAAAGCGCAGTGCAACATTTTTATGATATTTTAAATCATTCTGAAACTAACTGTGGTCAATATATGTATCCATATAGCATATATATCACTTATAATTGTTTTCAAGTTTTAAAACCCTAATTTTTAAGATGTGGCAGTTTTTAGTTTGTCGTGGCGCACCGCCACGATCAGTTACATGTAACGGAAACCCTGTAGATCGAGCGGTAAATTGAGAGCTTTGCCTCCCGGCTCAGCGCTCTCCTCCTCAGTCCGGTACAGCAACCACATTACTGCCGACGCTGCGAGAAATTGATTGTTAATGATACTGTATATGTATATGTATGTACTGTATGATACTGTATAAAAGGTAATATGTATGTGTAACCCGCCCTGTTTCGCACTGCCCGCACCGGGGCTTGAACACAGGACCTTCGTAATGGGAGGCGAGAGAGCTGACCATACGGCTAAAAGCCCAGACTGTCGGCTGCGTGTTCAGCGTAGCTCTTAAGGCAGAGGAAGTTTACCAACGTACACTTGCACAGCCTCACAGGCTGGCATCCGTTACATACGTACCATAATATTACGGATTTCTTCTTCCATACACTGACTGGTCGTGTCAGAGATATTTATATCTATATTAATGTCATTGTAGTGTACAAATGTAACTGAGAATGCTTTTTAATATTTTGTCTCAATATATTTCAATATATTGATAATCACAGTATGCGTGCTGCTGTTTTTGTTGGCAAAATATCACAATAATATCCCAATGTATTGCACATTTGGAGGACTCAGCTTTTTGGAAGTTTGTGATGCAATTGTAGTTTCCTACACACCTGGTTCAGCCAGCCCTGCCCACTACCGTGGGCTTGAACATTGAACCCATTGACCTTTAGAGTGAGAGTTGAGAGTGCTAAGCGTCAAGCTAAGGTGGCGCTGTCAACCCAATGGTCAGGACAGCTTTTAAGGTCAGGTTTGCTACAACACTCACACAGCTATTCCAGGACCACCAGCGAATGGCGAAACACAGTAAGTTGTCCACAAGAAATCAGTTCAATCTCATTCATGTAATGCCTGAACTACTGTGATAACCTCACCTTGATGGAGCACTGGCTTTGGCTGCTGCTTGTCTCTGAGAAATGTACGGGTATTGCTTCATGTCAAGTTTGTCCTCAATGGCATCCTGGAGGAACAGCAGGGCAGAAACATAAATACATTTTAAAAAGATGCAGCATATTGTACAGTAATTTTAACCACTAAAAGTCGTAGCCATGTCTACTTCACTGCCAGGCTCTGGCTTTGAATCTTCGGACATCTCTGTGTGCACTCCCATTACTACTACAGTTGCTAGTTACTTTCCCACAAAAGTCTTAATAAATCATGCTGTTTTGTGGTTGAGTACGCCCTATTATTAGTCACATTATATGCACATTAAAACAACATATTTGCATTTTTTGCCTAAATCGAAAAAAAATGTCTGAAGAAGGTCAAATACAAATAGAAAATAATGATATGTGACATTGTGATGATATTTAGTATTCTACACAGGTCGCTAGGTGTCAGTAATGTTACTTTGATGAAACAATAGCCACCACAGGAAGTACTGTACAGAGCAGGAAGTAAAAAATGGAAAAACGAGGACCTCTCCCAATGCTCATGTGTAAGTCTATATTATGTCTTATTTTCTCTTATTGCGTTTACTATATAATAACATAATAGGAGTGTAAAGGTGACTATAGGGATGTTATTTCATGGCGAGAGGGCTCTAATATTGTTAAAAAACATATTTAGAAGGTTGTAAACAGGATGTCTATGCTCTAACTGTGACCTTGTTAAATGTTGAAGTGAACATTCATTCATTCACGGGTGAGCTGGAGCCTATCCCAGATAACTTCGGGCACCCAGGACACTTACTGTACATCCACACCAATGGACGAGTCTCTAGTTAGGTTAACGTGTGTTTTTGGCCAGCGATGTGCCGATCGATACTGATATATCGATACTTCTGATACCATCTTTTCATGCTCTAAAATCGATTCTCAAATCAAAATATCAATATTTTTAACTTCAGTTATTAGAAGTAAGGAATATCATTAACAGGAGCACAGTGGAAAGTAACAAAATGATTGAGATCGTGTCTAAATGATACTTCGTCTTCCGCCTGAGTAAGTGCATAATAGGTAAGCACAGCAGCCGATCGTAATCGAAGACGTGTGAATTGTAAATAAAGTTTTCATTCTTATAATAGTTCTTAATAATTAATCATTTCTTTTAATGGATTTTATTATTTTACTTATTTTCTTTCAAAGCATCGGTATAAGAGCGTTATCGTCGATATCAGCCTGAATTTTACTCAGTATCAGCAATGAAATCAGTGGTATCAGAGTAGAGAAAAACATTGCCATGAAAGGAATAGTTATCTGAAGACAAATTTGAGAAAAAAGTCCTCTCTCCTCGTGTATACGTCGAACTGATGACGTTCATCTAAGGAAGCGTTACTAACATATTGCTCTCTCCCCTGTGGTAGATGGCGGCTTTCCAGAGATGCAGTCATCAATGCTTAGGGTTAGGAGTCACCAATTGCTTATAATAATACTACCACAATTACTGCTATTGATACAGCTACTGAAATGTGTGTATCGCTCTCAGATGAATTACGTAAATATTGTATCTACCTAAATTATCAGTTGTCTTTTCATTCTTCTGTCCTTTTTTCCACCTTGTCCCTCTATCCCTTTACTCTATTGCTAGAGGGAGCGATCGCCTGTATGATTGCATTGTATTGTATACAAGTCAGTGTACTATGTATCCCTATGGTATTTTATTCTATTCTGTACCTCAATGAGATCCTTGACAAGTGGAGTCCATCTTGAGAGTTGGTAGGTTTGCTCACTGATTCGCTCCTTACGGTCAGGCTTTTTGGTTTTCTTGGCAGTGCCCTGCAATGAATTCATACGGTCAATCCCTTTCAAACAGTCACGATTGTAACTTGTTATGGTTGTGTGCTTCACATCTTCACACTAAATTCACATCTTCACACTAATCGTTAGCATTTAGGGTATTGTTTAGATATTACCTAATGCCAGTGACAAATCAGTTCTTGAAACGGTGTCGGTGCTTACGTAGTGCCGAAACCGGTAATTAAAACAAAAAACAGGAAAACTAGGGATGTCCGATAATATTTTCCTATAATTAAATAATAATATGGCCCTTTAAGCACTACAGTCAACACGCAGCATATACTGGAGACGATGTTTTGCTTAACCGTGTTCGGGGTGGCAGGACGTGGTGGGTTGTCAGAACACTGCTAATGGTACCCGGCGTAGCTCATAGACATACAGTATGTAGACGCCGCATTGGGCGCTGACCCGTAGGTCAATGTCGCCGCCATATTGGATGTGGCAAGAGTTGGAGCTGAGAAGATGCCTCATTCATGTGCTGCAAACCAAATCCCAGGGAATAACATTTCACATGTAAGACTTAACAATTGCCTTTGATAGTATTTGGTCCATGGCACTGTGAGGATAATGTTCTTTGATTTCTCCAGTGCCTTGAACACCTTTCAGCCTTTTGTGATGAGTGAGAAGGTGCTCGGGATAGAGCACCTTCAAGATCGAGCATCAGATAGATTTATCTAATGTCTCCTGCAGGCCCCATTTTGTGTGGGGCCTGTCTGATGCTGTGGTCAGTAGTGTAAAGGGAGCAGCACCAGCAAACAAGGACATCAACCCGATGGACAAACTGATCTGGACAGCAGATGACTGTGTATTTCTTTGCTAACTAACACAGTTACGCCACAAGTCTCACAAATGGTAACGCAAAACACGTTTTTATAGTTTTACAATTATAGTTTTACACGCAGAAACAATTCTAAATTGAATTCATGAAATAACCAAGGCAAAATACCAAAGTGTTGTCCGTGTTGCTCTCACTGCCAGATCGTGTCTTTGTCAACAATCAAATCTTCAATGAAGGTAAAAGTGGCTACAGGCCACTGAACCCAATACTTAAAAAAATCATTGAAGATCTACTTTGTACAATCATTCCACCCGGGAATCATTAAGGGCCCAATGAATTCCATTCGTGCACAGGATGAAGGCAACTGTACAGATGATTCTTTGAACTTCTAGTTAGAGGAAACTTTTCATTGGGCCCGAAATGAAGTCACTGAGGGACAATTTTCCCATCATGCAGCAAACACTGCTTTTCAGTCAAATGTTATAGTTGCATGATGAAAATTTCAATTTCATTTCAAGCTTCATTGATTTGATGTCTATATACCTAATGCAATGTACTTTAGAACTTGTTCAGGATGACGTCCTGAACATCTGCACGCACTTCAAACATGTAGACATATTCTAAAGTATTCTGTATTTATTGTATGTATTTTAAGAACAGGTTACCTCAGAGACAATAGGCACACCCATGTGGGCCATGTTGGAAATGATGTCACTGTCCTCCGGTGGGATGTTGGCATGCTGGAGCAACTTGCAAAGGTTTTCTTCAGTCACACCTGACACGCACGTACACCCAGAATACATACAAAAGGTTTAGGATCAATAAAAGTACGTATTGTAATGAGGCAATAGTACAAATGGCAATAACAAACAAAGAGGTAACATACCATTCTTGAGGAAGATGTAAAGCAGAATGATGCGTATTTTATCAGAGACACTGACATTGGTATCCAGTAAAATAGGGACAATAAGCCTCATGGGATCCTTAATCTTCTCTCCCTCTGCGTCTGTGCCCATTGCGAGGTCCTTTCAGAAGGGAAGAGAAAAGATCAGGCTGCACATACAGTATATATCTGTTTCCCACTGCTCTTCCTCTTCAGGGTTGTACAGCTGGATCTATCCCAACTGGACTTAGGATGAAAGGTAGATTCCACCATGGACGAACGCCAGTCAGTCACAGAAAGGTAAGTATTCTCACTCACAATCACGCTGTCAGAGTGTGGACTGATCCCACGCTGCCTGCACCAAAGTCAGGCAAGTCAAAAAGGTATCAGACCATTTAAAAGGTATCATACTATTTTATTCCATTGATAATATTTGAATGATATGACAAAGCATATTGATTCCATGCAAATATTTGAAGTTGAAGACAAAAAAACTAGGCACATCCGATAATATTGGCCGAGCAATAGTATCAAACAATATTTACATAAAAATTACATATTTGTTCATAATGACATCGCCGCCGAAAGCGAGGATGTACTCCACACAGCAACATCCTCGGCCTGGCTTCAAATTGTACAATCAGTGGTACCCTGTTTAGCTTCTTTAATCCTTTCCAGGAGGTCAGACTCTAACCACTGCTCAGTCGCCGTCACATGACCAGAAGTGAGCGGTTGTGTGAGTTGGTAACTTGACAGATCAGCTAACATATGAAGACGAGAAAAAATTGTGGGAGACATTTCTGGGTCATCTTCACTTGTAAGGTTTTAATTATGCCTCAAAAAGTACCAGGGGAAGCATTTATTTTTATTTGGAAATAATCAATACCCTCCAGCTGGTCCACAATGCATGAGTGCTGACTACAACATGGGGAAGAGATCATATGATCTTATTTCAGTACACGGGCTTCCTGTAAAATTTTGAATTTAATTGAAAATCATTCTCCTTAACTAAACTTCCAGAGCTGTAGACACCAAGTAGAAGTAAATAGTCCTGCTGATAGTACACCTCAATTGCTTTACACACTACCACACTTACTGCTATGAAGATGTGTATTGTTCACTCATCCTTGTCTACAGAGTATGTTGCTAACCACTTTTTCTTTTTCTTTCTCCAGTGCTCCCAAAAGTGCAGCAAACAACACCATTACAACAACACCAACTGACTTAACTGGTACTAGCACACCAGAGAAGCATTTAAAAGTAGACAGCCACAATCCCACCCGACATTCTGCAAATGTTTATTATACTATTATGGAACTCAAATGGCTCATGACACCAAAACACATGTTCATTTTCTTATTTTGACGTGCGAAATAACATGGATGTGTGCTCGGATATGGACATATTCACTTTTTTTTTTCGCCACTGAAAAACAATCCAGTCAGAGACTGGAGAAGAAGGAGGAAGGGATGTGACTTGGAAAACACACCTCTCAGGAACTATATATTTTTGATATTATGCCCACTCGTTGTGTGGCAGGCCTTTTGCTTGACCACTCCAGCAGACAGGGTAAGCCTGTTCACATTTCCAAAAGACACCATTGGCAGCGCCACATTCTTTCATTATTATGTTCAGCGCATTTAGAGGACAGTTGTTTTGTTACTGTGATAATGGAAAGGAAAATCTGGAAAGAAAATAAGCCATTTTAAGACATAAATAAATGTGTTCCAGTGCTCGGGGAGCTGCGTGGTGGACGGACAGGACGTCAGGTAATTTTAGCTCGGCATGAGCTAAAATTACCAGTAATTAAAATTACCAGTAGCTCGTGTTAGAGATTATTGTGGCTGATCATTCAAAGCTGCAATAAAAGCCTGTTGTTCCGGCAATCGAGTCTGGTGCCTGTGTGTCTCACCCAACATTACAGTAACATTACTGACACCTAGTGTAAAACACCAGTACTACATATCATCACAAAGTCTTCTGAATGCCGTACATTTGTAATTTACTTCATTTAGACATTTTTATGCTTGAAAATGCTTCATGTAAGCAAAAAATATGTAAAATATGCATCATCTTTGACTAATAATAGGCCATATTCAACAACAAAACACCATGCTTTATTAAATTTTTAATTTTTAAATTAAATATTTAATTTTTAAGGGTGAAAACCTTCAAGTTCCTTGGCACACACATCAGCGAGGACCTCACCTGGTCTCACAACACCCAACAAATTATGAAGAAGTCCCAAAGGAGACTGTACTTCCTGAGAAGACTGAGGAAATTTGGCATGCCCACCACAAGCCTGAGTTGCTTCTACAGATGCACTATCGAAAGTGTCCTTACCGCCTCCATCACTGTTTGGTACGGTAACTGTACAACACGTGATAGGAAGGCACTCCAGCGGGTGATCAAGACCTCACAGAACATTGTTGGGGCAGCCCTCCCCTCACTGCAAGACATTTATAAATCTAGAGTCCTACGAAGAACACACAACCTCATCAAGGACAGCACACATCCACAACACTCATTATTCACACTCCTACCGTCAGGCAGACGCTACAGGAGTTTGAAGTCCAGGACCACAAGACTGGCGAACAGCTTTTACCCACAGGCCATCAGGCTTCTCATCGAAGCACTCACACACGCCGCACGCAACACACGCACACACTCATAGCACTTTATTTATTTATTTATTTGTATTATTTACTTGTATTAATGTCTCTTCTGTTGTTGTTGCTTAATTTATTGGTATATATGTTTATGTGTTTATGTTTCTTATGTTCTTATTCTTTCATTTGTTTTCTTTCTTTTCTTGGGAGAATGAACAGAATAAGATTTTCATTGCATGGTATAACTGCTGTTTTACTATGCACATGACAATAAAACTCTCTTGATCTTGATCTAAATAATATATTATTGAAAAAAACGTGATAAAGTGAAGCCATGAACTTCGTAGCACAAAGTGGCAAGGGATTACTGTACCCCTACAAGTGATGCAATTCAGAAAGTTCACAACAAACCAGAGAGGACTGAGCTGGGTCACACATTCTTCCTTAATAATAATAAGAATAACAATAATCATAATAATATTAATAACCTCCTGCTCTTAATTGTGAGCTCTGATGGTCACAGCAGACTGCGGCTGTAGAGTTTGTCTCCTTGTATGATTCATTATGTACAAGAAGCCTTACTTACTTGTTCTACACGGCAGAGTTTGTCAACAGTCCCCTGGTAGCGGTTCATACAATCCTCAGCCAAGTGCAGGTGGGTTGAATACTGACAAGATGAAATAAATGATTTTAGTGTGTTTTGAAAAATGTATGGTTTTATAAATACTAGAAGATTGCTAGAGGTAGGGGATGCAATAGAGCAATCATTTTACAACAATACTGTTACAGTCTTTGTACAGTATGTACAGTAGTGTAAGAAAATGTTTGCCCACTTCCTGAGTTCTTTTTTTAATGTTTGTCACACTTAAATGTTTCAGATCATCAAACACATTTAAATATTAGTCAATGACAACACAACTGAACACAAAATACAGTTAAAAAAAACGGCTTGCATGGCAGAGTTCCATGACCACTGCTGAAGAAAAAAAAAAGGGGTCACTGACATGATCTATCAACTTTGCTTAAATATGTTTTATATTGATTGTAATTATGTTCTAAGTTGTTCATTTCTTGAAAGCCAATGGTAAATTTAAATTTAATTTTTATAGTACGTGGTGGGAGAAATGTTCACTGACCACTGCAGAAAAGGGGCATTTCCGGAAGTGACGTCGGCGAAGGGGTAGCTCTCACCTTAGGTAGAGTAAACAAACATGAGAGGATGGACGAGATAGAAGATGTTTACAGTGATTATATGTGCCGATAGTTTGGTTTTGATATTACTATTTCAAACGGTTGTAGCTTAAAAATGGTTAGAGACAAAGACATACTGTCAATGAGAAAAATCATCAGTATGACCCAAAGTTTGTGATGGGAGTAAATTCACTCATCTAATTTGCATATTATGACATCACCAGGGTCAGAAATGGTCAAATCCCGGTCTCCACAATACCAAACAAGCTCATCAAAATGTCTAATCCACTTGTGATACCTGCTGCCTTCTCCGCTATTAGAAGTGCATTTCCTGCCGCACATTCCGACGCGACTATTTGCGCGTTTTTTTTTTACATTCCCGCTGCCCTGCTTCTAGCATCCGTGAGCTTCCGTGTAGCAGCACTTCAAACTCATTAAACTCCTTAAAAGTTACAAAGTGAGTGATAAGAATATCCAATTCATATTTTTCTTTATCTTCCTGTTTATGTATAACACACAAATGGGCGCGCGCATTATAAAGCCGTTTTTGTTATGTTCGGAGTGTCCCTGAATGCATCTCGCGTTCCTGTAATGACAATGAGAACTATTGAACGAACTGGAGACGTGTGTCAGTTGGAGATACATACTGCATATGGTGTTGGAATAGTACTGCGTGTGTGTTCAGGTCAGAATGAAGTTGTAAAACAGTCTCAGACTCTGTGGGTCTGTGTGAGGACGCTCCACTGTGTTTATGACGACGACCCGTCTGCCGTCATTACAGAGGCGTGCTTGGTCTGGTGCGCATGCGTTAATTACACAAAAAAAATGTACGGAATTAATGAAATAAATTAGTTACCGCTGTTAAAGCGTTATTTTTGACAGCACTAATAATGCTTTGAATGTTTGTTGCTGTGGTGGTTTACAATACAATATGTAAATATTGACTTACTGTGTTCTGTGGCAACTTTGAAGCCACTCTCCTTCTTGTCCTGTGTAGCGCAGCATCAGGAATAGCATCCTAGCATCCAAAGTGCATTTATACTGTACTTTCAAGCCAAATGCTTTTTGTAAAGGTGTTTCTTCTTAGCAGTCTTCAGTGAAATGAATGTTCCTCGTTTCACTGTAGTCTTAAACCTTCGTCTTTTGGAGAAGAAAACAAACTTATAGTATCACTCGGACACTGTGAACAGCCAGCGGCAACACACCGTATTGGCATGACTACTATTTTTATGAAAAATATACTGAACGAAGTCCACTAGCTACCTCTTGAGGTGTTTGTTTACTTGGCGCTAGCTGAGAGGTGCCGACGTCACTCGGGAAACACCCTTTTCTAAGGAGTTGAGACCAAAATGGCGCACACCACATGTTTTTCATTTTATGAATTTAACGTTCACTTTTTTAA
Source organism: Dunckerocampus dactyliophorus (assembly GCF_027744805.1). NCBI lineage: Eukaryota > Metazoa > Chordata > Actinopteri > Syngnathiformes > Syngnathidae > Dunckerocampus > Dunckerocampus dactyliophorus. The sequence goes on along the minus strand of NC_072822.1, from coordinate 29,912,025 downwards.
AAACGAACAACGTAGAACATAATTACAATTTAGAACATATTTAAGCAAAGTTGAAAAATCATGTCAGTGACACTTTACAGCTTGTCTCAATTTTGCCAGAAAACATCTTGATGATCCCAAAGTCCTTTGCGAGAGTTTTCATCACATAAACACGAATGGTGAGGGGACACTGCACAGGGACACGACAGGAGACAAATATAACGCCGAGCCATTTGTGAGGTCCGATTTTTTTGAGGAGGCATTTTTATGATGCAACTGTATTACTCTTTTGAACACATATTGTTACTTAAATGACCCACTAACTAAGCAGAATTACGTTCCTTGTCACGGAAATCCAACCAGAACTGGACTCACGGGATCAAATGGGGGGGTAAGTCGCCGTTGATATAGTCCACTGCTGACGGGGATGTCATACAACTTCATGTCAAAAAATCCGAACTCTCCCGTTAATAATAAAGTTTCAATTAAAAACTGCATTTTGTGTTCACTTGTGTTGTCATTGATTCATATTTACATTTGTTTGATGATCTGAAACATTTAAGTGTGACAAACATGCAAAAAAATAAATCAGGAAGGGGGCAAACACTTTTTCACCCCCCTGTATGTGCAGTGCAGTCTTATACAGCCATTGGCATCTTTGGCACGCCAGTATTTTTGGCCATGGCTGTATATATTTTAATTTCAGATTGTAAGCAATGATATAGTAACCTATAATGTGTGTAGTTTCACCAAGAATACACTCCATTTGTTCTAACCTTGCTTAGTTCTTTTTGATATTGCGGCATTTTCTTCAGCATCTGTGACAATTCCTTCATTGTGGTCTGAAAAACAGTAAAGAGATATTATCATCCACAAGAGAGTAAATATCTTTCCCAAGATGTTTGACCTGCTGACTGGCCATCTCTGTTCTAGTCACTGACGTCTCAAGTTACTCTTGTATCTTTGTGCTCTTTATATTTGATCAAACAAACAAATGACAGTCGTGTGTTTGTTATGCTCTACCTTTTCTCCAGTGTTCATTTTTTTGCTGGCAGAAAACTCTTTTAGAGAGCGAGTCACAGCCCTGGGCAAACAAAAACAACATCAATCAGGTCACAATAGGCCTGTTGAGAAATAAAATGAATGAAAAATAAAACTATTTATATACTGTGCAAATGTTCCTCGTACTCAAGTTGAGGGAGTCGTTGCTTTTGTTTCTTTTTTGTAAAATACAGTGGAGCCTTGATTAGCGTCATGAATCCATTCGAGAAGGTCCGACTAACCAAAACCTACTCTAAACAAATCCATTTTTCCCATAAAAAAATGCAAATCCAATTGATCTGTTCTAGAAAGCCAAAAATGTTAACAAAAAACACATTTTTATCGTTTTACAATTATAGTTTTACATGCAGAAAACAATTCTAAATGTATATAAAGGATGAATGACGGGGACAAATGAACATTTAAGGTTCCCTTTACCTTCATTGCAGACCTGACTGTTATCAAAGACACGATGTGGCAGTGAGATCATCACGGATACAACTTTGGTGGAGTTATTTCTTTAGTTTATTAGTGTTTCTCAGCTCGAGTCTTTGCTTTTCTTTTGATCTTGGCTGCAAAATAACCCCAAATGTAGCCAAAGAAAGTTGCAAGTACCAGAATTTATCAGCGCATTTTAATGTCTTATGCTGAATTTGTATTTTAGTTAATTTAGCCACTATGCTTGGAAATGCTTAATTTGGGAAAAGAAAACATAACATTTGCTTATTTATGGACATTTTATGACTAATAATAGGTCATAGTCAACCACAAAACAGTGATCATTTATTGATTAATTTTTGAAAAAATGCTATACACAACGTTCGCGAAGTGGCTAGGGACTAGCGACTGTTTTGGCAAGCTAATAGGATGCTAGCAAAGACGTTTTAAGTGCCAATAACTGGAAAATGGATGCAAACCAAGGCAAAATGTCGGCCTAAATTTTCAACGTTAATTGAAAAACACGTTAACAGGTTGTATTGTAACTATTGTAAAAAACACACGTGAACATGTGGGAGAAAACAATCCACTCACGTTGAAACTTCAGCAATGTGTTTATGTCTCAGAGTCAACCACAGATCATCATCCTCATCCAGCAATACCTCTTTTGTCCTGGTCTCCCCCATCCCACTGGTCTCAAACCTGGCACAGATTCAGTAAAAAGCAAGAATAACGTTGTGCATGTATTATTATCTTATATATTTTACCCAAGCAAAACAAATGAAAAACTGAAATGGGTTTTAATGATTTAAAGGCCTGTTGAATGTGACATAAAGTGGTGTGGAAAAGTGTTTTGCCCCCTTCCTGGTTTCTTTTTTTTGTCACTTAATATCAGATCATCAAACAAATTAGTCAATGACAACACAACTGAACACAAAATGCAGTTTGTAAATGAAAGTTTATGATTATTAAGGCAGAGAAAAGTTCGAAGCCTACAGGCCCTGTGTGCAAAAACACTTTTTCACACCACTGAAAATTGGCACAGCGTTCCGCACAGATGGTTGCAGTCAATGCGGTGAGAAGAGGCATACAGTATGTGTAATGATACAAGAGAGAGAATCTTCCGTGCCTGTGTCAACATATTTGAAGTGTCAGAAATAAAAATAGTAGAGATGTATCTATCAGCAATGCCATTTTTTGAGCTGCTGGAATGACTAAAGGGCTGATTTGGAGCTCATCACAAAAAGATGCCAAGCCGCATCTCCTGTGGAAAAATTGCAACACTTCATTTTCTTGCATCTGGATCTTTCCAGAAAACCATCGCAGTTAGTGGTGGTGTAATAACAAGCACCCTGTCCCTTGAATAGTGTGTATTTTAGTATATTTCACATGAATATGCAGCTATCAAAGTCATGTGTAGGTCGCCATAATGAGTTATACATAATGCTATACACTGTCAGTACATTTTACACATGTTCACATGAATATCATAACCTAATAAATCATACACTTCACAGTTGAATGGTTTGTAATGGAAGACACGTATATTTACACGACATGTTGTAGTGTAAAACATGTATATTAAATGACAAGATACACTAATTTAGCATTATTTAGCGAAAAGATCAGGTGAAAGATTCCAAGAGGGGTCACCTTTAAAACTATAAACACTTTTTCATTGTTATACGCTTTTAAAGAAGTGCTAGTTAGCACAACTCGATGACGCCGCCTAGTTTCACAGAACAGTAGCATCCCCCAGTGTTGTTTTTTCTGGTGTGCTTGTGTATGCTGTGTCACGCAGGGTAGGCAAGGAAAGGCTAGTACAGTCAAACCTGTCTTAGCGGCCACCTTTATAGAACGGCCACCTGCCTATAGCGGCCACTGAAAAATCCCCCGCAGCAAATTTACATGTTATAGACCCTGTGTATAGCAGTCACCTGTCCAACGTGGCCAGCGGCCACCCATTTTGTCTCCCTTGGTCAATATCTGACTGCATATAGCGGCCAAATTACCGACTCAAGTAGAAGCTTCATGCACGAAGAAGTTTTGTTTTTCAATCAATGAAGCCGTCGTGTGTAGACTTTAATTACTGAGTCCTAGCTCAGTCACAATCATTCACAAGATCCACACAAACTGTCAGTTGTTCCACATAAAAAAGCCGTCTTCTTTTGAGCTTGTTATTTCCTGGTCAAACATTTAACTTTAAGAGCATTTGCACCAAAACATTACCGCAAATTAGGCTGGGAACAGGACGTGCTCCCAGCGACGCTACAAAAAAAAAAAAAACATACGCTAGCATGCATCAGCAGCGGGAGCAAAACTGAGTTTGGTTGTACTTAATTGAAGTATTTTAGAATGTACTCACGTTATTTTTCATCAATCCTCATCCACAAATCCATCAAAGTCCTCATCTTCTGTATTCGACACAAACAAAACCGTCTTCTTTTCCGTTCGCTACTAGTCTGTTAACTTGTCAGTGTTATTCAGCTCCGAAGCAAAGAAGGAAACTTCTCCTGTTGCTTCTGCCAACTTTATTTATTGAACGCGGCCACCAGACAGCAGCTCAGAACACACACACATCTCTCAGCATCGTCTCTCCTTCCTGCTTGCCCACAAGGCAAAGGTTAAACAAGCCCCACTACATAGCTGTCCAGCCAATGCCTGTAACAAGTGACACCGTTTATTTCCTGGTGTGAGACAATGTGCACAATGTGTGTCAATACTGTAATGCCGCTTGTTGTGGGGAAGGAGAGACTCACGTCGCCGATGCACTTTAATGACACTGCATGACTTTACATCCACGCCAACATAAACACACTTCCCAACTCTCTCGAAACTCACAGCTAGCACTGAGCCTAGCTCTCCTGCTCGGGATGCCCACCGTCACTTCCCGTCACTTCCTGATGAATTAAAGCTGTAATGACACTCTGCCGTATAAAAAGTAAAATATTAAAAACAAGTGTAAGACATTACTAGCACAGCTTTGTTCTGTGGGTCGTGGATAATAACAAGCCTAGTAGTGCTGTATAACTTTTATCCGCAGTCCCACAGTGCCCTCTACTGGTCAACATTATTTCCCCCCCCCCCCCCCCCCTTTTTTTCTTTTTCCTCTACTGGTCAACATTCAAACTGGACGCCAACCTGTCTATAGAGGCCACCTGTCTATAGCGGCCACTTTTGCAGTCTCCCTCTAGTGGCCGCTATAGACAAGTTTGACTGTATATCCATGCACTCCAGTAAACAACACAACACACGGCTTTTATGCAGTGATTGCTAGGGGTATCGGTTCGATACCAGCTAAAAACAAGTATCGGATTATATCGGCCTGTATCCGCAATACTGACACTCCAACACAAGCAGTCCATTCCAGCCTCCGCCGCAGCACTTCTATGCAGCGCCCACGTGATCACAACAACAGCGTGTGCTTGCGGGTTAGCAAGGAGTCGGAGTGATTTTGGCCGTGTCCGAAAAAGACATTGGAGATGAGTCCAAAACTTGCCATGCAAACTTGCCATGGTGGCACAGAACCGGGGATGTTTAATGTCACCAACCTCATAGTGCATTGGAAGCAAAAGAGGCATAAGGATTTTCGCAAGATCACGGCTCTCTGAATCATCCACCGCTGTCTGAAGATTTGCAAAGTGTGAGAAACTCCCATGACGGCAGATGGAGTTCATCCCCGCACAGTCACACAGAGTCTGACGCTCTTTTATAACCTGAACACATCAACAGCAGTACAATTCCAACACCATATACTGAATGTATCTCCAACTCACACACGTCCGTTCGTCATGGCAACGACACTTCCTCATTGTCATTAAAAGAACGCAAGATGCATTCAGGGACACGCCAAACATCACAAAATCTTGGCTTTATAATGCGTGTAAATAAACAAGAAGATAAAGAAAAACTTCGTAACTGTTAATTCGGATGTACAGTTTGCTACATTTAAGTATGCTGGAAAATACACTGAAAACAAGTAAATTACGTGATGTCTTTGAAAGCACCCCCTTATTGCTCATAATAACCCAGTTTAAAGTCGGATTCAAATGTTCCGTTACTATTAAAGAGACTAGTGTTAGACAAATACATTTTTAGACTTGTGTGGCATCTTTTAGCGTGACTGACATATTCAGTTCATTTGGAGCTGTTAATACATACAAACGTATATAATCCTGTCCCGCCAGTTATCTTTCTATGAATTTATACAGTAAAAATGTGCATATTTTCGACATAGTTGCTAATGGTGATTAATTAATTCATTTTGAAACTGATTAATCTGATTAAAAAATGTAATCATTTGACAGCCCTACTGGTAACACAAAAGAGTAACATTGACAAACATTAAAAAACTAACAGGGGCACTAGTGGGGGTAGAGGGAAAATGAGCGAGAGTCCCTGAGAAAGAGACTGCAAAGAGTTTCTGGTGGGAGAAAGTAACATTAAAGTGGATTGAAAATGAAGGTTGGCCTCAGCCCCTGTCTTGCTGAATGAATGGTGTGTGCGTGCGTGTGTGTGTGTGTGTGTCTATATACTTGTAGACATCATTCTCAACGTCTAGCAGGTCATAGGCCATTGCCTGCAGTGTGAGCTCATGTAGAAGAGGTGATACGGGATCAAATCCTCGGTCCAGGATGATGAGTTGACTGCGGCATTTATCTGGGCCCTGAAGGAATCAACAAAATGTAGGAATTATACAGTGACTACAAAAAGTATGTAAATATGCTGTTGAGCAATTGCAAGAACTATTGCCACAAGTCAATGGTGAAAAATTGAGGCCCACACACAAAGTTAAAGCCTTCAATGGACTGGTTGCCATTCCTGCACTGCAAAGCCTGATAAGAGGACAAAAGAAGTCCACCGTCCACACATTCTTTTTACCACTGAAATTAGCTTGTAGCTATTACCAACAGCCACCAAGTTGACCCATGAGGCAACGCAGTGGAACCTCAGTTAGCGTACGCCTGGTTAGCATGTTTTTCAGTTAACTTTGAAAATTGGCACAAAAATTTTGCACTGGTTTGCATACATTTTCTGATTAGTGTACAATATGGTGTATGTCGTGTTATTAATACACTGCGTCAGTCCAAATGTGTTCTTAATGTATTTTTATCAGAAAATGACCTTGTTAACTGCACAAATCGCCAGTTCAAAGGCTGTGGACGAACATTTCACCTGTAAGTATGATTGAAATGTAGATTTATGATTGATAGTTTAAGGGTTTTGCACTGTCAATCTCTCAGATATAAATCTCTCAGCTATATAAACGTATCAATTCTGGACATACATTTAATCAGAGGAATTTTACACGATCGAAAATATCTGAGAGATCGACAGTGCAAAACCCTTAAACTATCAATCATAAATCTACATTTCAATCATACTTACAGGTGAAATGTTCGTCCACAGCCTTTGAACTGGCGATTTGTGCAGTTAATAGCTGCACATGCAGGCATCTTAAGGCAACATTTGTGTCCAATCTGAATTAATAAAAGAAGTTCACCACAAATGCAAAAGCTTGTCTGAGAAGTGTTTCTTGCGAGTGGCAATATGGCGGCCGTGTGGCTTCACAAGTCATCGCCAATGAGCTATCCAGATATATAATACAGATCAGTGCTACAGAGTCATCAGTGGCTGGCTCTGTAGTTCATTGCTACAGTTATGCCACAAGTCTCAAAAATGTTAACACAAAACACATTTTGATAGTTTTATAATTATAGTTTAACATGCAGGCAATAATTCTAAATGCATTTAAATGACTAATGAAATAAATGAGCATTTAAGATGACTTTCACCTTCACTGAAACCCTTCCTGCTTCCATATGTTAGCAAGCTGCTAACAAGGGTGTTTTGTGCCGTTAAGCGAACAACACGCTAACCTTTTTGTAATCGTTTCAGCCTTTCATCCACATGGAAACGGCATTCTGGTTGTCCTGAAACGTACACGAAAACGAAAAGCCGGTATTTTCAGATTTTAATTTTTTTTTTAATATTTTGAATATGGTCCAGGGTGTACTCCGACTCTCACCCAAAGCCAGCTGGGATAGGCTCCAGCATACCCGTAGAAAATGGATGGATTTTGAATGTAACGTCAGCGCCCCACCGCCACCCCGTCACGTTACCGTAAGTGAACTTTGACGACAAGCTAACATAATACCTGAATATTTCGACGGACATGACCCACCCCAGTTGACATGCTCCTGATATTTTGTTGCCTTATTCTCCATAATGACTCAGAAGTAATTCCACTTCTCGTACGACTAGATGAGCCTGAAAAGTGGCAGACGACGTACTTATGTGCATGCATTCTTTCTTCTTCTATGGTTTGGTGTGACACGTGGTTGCAGCTAGACGATCAGGATGCATCTATTTACGTGTGGACGCAAATTTTTTTAAACCTGCCAAAAAACCCCCAAATCTCAGGAGCGTTCCTGTGTTGAAAGGGCCTTAGTTGTAGCAATTTATCCTGCTTGTGGTCTCAGCCCAGCTGTCCCTTTAGTTGATTTTTGGTTAGTTTGTTACTTTTCTGTTTTGTTGTCTTTGCTCCATTGTGCTCCATTTGTTCCTGTTTTATTTTTTTATTTTTATTTTTTTTACACACCGTTGTCTTATGAGTTTGCCATCGGAACACCCTAGTCACCATTAGTTTGACTAGAAACATGGCATATCTGCCATCATCTCTAGACAACCTTGACAGCACAGCCGCCATGTTGATAAATGCCTCCTCAAGGTGCTGTACATCGTATAGCATTTTTGTCATGTGACACACGTTCACTTGGTCACTCTCACAGTTTTCCTTTTACACTAGGTCCCCAACTTACGAACACAATTGGTTCCAGACGACCGTTCGCAAGTCGATTTGTTCGTAAGTCCAACAAAAGGTAATATTACCAATGATATAGGTACTACATGTACGTGTATACATATATACATGTATGCGTATGTATGTAAATATGAGTTTGGATGTACTGTAGTTGTAATATTAAACGAGGATAATTAATGAAAAAAACAATAATAAAAATGATAGAATAATACGTAATGATGAGGAGTGGTCGAGCATACGTCGTTGTGGAGGAGGAGGAGGAGTTATTGAAAAAAAGGACAAATGGTCGCCTCTAAAAGAGGTAGTGTTCTGTGGGTGGTGTAGAATTAAGCAGGCCTATTAACTCTTCATAAACTTTAATCACATGCTCTGTCCAGGTTGCATTGTACAGCTACAATTTAGCTTTGCATTTCTCCTTTACGCTCTCTCCCCACCGTCTTCCTCTACCTGTTGGTCCCATTAGCAGTGTCACAGTGCCGTCTACTGGTCAAGCATGTAGCAGTATAAATATGGAGGTCCTACAAGGCAAAATACATGAAAATATAGACCAGTCAGGATGTTCGCAAGTCGGATGTTCGTAAGGGGGGACCTAGCCTGTTTTGTTTTTCTCATACAATACCACACACATATTGTTATGGAAAAGTTGTGTAAAAATGATTAAGAGAAGCAGTCAGTTTGTTCATCAACATCTCCCACCTCTCCCATATTGGGGTCATCAGCCTTGTATCCATCCAGCTTGTCCTGCAGCATCTGGGCCAGAACAGCACAGTCTTTGTACTCCCTGGATAACACAAAAATATTGTCTAAATTATCTTTATTACCGTTAGCTTTGGACACATAAAAATGCATGGGCATTCCATATAATTATCAAACAATGTAAATGCTTGCTTTTATGTTTTAGAAGAAATGTATTCTTTTTGGCTAATTTTATTTGTAATGTAAAAAAAATCATTGAGGCAAAGGGGCCAGGGTGAGGGGTTTGGCTGCTGGCCAGCAATCGTTGCATTGTCGTATACATGCCACACTCCACTGTTATGCCTTGTAAAGCAATTGGAGGGCTCTAATTTATGCTAATTAGGACTATCTGCTTCACACCTGCAATTTATGAGAAAATGGTGCGAAAACAAAGGTGAAAACAATTTAGCCTCTTTAGCATTCTGGGATTTTTTATTTTTTTTTGCTAAATGGCCTAAAAAAGTCACACCAAAAGTAAATGTTAACTATCTGAAATAACTCCAAAAGCTAACAAGCTGACGTTTATCAACCAAAGACAAATTGTTTCTAAGTGCTACTGACATCGAGGAAGATGAGGATTTACATGTGAGCTCATAGTGTAAATGTGACTTTGAAGCCTCACCTCATCCCATCTCAAATTTCATTCAAGATTCAAGATTCAAGAGTTTTATTGTCATATGCACAGTAAAACAGGTAGTTCTGCTATGCAATGAAATTCTTGTTCTGTTCATTCTCCCAAAAAAGAAAGAAAACACAAGAAAATGAATAAGAGCAGAAGAAACATAAATACCAATAAATTAAGAAACACCAACAGAAGAGACATGAATACCAATGAATGAATGAATGAATAAATAAATAAATAAAGTGCTATGAGTGTGTGCGTGTGTTGCGTGCGGCGTGTGTGAGTGCTTCGTTGAGAAGCCTGATGGCCTGATGGGTAAAAGCTGTTTGCCAGTCTTGTGGTCCTGGACTTCAAACTCCTGTAGCGTCTGCCTGATGGTGGGAGTGTGAATAATGAGTGTTGTGGATGTGTGCTTCAGGCCAGGTCAGGTCAGGCCTTAGCTTCAGCTTCGGCCTTAGCTTCGGTCTGCTACTGGTACCCTGTAACCCAGTACCACCTGCCTCAGGGTCGGGTTGTCGGCGACTAAACCGGCTCCCTCACCTGTCCTCACAAGAGGACTCGTGAGGAGGGTGGCGAGACACCCAGTAGAACTAAATACAAAATCTATCAAAGCGCGCCGGCTCAGGAGAGCCATCAGCGGCCATCTAGCACCCCAAACCATGGGTAAATGGTCCCACTGCCTTGTGGGCATCCTTGGTAGAGGAAAAGGCTACGGAGTAAACCCTACAAAATTCGGAGTGGAGCCCCTAAGGCGGTTGGTCGGCGTTCTGCGCCACCTTCCGGCAACTCCTGCAGCTGTGCTGGTACCAACTGTATCGGCTTGTCCTTTCCGTTGGGTCCTACCAGCAATGCCGAGAGGGGGAGCTTGTTGTCTGGGCAACTCAGGTTCTCCATATTTCCCGCCCAGGCTCGTAGCGCACTGGAGAGGCCACTCCAGCGATGTCGCAAGATATCGGCACAACACGGGAAGCGGCAGTTACCGGTTAAGAGCTCTCTCCGATTGGCGTAGGAAACGAGCGCCTGGGGTCACTTCCGACAGTGGGAGAGATCATCACGTCTCATTGGACAGCTCCCGCCCGCCTCAAGCTGGCAGCCCCAGCCAGTAAGGGTGCTGTCCCGCCACAGCTCGCCTGCTCTACTGGGTGTGTAGAGCTTAGAGATTGAACACCTTGACAAGCAAGCTGTAAAGCCTCGCACCAGGCAAAAAAGAAAGTAAGAAGACTCCAGCTCTTCAACTTGCAAGCTGGAATGTCCGGACCATGTGCCCTGGACTCACCGACGACCTCCAATTAATCGACGATGGACGCAAGACTGCAGTTATCGACAAGAAACTGTCAAGACTTAACATTGATATCGCCTGCTTGCAGGAGACCCGCCTGGCTCACAGCAGTTCCATCAGGGAGGCCAACTACACCTTCTATTGGCAGGGCTTGCACAGGACAGCCCTAGGCAACACGGTGTGGGCTTCGCTGGTTGCGGCCATTGAACCACCAACTGGCGAATCTGAGAGAATACTTGCCCTGAGACTGTCAAAAGCAGCAAGCTTCGCCAATCTCCTCAGCATCTATGCACCGTCACTCTGCTCCACTTCAGAGGCCAAGGACCAGTTCTATGAGGCACTAGATGATGCAATATGCAAGACACCTAGTACAGAAGGATTATACCTCCTCGAAGACTTCAATGCTAGAGTGGGAGCCGACTGCAACACATGGCCCTCCTGCCTAGGCCAACAGGGCATAGGCATGATGAACGAGAATGTACAGAGGCTGCTGGAACTGTGCTGTCGTCGTGACCTGTGCGTGACCAACACCTACTTTGAGGGTAAGGATTGCCACAAAGTCTCTTGGAGACGTCCTCGGTCGAAATACTGGCACCAGCTTGACTTAGTCATCACCAGATGTGCAGACCTGAGAAGCGTCCTTCACACTCGTAGTTTCCACAGCGCAGACTGCGACACAGACCACTCCCTTGTCGGTAGCAGAGTGAGGCTGGCAGTGAAGAAGATACACAATGCCAAAACAAAGGGCCCACCACGCATCAACACCTGCAGCGTCAGTGACCCCAAAAGACCCCAGCATTTCAAGGAAGTCCTCAAGGAGAAGATGGCTACCTTAGCCCCAAATGATACCAACATTGAGAGTAAATGGTGCCACCTCTGTGATGCCACCCGCACCTCAGCTATCACAGCATTTGGGAGGAAGGAACGTTGAAACGCAGATTGGTTCGGAGCCCACTGGGATGAGATGTAACCAGTCGCAGAAGCCAAGAGAAACGCCCTGCTGGCGTACAAGCAGAATCCCTGCCCCAGCACATGCAACACTCTCAAAGCTGCAAAAAGCAAGTTCCAGCAGACTGCTCGCCGCTGTGCAAACGAATACTGGCTGAACTTGAGCAGTGGGATTCAGACATCTGCTGACACAGGAAACGCAAGAGGCATGTACGAGACGGTATCAAGACAGCAATTGGCCCCACTGCTACCATGACCGCACCGCTGAAGACCAAGACAGGTGAAGTCATCTCAGACCAGCGCAAGCAGCTCGAACGTTGGGTGGAACACTACCTGGAGCTGTACGCCCCAAAGAATGTTGTGACAGACACTGCCTTGGATGCCCTACCCGACCTCACAGTCATGGAGGAGTTAGACACCCTGCCTACAATGGAAGAACTCGGCAAAGCCATCGACCGCCTCGCCTGTGGGAAGGCTCCTGGAAAAGACGGTATTCCCCCAGAAGTCCTGAAGAGTGGCAAGCCGGTCCTACTGCAACATCTTCATAACCTCCTGTGCCTGTGCTGGGAGAAAGGCTACGTCCCCCAAGATATGTGCGATGCCAACATCATTACTCTCTATAAGAACAAGGGGGAGCGCAGTGACTGCAACAACTACTGCGGCATCTCTCTCCTTAGCATTGTGGGCAAGGTCTATGCCCGCGTCGTCCTGTCACGCTTGCAGAGTCTCGCCTCTCGAGTGTACCCAGAGTCCTAGTGTGGCTTCAGGGCTGGGCGATCTACAGTGGATATGATCTTCTCTTTATGTCAGCTGCAGGAGTAGTGCCGTGAGCAGCAGAAGCCCCTGTACATTGCCTTCATAGACCTGACAAAGGCCTTCGACCTGGTCAGCAGAAGCGGACTCTATAGCCTCCTGCGGAAGATAGGTTGCCCCCCAAAACTGCTCCAGATGGTCATGTCCTTTCATGAGGACATGCACAGCACAGTCTGCTTTAATGGCGGTACATCTGCCTCCTTTCCTGTGAGCAGCGGCATAAAACAAGGGTGCGTCCTCACCCCAACCCTCTTTGGGATCTTCTTCTCCATGCTGCTACAGTATGTCTTTAGCGACTGTACGGAAGGCATCTATATCCACACCAGGGCTGATGGAAAGCTCTATAACATCGGTCGTCTGTGTGCTAAGACCAAAGTCCGGGAAGCTCTGATCCGTGACTTACTGTTCGCAGACAATGCAGCACTGACATCTCACACAGAAGCTGGACAGCAGGAGCTAGTGGACCGCCTGTCTTATGCCTGCAAGGAGTTTGGCCTGACTATCAGTCTAAAGAAAACAAACATCTTAGCACAAGACACCCCCACCCCACCAGACATCTCCATCGATGGTACGCACCTTGAGGTGGTAGACTCATTCACCTACCTCGGTTCGACAATCTCCAGTTCCCTTTCTCTGGACACCGAGATCAGCACAAGTATCGGGAAGGCCGCAGCCACCATGGCCAAGCTGAACAAGCGTGTGTGGAACAACAGTCTGTTGATTGTGAACACCAAGCTGAAAGTGTACCAGGCTTGCGTCCTCAGCACTCTCTTGTACGGCTGCGAATCCTGGACCACACATTCTGGGCAGGAAAAACGGCTAAACAGCTTCCACTTACACTGCCTCAGACGACTCTTGAATATCAGATGGCAGGACAGGGTAACCAATGCCGAAGTTCTCCAGCATGCTGGCACCCCAAGCATGTTTGCCCTTCTTAGTGGGAGGCGCTTGAGGTGACTCGGCCACGTTCGTCGTATGGCTGCTGGCTGCTTCCCCAGAACATTTTGTATGGGGAACTGCGTGAGGGGGCTCGCCCAACTGGAAGGCCGCAGCTCCGGTTCAAAGACGTCTGCAAGCGTGACATGAAGCAGGCCGGCATCGACCCCAACTCGTGGGAAGGCACAGCAGACAATCGTGTGCTCTGGAGGGCTGCAGTCACCGACGGAGTCAGGAGGGCAGAGAACAACAGAAACAACCAGCAAGCAGACAAGAGAGCAAAGAGGAAAGCAAGGCCAGTCGCTACCTTAGCGCCAACTTCCTTTGTGTGCAACAAGTGCTCCAAAGACTGCCATCTAGGGTTGGGTTGTACAGCCACTCTAGAAGATGTAACTGTACATGATTGCGCTACACCATCATCTCCCGAGATGAATGGATGCCGTTTTTTTCGGGATGTGTGCTGTCCTTGATGACGTTGTGTGTCCTTCGTAGGACTCTAGATTTGTAAATGTCTTGCAGTGAGGGGAGGGCTGCCCCAACAATGTGCTGTGAGGTCTTGCCGTCCCATGCAATAGACCAGTGTATTTTTATTTGATAAGGAAATCTGCAAATGCCGTGATTTTTAATCAAGAAAATGTTGAAAACGATTGGAATCACACAGAAAATACATTTAGAATTCAGTTCAATGGTCAAATATTCACATTTATTTTATATTATTACTTTTTGTATTTTTCATCATGCCTCACCTGCCTCCCCTGACCGCACGTCATTGTTAACGTTATATTGGTAATGTTTGCCAAAAACCTGATGCCTGATAGCTAAATGCATGACTACCGCCGGTCTCACCCTCTGTATCGGATTCCAGGATATTCTTTCAGAGTGGCACAGAGGGTGGCAATCTGTTCAGCACAACCCTCCAGCATGTTGTTCTTCACGTCAGCTTTGAAGGGGCTGTAGAAGTCCTGAAAGGCGTCCACTTTATCCAGGGAGAAGACCTGGACCAAAGGAGGAAACATGACGTTAGAGCAAACAATTTAGTGCGTATTTGGATTGCAATTTTTAAGCCAGAACTTGTGCTCAAACATTGACATGAACTGCAAATGAACAAGTAAATCATGCACGTGAGGAGTGCCATTAAAGGTTTGAACACAACTACGTTTAAGATACAATTATACTGAACAGGACATGCAGAAGAACAAATTCATTATGGCAAATTTTGCTAAGCTAATTATGCTAAAAAGTCCAAATCTCTTTGATTTGATTTGAATATAAAGAGTTGAATTTAAGAGCTGATATCTAGCAACTTCCATGGTTTTCTTGATAATAACCGAAATCACTAAAGTTCTTACATGAATAGCTATAGCATTGTACTGACAAAAAATGTAACTCTTAGTTATATTCGTCCAAACAAAGGTACTTTTAGTTGTATCAGGCATTAAAATGAACAAGAAACTGAAGAAACAAGATTGGTTTAATCATTTTTTCCATGACTGTATTTAGTCCAATACTACTATGTGACTAGTACAAAATTACTACATTTTTTTTACTATTTGACACAAACCTAAATTTAATTTGATGCCTGCTTTAGAGTCATATGAATACGTGGGAAATCAATTGTTCAATAATATACTTTTTTGTTCAAAATAACACAATTAAGAAAATAAAATAACAATTGAAATATTCTTGGTATAGAAATCTGTCTTTGTGTCAATAAAAGTATAAATTATAAGTTCAGGGTTATGATCGCACAGGTGTATCCGACTAGCAGCACTATTAAAGCTATTTAGACGAAAAGAAGGAGAGGTGAGCTATTTGTGTTTTATGTGACTGCCGACATTGAAATTGTACTTGATTTACAAAGCACATTTCCACTCAGAGTGCTCATTTGTCATTAAATGCACGCGTCATGTTTTTGTTTTTTAAAACACTTGTAAAAATACTAAGATTATAGAAAATATTCTTTGGTGAATTACTCAGCATCAGCTGGTGAGCTACTGCTGGCTTACGAGTTACCTGTTGGAGAAGCCTGTGAAACGGTGGTACCAATTAACACATTTTACGGACTATTTTTCATTTTCTCGACAATAAGGGACAAAGTGAAAGTCAACACAAGAGGGGTCGTGTACATTTACCTGGTCGCACATAAGCAAGTGCCAACAGGGCAGACAGGCGATTCCGGTGCATGCTCATCAAAATAAAGCCCAGTGAAACATTTTTATGATCTTTTCAATTGTTTTAAAACTAATTGTGGTCAATATGTGCGTAAATAATAAGCTACAGTATATACCTGCATGTATCTTGATAGCATAAATATCCATTCATACAATATATTACTTTACATTGTTTTCAATGCCCACTGCCTCCACTTTATTAGGTTTTTCTCAGCTCGCCTCTATTTCGGTTGGTATCTAAAGCCACTTAGTAAACTTGTTTGGTAAAGTACATGGTGCATTTGACAAGACAACGCTGTGCAGGCTTGTGTTGCGTCAGTCACTTATGCAACTCAGTTGGGGCAGCATGACCGCCTTTTTCCTTGAAACGTAGTTTTGTCTTATTCCATGATGTTGTCATAAAACAGGCGTGCTGCCTACATTATAAGAATTTTGTTCATTTTCAGTTGGCAGTACACAGACAGTAACCTGCATTGACTGGCCACAACATTAGGTACACCTGCACATGAGCTGCATCAAACATTCTGCCTGTATGGCTATCATACTAGATTTTATACATATGTGGTCACATTGTGGTCAAATATCACACCCCTCTCAATACGTGGAAGTATGCGCGTTGCAATCTTAAACTTGTTTCGTAATGTATGCGGTGCAAGACAGCTGTATACGAATAATAGTGTAATGCCCCTGGTTGTGGGGAAGGAGAGACTCACGTCGCCGATGCACTTCAATCGCTTTATTCACAGCGGAGAACTTTGCAACAGTTCACATTCACACCAGGGCTGCTGTCGGCCACAACCCACGCCAACATCCACAACAACTCCAACTTTCCCCCACACTTCTCAACACACCCACCTCTCGCTCGTGACGTCGCACCGCCACTTTCCAAGCCCCGCCCCTTAAAGGCCCAGGAACACAAGTCACAGATATTACACTGCCCCCCTCTTTAATAAGCCCCTCGCCCCGAGGGGTCAACAACAAAATCCCCAAACCTTGGCGGCCTCCGCCTCTGTGGCCGGCCCTGACTTGACTCCTGTGCGCCTCCCCTTGGCGCCAGCGGCTGAACAAGAACAACTGTGGTGGGACCCGGTGAACTTGAGTCCACCCCACGTCCCAAGCCAGCTGGTGAAGCAGGCTCTGCCTCGAACTGGGGAACATCCCGGCCCCTGTAAGGTGCTAACCGGTCCCGGTGCAGGGCAACTCTTCTGCCTCTAGGGGGAACTGCAACTCTGTAGACTACTTCCCCCACCCGCTCTAGCACCCTGCACGGTCCATCCCAATGACTGTCTAATTTAGGGCAACGTCCTTTTTTCCGTTTGGGCGTGAAAACCCAAACCAGCTCACTCGTCTGAAAGTCACGCCCCTTGCTGCGCACATCATGGTTCCTCTTCTGCCTCATACCAGCCTTCTCTAGCTGACCTCGAGCAAAGGCATGCGCCGCTTCCAGCCGATCCTGCAACTTCCGGGCATACTCCAGTCCCGGCCGGTCCTCTGCACTGCCTGGTGGCCTCCCAAACGCCAACTCTGCCGGTGTCCGGATCTCCCGGCCCAACATCAACAGGGCAGGAGTACAGCTTGTGGAACTCTGGACTGCTGAACGGTAGGCCATCAACACTAAAGGAATGTGCCGGTCACAGTCACGCTGATGGTTAGAGGTGAGGATGGCCAGCTGCTGCTGCATAGTGCGATTAAACCGCTCCACTAGGCCATCACTTTGCGGGTGCAGGGGCGTGGTGCGAGTCTTTTGCATATCCAGACGCTCACACAGGGCAGCGAACACTCTGGACTCGAAATTCCTGCCCTGGTCACTGTGGAGGATGTCCGCAGTGCCAAACCGACTAAACATGCCTTCCAGGAGCGCATCTGCCACAGTCTCTGCTTCCTGATCTGGCAGCGCATATGCTTCCGGCCATTTAGTGAAGTAGTCCATTGCACACAGCACATACTTGTTCCCTCTGTCCGTTTCAGGAAAAGGCCCCATAATGTCCACGGCTACCCTCTCCATAGGCGTCCCGACCCCTTGCTGCTGGAGTGGTGCGTGCGACTGGTCCTGGGGCCCCTTGTACGCTGCACACTGGTCACAGCGCCGGCAGAAGTCCTCCACATCTCGTCGGTGCTGACCCCAGTAGAATCCCTGGCGCAGCCGTCTGAGGGTCTTTGTGCTCCCGAAATGGCCTGACCCGGTGCCTCCATGACATGCTCTCAGCACCGCCTCCCTGAGAGCTACAGGCACCACCACCTGCCACCTCTCTTCCCCAGTCGCTGGCTCCTTCCAAGCACGCTGCAACACGCCATCTTTGATGCGCAGCACTGCAAACTTGCTCCACAGGCCCTTTGTGCCAACCGACAGTCCCATCGCGCTCTCCCAAGTTGGCCTCCTGCCACTCTGGACCCACTGTCGCACCGGTTTGAGATCGGCGTCCTCTTCCTGCTTGACCGCCCACTCTGCAGCATCCACTGCCTCCAGCGTGCAGCATGACGGTCCACCAGCTGTTTCATCACCGCACAGCTCCTTTTCTCTGGCGTTGCGCCGGTCGCAGTAGCTGCAGCCGTCCACAGCACACGGCCGCCGGGAAAGGCCGTCAGCGTTAGCATGCTGAGTACCTGCTCTATGGATCACACTGAAGTGGAAGGATTGCAGCTCCTCTAACCATCGCGCCACCTGGCCTTCCGGTTCTCGGAAGGTCATCAACCACTGGAGTGCTGCATGATCAGTTCTGATGGTGAAGGGCACGCCACAGAGGTAGTACTTAAAGTGGCGTGCAGCCAGCACAACAGCCAACAGTTCACGCCTGGTCACACAGTAGCGCCGCTCACTTTTATTGAATGTTCGGCTGAAGTAGGCTACCACCTGTTCACCTTCTGGCCCCACCTGCGATAACACCGCCCCCATGCCGACATTGCTAGCGTCCGTGTCCAGCACAAAGGGCAAAGCTGGGTCTGGAGCGGTGAGGACAGGAGCGTTCGTGAGGGCCCTCTTGAGGTTGGAAAACGCCTCCTGACAGTCTGGCGTCCATGCGAAGGCCTGGCCGTTCTGGAGGAGGCGAAACAAGGGTGCACCGATGCAGGAAAATCCCTTCACGAACCTCCGGTAATATGAAGCTAGGCCCAAGAAACTCTTGAGCTGCTTTTGGTCTCTCGGGGCCGGCCAGTCTCTGATGGCGCTGACTTTCTCCTCCAGTGTGCTGATACCACTTGCATCCACCTTGTGGCCCAGGAACGCCACCTCTCGCCGCATAAAATGGCACTTCTCAGGATGCAGCTTCAGTCCAGCCGCCGCAATCCTCCCCAACACTAGCCTCAGGGAATCTAGTGCGGCCTGGAAGGACCTCCCATGGACGAGGACATCGTCCAGGTACACTAAACACTGCTGCCTGGGAATATTTGCAAGCACAGTGTCCATCAGCCGCTCAAAAGTCCCTGGTGCATTGCAAAGTCCGAAACTCATGACCTTGAATTGCCAGTGCCCCCTGATGGTGCAGAACGCGGTCTTTGGTCTTGACTCAGGGGTGAGGGGGACCTGCCAGTATCCACTGCGCAGGTTGAGCGATGAGAACCACGCGGACCCCAACACCAGGTCCAACGTCTCATCAACCCGAGGAAGCAGGTAACAGTCCTTCTTCGTGACTTTATTCAGCGGTCTGTAGTCCACACAGAACCGCGGCCGAGAGCTGTTCTTCCTGGGGACCATCACAACGCCTGACGCCCACGGACTGTCAGAGGGCTCGATGATCCCCGCCTCAAGCATGGCCTGGATCTCTTTATCAGCCGCCTCCTGCCGGACCATGGGCAGGCGACGAGGCCGCACCTTCACTGGACGTGCGTCCCCAGTGTCGATATGGTGTTCAACAAGGTGCGTGAGGCCCACCTCATTTTCATTGAGGGCGAAAATGTCTTTAAAGTCCCACAGCACTCGCCACAACTGCTCTTGCTGACCAGCATCTAGGCCAGTGCAGTTCTTTTCCCAGATGGATCGGATTGGCTCCATCCGGTCCTCCACAGTAGGCAGGCTGGGTGGCACTGCCCCCCACTTTGGACCAAGCCTCTCAGGGCGAGCAAACTCTACCCGTCTACTCGCCAGCTGCTGTGGTGTCGCCCCCTGCTGGGCACAAGCCCTCTTCAGGCGAGCGGACTCTGCCCATGTCGACAACGGCTGCTCTGGTGTCGCCCCCCTCTGGCGACGGGACCTCTTCAGGCGAGCGGACTCTGCCCCTGTCAACGACGGCTGCTCTGTTGTCGCCCCCCTGTGGGGACGGGACCTCTTCAGGCGAGCGGACTCTGCCCCTGTCAACGACGGCTGCTCTGGTGTCGCCCCCCTCTGGGGACGGAACCTCTTCAGGCGAGCGGACTCTGCCCCTGTCAACGACGGCTGCTCTGGTAACGATAACACCGCCCACCTGTGCGGATCAGATGGGGTCTCACTGTGCACCGCGATGTCTGCAACCGCGGTGTCAATGGACGCTGCTGCAGTCCGTTGAGTGGGGCTGATAAGCTTCACACGCTGACCCCCTGGCAGGATAATCACTGCAGCTCCCAGGTCCACCACACAACTTGCAGCCTTCAGGAAGTCCCGGCCTAATATGCATGAGTCGCACACATCTGCCACCCAGGCCACAAAGGACTTAGAGAGACCCCCTAGGACAAACTTGAACTTCCCTTTTCCTTTCATCTGGGCTGTCTCCCCGGTCACTGTTCTCAGCCTTGTCAAGGTTGGCTCTATAATGGTTCCCACTGGAACGACGTCAGACCTTACTATCGTGGCCGAAGAACCAGTATCCACCAGGGCCGTGCAGGCAACATCTCCAATCTGCACACAGACATGACAGGGGTCTCCCACCTCCGTCCAGCCCACAGCCACAACAGCTGTATCGTCGGTGTGCTGGTCCCTGCACGCAACCCCCACATCTGCAGGCGGAAGTTCCCGGTTGACCACTGAAAGGGCCCGTGCCATCCGGGCTACACGGGCCCCTTCCCGTTTCCCCACGCGTCTTTCAACAGCGGCGCAGCAGGTGACCTGGTTGACCACACCCCCAGCAGGTCATGGGGCGCGTGCGTCGGTCACCCCCTTCCTCATGCTGGGCTGAACGGGCCATTACTGCACAGACCAGTTCCTCCACCCACGGCGGCCTTTTCTCCATCCCTTCTGCCGCTATCGCAGCCGAAACAGGGTGGGACGGCGTCTGCAGCGCCCCCTTGGCTGCAATCTCCCTCTCCATGGCGAGCGCAAGGGCCTCATCCAGAGTGGTGGGGTGGGCGAGCTGGACATGCAGGCGCAGCTCGCCTGGTCTCAGTGCTTGGATGAACTGGTCACGAATCAGCTCGCTCTGGATTGAGCCCAGCATCCCTGCATATGCGCGCCGACCCAGGGCCTCGATGTCATGGGCGAGGCAACGAAGCTGCTCACCTGGCTGACGCTCACGGTGCTTGAATTCACAGCGTGTGGTGTCTTTAACATTACACACCCCGAAACGCCTGTGCAGTGCGCCCACTAGCGTGCAATAATTAAGCCTCTCTTCCGGGCCCAGCAGCAGTAAGCAGGACGCAGCGTCATCTGTCAACGATAATGCCAGCAGCACCGCCTTCAACCTCTCAGTCCAGCCTGCTGCATCAGCCACAAGCTCAAACTGTGCCTTATAGGCTTCCCAGCTCCCTTTGCCAGAGAATTTCAGTGCTTTCATAAGGTCCCACATGTGCTGATGGGCGCCGCCATGTTTGTTCCTCTCCGCGTCTTGACGCAGCTCCAACATGGCCGCCGCGCTCTCATTTTGGCGAGAAACGCCGGAGTCATGGAGTCCGTGCTCCGCGAACTTTGTCTCATGCATGCTTATTACACACTCGCCGTCTTCCTTTTTCACCGTCGGTCGAGCGCCGAACTCACCAGGCATTTCAATCACGCACTGGTCAGCTCCCTCCTTCACCTTCGGTCGAGCGCCGAACTCACTGGGCATGCTCCCCCCACAACAGCGGTCGTGCAGCGGGGTTGAAACCGAAACTTCTGACACCAATGTAATGCCCCTGGTTGTGGGGAAGGAGAGACTCACGTTGCCGATGCACTTCAATCGCTTTATTCACAGCGGAGAACTTTGCAACAGTTCACATTCACACCAGGGCTGCTGTCGGCCACAACCCACGCCAACATCCACAACAACTCCAACTTTCCCCCACACTTCTCAACACACCCACCTCTCACTCGTGACGTCGCACCGCCACTTTCCAAGCCCCGCCCCTTAAAGGCCCAGGAACACAAGTCACAGATATTACAATAGTTTGAATAGAAGACTTAGAGATGAAGCAAATATTCTTTGAATAACTACTCAACATCAGCTGGTGAGCTACTGCTAGCTTATGAGCTACCTGTTGGAGACCGCTGTGATAGCTTCACTGTCTAAAGCTGTACACATTCTGTGTTTCTGGTGCACAACTTCGATATACAGTGTTCAGTGTTTCGAAGACAAGCAATAATTATTGTAATGATAGCAAGAGAGCAAGATTGTTAAGTTGTGATGATGATTGATGTACCCCATGAACAAGAGCCGCTTATAGCTGAAAGACGAGCTAGCTAGATGCCGCCAGCCAAGCATTCAAACAAAAATGCCAGAAAATGGAATGAGATTGAAACTTGAGCGATCACACACGCTGGCATAGATAGGCTTCGCATGCGACAAGCTGTCGTCAATTGACTGCACATTTTACGGGCTATTGTTCATTCTCCCGAAAATAAAAATAACATGAGAGCAAATTGGGGCATCTTAAATAGTATTATAAAGAACAACATTAAGAAAGCAGACTACCCTCACTATTTTATGGTTGCAAACACTAACAGGAATGACATGAAGGAGGTAGTTGAAATGTTTAATGATTATTTTGTAAATATTGGACCAAAACTGGAAGAAGAAATTCCAAAACAAGACACAACGGACGGATGGAATGATATTATTGATAGGAATCTCAATTCCATGTTTCTCACTGTTGTAACTAAAAAGGAAATCAGTGTCATTGTTAAACATGTTAAGGCAAAAACATCAACTGATTGTCATGGAATTGAAATGGAAACAATTAAGAGGGTCATCAATGAGATTGTAGACCCGTTAACATATATTAGTATCTTATCGTTTCAGACTGGAAAATTTCCCAGCAAAATGAAAATAGCCAAAGTGGTTCCAATTGTCAAAAATGGAGACAAACATCAATTTACAAATTATTGACCAGTTTCTTTGTTACCTCAATTATCTAAAATTTTCGAGAAGCTATTTAATAACAGGTTGGACAAATTTATTAATAACAACAAATTACTAGCAGGTAGTCAATATGGATACAGAGCTAACATTTCAACTTCTATGACACTGATCGAAATCACGGAGGAAATCACTACTGCTATAGACGGAAGATATAACAGAAGATGTGCAGCTGCAGCATTTATGGATCTGACAAAAGCCTTCGATACACAATATGTTAACAACAAAATTAGAAAGGTATGGAATTAGAGGAATAGTCCTGAATTGGGTTAAAAGCTACCTTGCTAACAGGAATCAATTTGTAAAGCTAGGAGAATATCTGGGAGTTTAAATATTACATGTGGTGTACCCCAGGGGTCCACATTGGGACCAAAACTGTTCAGTTTGTATATAAATGACATTTGTAAAGTAACAAAGGATGTAAAATTGGTCTTATTTGCAGATGATACCACTACCTTTTGTTGTGGGGAAAGCACACAAGAACTCATTAAAAAGGTCAAGGATGAAATGGTCATATTAAAATCATGGTTTGACAGGAACAGATTATCCTTGAACTTAAGTAAAAGTAAAATAATGCTATTTGGAAATAGCAGAAGGGATACGTATGACCAAATACAAATAAACGAAGTGGATATTGAAAAAGTGAAAGAAAACAAATTCCTGGGGGTTACAATAGATGAAAAAATGAGTTGGAAATCTCATATTAAATATTTACAACAAAAGGTGGCGAGAAATATCTCTATATTGAATAAAGCAAAATATGTTCCTGATCAAAAATCACCCCACACTCTGTACTGTTCCTTAGTATTAGCATATTTAATGTATTGTGTGGAGATATGGGGAAATAATTATAAAAGCAATCTTCACTCACTCACTGTACTGCAAAAAAGATCTGTGAGGATCATTCATAATGCCAGGTATAGAGAACATACAAACCCTCTATTTTTAAAATCACAGATAATAAAATTTGCAGATTTAGTGTTCTTTTAAACAGCTAAAATAATGCATAAAGTTAATAATAACTTGTTACCCAAAACCTCATACAGTATTCCTCTATCAGAGAGGAGAAATATGATCTTAAAGGAAAATTAAACTTAAAACATTTTTACGCGAGAACTATACTGAAAACCCACAGCATTTCCGTATGTGGAATTAAATTATTAGCTTTGCTTCTTCCTACTCCTTTTGGACATGTGGAACAGTGAAAGGATGATTCATGAGATGTATTCCATTGTAACCTTCATGTTCATATAAACTAAACCAAACCAAACCAAACCAAACCAACAAGAAACAAAGTGAAAGTCAACACAAAACGTGTCACGTATATGGTCAGACATACACAACTGCCAGCAGGGCAGACAGGCGATTCTGTCTTATTATCAAAATAAAGCACAGTGAAACATTTTTATGATATTTTAAAACGTTTTCAAACTACCTGTGGTCAATATGTAAATAATAATAAGCTACATATGTGTAATGTATCACTTAACGTTTTTTCTACTCATTCCAACTCATTTTTAAGGTGTGGTGGCTTTTATTTTGTAGTGGCGGGCCGCCACGATCAATTACTTGTAGCGGAAACCCTGTAATAGGACTATAGGGGTGTTATTTCTGGAGGGCTCTGATAATGTTACAAACTGTAATTAGAAGCTCATAAACAGGTCGTCTATGCTCTAACTTTGAAAATATTCCATTTATAAATAAGGAATCCTACTTGGCGGAAACTCACTTATCACGGAGTGGGTCTGGAACCAATTAACCGCAATAAACGAGGGATTACTGTAATCTATATGGTGCATACAAAATCAAGTGAAACTATTGTCCTTGTCGTCATTGCACTTTGCACTTGGCTGTAGTAGTAAGCAGTAATAAATCATAATAATAATAACAATAAGTAGTATGAGTTGGTGCTATGGATAAGTAAATACAATCTTACTTGAGATTCATAGGGTAGAAAGGCGACATGGATCTCTGTCAAGGCCTTCATGGCTTTGGAGGCTCGAGATTTGGTCAAGAGGCCGAACATGGAGTCTGGAATTGCTGTCATGAATGAAAAGTTTATAATTAAATTCAAGAAATATTCAGCAAGAGTTAAGCAATTAAAGCCAATTTGAACTTTTTTTTTTTCCCAAAAAGTGGTGATTATGGTTGATTATATTTTTTTCATATGTATACTTACTGTGTTCATTTATTTTCAGTTCGATGTTTACATGTACTATTTTATTAATCAATAATTAATAATTATTGCTGTTCTGGTAGGTCTTAGGCCTTAGGCCTTTTCAATCTTCTATATGTGTACGCTACATATGGCTGCACTGATAATCAAGCAGTCTTTAATTCTTGACTAACAGTGTTAGCATACAATGTCACTTTACAACAGTACTGAGAAATCAGGCATTTGTTCATCCTTTTTAATTGTTCAAGCCCATTTCTCACCAGTTTGCAAACATGTGGCATACAACGCATTGCCCAATACAATGCATGTGCTCATTTAAGGATGACAAAACTACAAATGTTTTCGTGTTACTCACTGTCAGTGAAGAAGACATGGGCTGCTCTGTACTTCGGAGACCTTGGATCCCTAAAGTCATCAATCAGACCCTCAACAGACTGTCAATAGACAAACAGTTTTCACATGAACAGATGCTGCAATTTATACTTGTGATGTTTTGCAAGAACTAATGCAACAGTCTTTGCTTGTTTATTTTCATTTATTTATTTGAAACCCTTGAAAAGAATGAAAAATGAAATCTATATTTGTTTTATAATCATTAAACATTATATGCACAGCACTGCACAAGTGATATTACCTCATCTGAGGGTCTGATCAGATAGATGGCCTCCATGCTTGGAAGAGGTTCCCGGCACTTGGTTATGTCTTCTACAACTGAGTAAAGGAACACAATTTTATTGAGTGATTTATCAGATTTACTACTAGATCTACTACTAATAATCAGACATACAGTGCTGTGAAAAAGTGTTTGTTTCTTATTTTTTTGCATGTTTGTCACACTTGTTTCATATCATCATACAAATTTAATATTAGTCAATGTTTTTGTTCAGCAGTGGTTTTCGTCTCGGAGCTCTGCCATGCAGGCCGTTTTTGCCCAGTGTCTTTTTATGGTGGAGTCATGAACACTGACCCTTTTTGACATGAAGTTGTATGACATCCCCATCAGCAGTGTAGCATATCAACAGTGACTAACCTCCCACTTTGTTCCGTGAGTGGAGTTCTGGATGGATTTCGGTGAGGAGGAACGTAGTTCCGGTTAGTTGCTGGGGTCACTTAAGTAAAGAGTTTGGCTTCTCAAAAGAGAAATACATTTGTATCACAAAACCATTACTTTGGAAAAAGTCAGACCTCCAAGTTGCTCTGTGTTATTTCCTCTCCGTTCGTATCGCTATGTGTTCTCTGCGGTCCATTCTTGTGTGTGTTCCACAGTGTTTACATGCGTGGATGGAGACTGCTGTGACGCTAGAGTCTCCCGTTGCAGCAGTCGCCATCCGCACATGTAACAATAGGTCAATAGGTGGGGCAATCACCTTTGCACACAGGGCCATTTAGGTTTGGATTTTTTTTCTCTCTGAATAATGTTGGACAGTGCCCGAAACACATGAAAATTAATCAGTCATTTACTACTACTACTTACTCAAATTTAGGTATTTGAGTAAGTCATTTGGGAAAGTATTGATACCCAACTTTTGAGTTTTTACGATACAGTAATCCCTCGTTTATGGTGGTTAATTGGTTCCAAACCCAACTGTGAATTTACGCAAAGTAGGCTTTCTTATTCATAAATGGAATATTTGTTGTTTTTGGTTTGAGCATAGAAACAACCTGCTTACGAACTTGTAAATACAGTTTTTAACATTATGAGAGCCCTCTAGGCATTAAATAACACCCCTATAGTCACCTTTATATTCCTATTACCCAATATAGACATAATAAGAGGGTTTTACATTCCTTACATTCAAAGAAAAAAGCAGCGGCATGGAAACTTGTTGGCACCAGAGTAAACATATCAGGTAAGTTGACTGTACATTAATTTACACAAACATTTATGTAAGTTTACCTTCAATACTAGCAAGATCTGGTACTAGCAAGAGTACTCGATCAACAACGCTATTTCTCCTCTGAACTCCCTTGATAACCCAAAGTTCCCTCCAAATCTGACAGTCAATAAAAACCGTGGGAGACGGAGCACATCGCTCACCACAGCTGTTCGTCGCCATAGCCAGTGAGCTTAAAAAAAAAACCCAAAAAAGCCTGTGAAATTACTGTGCTGCACATTTCTTCAGGCGTACCAACCAAGATAACCAAGATGACACTATCATAACCCTTCTACTTGGCATCCGTTACACATGCACACTGCACTTCTACGTGTTGTATTCTGCTGTTATAACTGGTAAAATGTATAAGATGTTGTTTTAATCCGATGTTTTGTGGCTCCAGACGATTTTACTTTAGTGGGCGAGAGAGTGAAATGCCTCTTTTGATAGCAAAGGTTGCCGACCCCTGCCCTAAGAGATGAGTGAGGAGCTCGGCCATCCGGGAGAGAGCCGCTGCTCCTTCACATTGAGAGGAGCCTGTAGAGGTAGCTTGGGCAAGTGTGCAGACAGCTTCATGCATGGAGCTTTTTTTTTCTTTGGAAGTAAAGAAATAGTCCTTTTACTTCAGTTGTTACACTTTGTGAATTTGACTTACTGTACTGTACGTGTAATATTTTTAACTGTGGAATAGTTTATTATTCTACTGCACTATAAATTATTACGTACGTTGTGTTGTTTGTGTACATGATGTACATTTGATCTTATTGTTAATGTTAACTTTTATGAATGTTTACATCACTGTTGTTAATGTGATTTTGTGTTTTCTGTTCAGAACATTCCAGAAGTAAATGCACTCGCAAGACAATCTGAAGGACAACAGACCATGCACAAAGAGGTGGATAATAAAAACGTATGTATGCACTACAGCTTTGGAGGATCATTTTTTAAGCAGTTCTTTTTTTTACCCATGCTTGTTAATAATGTGCTGAAACTACTGCTGATCTCATGAATTTCCTCTGCCTTAATTGCAAAGATTGTGGAATATTTTCTGCTATTCCAATGGGTCTATTCCACTTAATGTTACAGTACATGTACAGTTTAAAGTGCTACCATTTATAACAGGTTTAGAAAACGTGCTATATTGTAGGGATTATTTATCATTAAAAGTTCAGTCTGGGCATTTATAGAAAAAAATATATTTACAGATTACAATGTATTTTAAAAAATACACACATTAGTTGAGTAGGAGTGTGTGGTGTTTTGTATGGACTCCAACAATTCCGGGACGTCATCTGGAGTGTGACCAGCGTGTTTGAGAGGGTTTATGTCCAGCATGTCCTCCATCAAGTAAGTCAAGTCTGTTAATTTGCTACTAAGACTTTTATGTAAACACAAACTAATAAGTCAAGTAATAATTCACAAACTTCTAAGTACAAATGAGATCCTCTATAAACTAATGCATAACTATTAAAATAAGAATATGGTTTGATTTGCCTAATAAAAACAATGTTGAGCCCTCCAGCCCTCCAAGATATAAATGAATAATATAACAATTATGAATAAAAAAATACATTATTTGTAGATATCCAAACAACTACAATGCTCAACTTTAATGCTCAAATGTACTGTATATATAAAAGCAATATTAAAAATAACCATGTTGATCAAAGTGCTATACAAATGGGCTAACTAGACAGAAGTAATAAAGGAATTAATAATAATAATATGATTAAAAATAAAAGGTTTCTCTATGAACGTCAGATAAATGTGCTGACGGATGGCTGCTCTTCTCTTTCCAGCAACACATAATCCTAAAATAAATATAAAACAACAACTTTTGTTAGGCCACCCCATCTTTTTTTCTTTACTTTGCGGATTTGACGGCACATCGCAAGAAGCGAGAGGGTGTGAACACGTGACATATCAGGAAGTGTTCCGAAGGCTAGACTGTCCCATTTCACATCTGGAAGACTCTCATAAGAACCCAGCCTTCTTCGACCACATAGGCTAGGTCTTTGAAGGAAGCAGACCCAGAAATGGGACACACCTATTGTATCTCATTAATAATGGATTCATTTTAATTTTAGAATATGCCCAGGGCCAATACAAAATGAGCTGCAGGTTGAAAATGTGTGTTGAGTTATTTCGTGGGGACTGTACAGCCATACTGCTGTCCAAGCTGCACACTCAACACTCTGTAAATTACAACCAAGTGTATGTTGACAACAAGCTGCATGAGGTGGTACTCACTGGTGATTCCCTCGGACATGATGTCTGTCATCTTACAACATGAGGAAATCATCCTCATGCTCAGCTTGTCCACAACAAGCACCTAAAAACAAAGTTGGACAAGCCTCTTTATAGCAGGGGATTATTAACATCACATCTGCAAATGCACCAAACATGCACATACTTTCCATTTTCCCTTTTCTCGTGCCTTCTTGATGACGCCATTCATTATCTCTGTAAAATATAGTTAGACATTCATAAATGAACCATGAATTTTACACATTTCCTGCCATGGCTGAGACTGAGTGAAAAAAGGTTCTCCTCTCATTCTGTGTGGAAGTGGTATGTTTTTGGTGTCTTTGTTCTTCCCCACCCTGTTTGAAACACTTTCTTAAGTTTAGAATCAGTCAACTTGAGCAGATAACTAGTTAGCTCGGTAGATTGCTATTGTTGTCATCCGTTATTGCCTGCGCAGGCTGCGCAAAAAATAATAGGAGTGTAAAAGTGACTACTGGGGTGTCATTTCATGTCTACAGGGCTCTATTAATGTTAAAACCCGTATTTAGAAAGTCATAGACAGCTTTTCTATGCTGTAACTATGAACATATTCAATTTATTAATATTGAATCCTACTTATTCACTTGTCGTGGTCGCGCCTGGAACCAATTAACCACAAGAAACGAGGGATGACTGTATTGTGTTTTTGAAGATATATTGTGATATTCTACACAGTTCATCCATCAATACATTTTCTATGTCGCTTATCTTCACTAGGGTATGCTGGAGCCTATCCCGGCTGACTTCGGGTGACAGGCGGGGTACACCCTGGACTGGTCGCCAGCCAATCGCAGGGCACATATAGACAAACAACCATTCACACTCACATTCATACCTATGGACAATTTAGAGTCTCCAATGAACCTAACATGCATGTTTTTGGAATGTGGGAGGAAACCGGAGTACCCGGAGAAAACCCACGCACGCACGAGGAGAACATGCAAACTCCAGACAGAAATGCCCAACGGAGATTCGAACTCAGATCTTCCCAATCTCCTGACTGTGTGGCCAACATGCTATAATTTTCTATTTTAGGCAAGTTAATAGATCTTTAGCTATTTTAGCATACAATTTTTTAAAAAGGTACACAGTAAAATACCTAGCTTCAGTACAGTGGAATCTTGGTTAGCATCATGAATCTGTTCCAGATTCTGTTTTTCATCTGTTTTCACCTTCAATGAAGATGATGTGAGAAGTACAAAGTTTGCCTCCAAGCGGTTTACTAGCCAACAAAAGGCTGGACATCGAACAAATCAGATTGTTTTAGCCCCCGGTTCATCTCTGGCAAACTTTTCAAATGCCGAGGTGATAGGAACAAGCCCCTGGCGTTGTAGCGATGCTGGCGTTTCATGTGGCTGACAAAGTTTGTTGTGTTTTCTTCATCTCACTTTGGAATGTTTGCAGAGCATTTTGCAAAATGTCTTGCCCTGAAACAGTGAGAAGTCCCACACCATTGACGCCATATGTGTTTAGAAGTTATGACAGGCCGTTTGCAGCATGTCACAGAAAAGGAGCGCTTGATTTGCTCACCCTACAGGACAGTACGGGTAATCTCGCCTCATTGGAGCTATTTTTTGCTGTTATCGGATTTATCGGTATGACATTATAATTCCTCATATCAGACCGATAATTATTTACTCAGGGTGCCCAATAATTATCCGACTGATAATTATCTGATAGTTAAAATCGTAATTTTTTTTCAGTTTTGGCATTTTTCCCCTATCAGCTGTCAAATAATGAATGGTTTTGGCTTTGTATTTACAACTGATGCCGTTCCTGGCACAGCCCTGGCCATTAATCCAACCCACAGCAGCAGCGTGTAGCAGTCTGTAGTTATAAGACTGTAATAAAAAGTCTAAAGAATAAGAAATAGTCCGTAGAAATGTGTGGATGAGCAGTGTGTTAGGTGGTGTCCCAGTTTCCATCACTGGGATTTAACAATCCAGTCTGTCCTCTTGGAGGATAAAGGCAAATGCAATCCCTGGCTGTAATCTGTTCCAAATCCTCTTAGCTCGCCATTGCTGTTCCAGGGCACTTCCGTGTCGTCTGACACAACATCCCAGGCAAGCAGCCCCCATCATCCACATTCTATCAGGCTGGGAAATAGTTGCACACATCATGTTTGGACTGCAGAAGTGACATTTGGAGTATCTGTGACGTCACGACTCCGTCTATCCTTGATTTTATATATGCTGAAATATATAAATCCTACCTTGAGCGCAAATCGTTAGGCCAGTGAAACAAAATCTATTCAATCAACACTTCACCTGAACTCACCCTAAATCCACATTGTCTCAAAATTGAACGTTTACTTTTTTTTTGCTAGTACAATTCCTCCTATAAAAATGTCAACATCATCAAAGATATTATCATTGTTACTGCACGTTTAATGTTGATTATATCAATGTTTTATGAACTCTTTAGCCACTCTCACGGAATAAAAGGCTCTATAACAACAAATGAGTGATGACTGCAGGCGTGGAAGAAATAGAATAGCCAAAGAATAATAAAAGACATCTTACTCTCTCCAACAACGGCTTTGAGTCCAGTGGGTGCCATGGTGGATCCTGATGCACGTTCACTTCTCAGCAGGACAAGTCCATTCCAAATCCACGCACGGTCAAGACGCTATCATCCACACAACACTGTGCATCCTGTTTGGATGACATTCAAAATAAAAGCAGGAACATTCGCTGACAGGGTAGGGGTGTCCAACTTTTTTCCACAAAGGCCACACACTGAAAAATTAAAAGAATGCAGGGTCCACTTTGATAGTTTGTAAATCAACCCACGCCAAGACATGCTTAGAAGTGATATCTATTTCAAGAAAAAACTATCTCAGCGTGATAAAAGTAGCCATTTTTATGCTTGAAAACGCTTCATGTAGGCAAAAAACAAAAAACAAAAAAAAACGTGATATTTGCTTAAATATTCAGATTATTTTTTACAAATAATATGCTGCATTCAAAACAGAAAACTGCATGATTTATTCATTAATATATTTTGGAAAAAAACTGACAGCATGACGCTGCGAAATGTTAAAGTGCAAAGTGGCGAGGGGTTACTGTACAGTGGTGTTTGCCCCCTTCCTGATGTATCGTTTTGCATGTTTGCCACACTTGTTTCAGACCATCAGACAAATTTAATTAGCTAATGACAACACAACTGAACACAAAATACAGTTTTTAATTTCAACATTTTATTATCAAGGGGAAAAAAATCCAAACCTACATGGACCTGTGTGAAAAAGTGATTGCCCCCCCGTTAAAACATAACTTCATCTTAACTGTGGTTTATCACACCTGAGTTAAATCTCTCGAGCCACACCTGATCTCAATCAAGAAATGACTTAAGACAAAATCTGTCCTTGACCAAAAATCACTTCTCTTTACTGCTCTCTGGTATGAGCATATCTGACGTGTTGTGTGGAGATATGGGTAATAACTATAAAAGTACACTCCACGCTAAATGGACTGCAAAAAAGATCACCTTGGATAATCCGTAATGCCGCATGTAGAGAACATACAAATCCTTTATTTTTTAAATCACAATTATTAAAATTAGCTGATCTAGTCAATTTTCAAACATCTACAATTATGCATAAAGCAAACAATAACCTGCTACCCAAAAATGTCATACAATACTTTCATCAAGAGAGGAGAAATATGATCTCAAAAACTAAACTTAAAACTCTTATATGCAAGAACAACGCTAAAAAACCACAGCATTTCAGTATGTGGAATCAAATTATGGAACGGATTGAGTAAGGAACTCAAAGCACAAAGATGAGAGATTTCAAGAAATAATAGAAGCAGTTCAAGTTTGCAAAATACAAGGAAGAAGAGTCTTGAACCTCTGTGTACAAAATGCTGTCTAATCACGACAACTCATTCCTCTTCACGCTTGTGAGTTTATTGTCAGTACTCATCTATTACTCCAACTGTGTTCTGTTAAGTCTATTTATACGGATTATTATTATATATGATTATTCATTATTATTTGATTGTGGAAAAACCTCCACAGTTATATTACCTTACCTTAATGCATTACCTTATCATTTTCCTATGTATTAACTGGTAAAGACCACATTTGGAATGCAGGAAGTGAACAATAAGTACTGTATAAGATGTGGAATGGATGGGGGGGGTAGGATTAAATAAGCTTTGCTTCTTCCTACTCCTTTTGGACATGTGGAACTGCAAAATGTACTCTGGTATGTATTCCATTTTAACTTGTATGCATGTTCAAATAAAATTAAACCGTTACCATGAATAGGACCTGCCTGACAAAGTGAAGTAGACCAAAAGATCCTCAAAAGCTAGACATTATGCAGAGATGTAAAGAAATTCAGTAGCAAATGAGAAAGAAAGTAATTGAGATCTATCAGTCTGGAAAAGGTTATAAAGCCATTTCTAAAGCTTTGGCACTCCAGCGAACCCCAGTGAGCGCCAACAACATCCAGACAACAGCAGACAACAGCACTTGCCTCAGTTAAGGCAGTGTTCATGACTCCACCATAAGAAAGACACTGGGCAGTGAAAGTTCCAAGACAAAAACTACTGGTGAACAAAAATAACATTATGGCTGGTCTCAATTTTGCCAGCAAACCCCTTGATGATACACAAAACCTTTGGGAAACTAGTCTGTGGTCTGACAATACAAAAGCTGAACTTTTTGGAAGGTGTGTGTCCCGTTACATCTGGCATAAAAGTAACACTGCATTTGAGAAAAAGAACATCATACCAACAGTAAAATATGGTGGTGGTAGTGTGATGTCTGGCGCTGTTTTGCTGCTTCAGGACCTGGAAGACTTGCTGTGATAAATGGAACCAAGAATTCTGCTTTCTACCAAAAAGTTCTGAAGGAGAATGTCCGGCCATCTGTTGGTGACCTCACACTGAAACCAACTTGGGTTCTGCAGCAGGACAATGATCCAAAACACACCAGCAAGTCCACCTCTGAATGACTGAACAAAAACAAAATGAAGACTTTGGAGTAGCCTGGTCAAAGTCCTGAGCTGAATCTTATTGAGATGCTGTGCCATGACCTTAAAAAGGCGCTTCATGCTGGAAAACCCTCCATTGTTGCTGAATGACAACAATTCTGCAAAGATGAGTGGGCCAGAATTTCTCCACAGCGCTGTAAGAGACTTATTGCAAGTTATTACAAACACTTGATTGCAGTTGTTGCTGCTAAGGGGGGCCCAACCAGTTATTAGGTTTAGGGGGCAATCACTTTCTTGGGACAACACTGAAGCAATCTCTCTCACACACACGCACACGCACACGCACACGCACACGCACGCATCTCTAGTTACAAACGAGTTCCATTCCTAAACTGTGATGTAAATTGCGTTTAGTTCCCCCTAATACGATAGCTGAATGAAGACCTACGTCACTCACACTGTGCACAGAACACATGAAGGACATATAAAACACAGCCGTAAAAAGGTGAATTACAAGAATGAAATAAACAGTAAAACAAAAAAACAATTCCTTCCTTTTTCCGTGTGGTTGTCTTGCAGGCTTGTCAGCAGGATGAAGTAGGATGTAGGAGAAGAATATTTTTTGCCTTCTCCTGAATCCGAGCTCACAGGGACCATGATCCTGGTCTGCCAGCCAAAAGACCGCTGCACTGCGTAGTTATTACAGTACTGTCACTTTCATAAGAGCAGATGCTTTCAAATGAAGCACCACACTAACATCCTGGCACGTCTTAGCCTGTCTCCGGACCTTTATTGGAGTGGACCAAAATCCCTGGGGATCATATAACTATTTCCCCCATTGTAGTACACATGACAGTAAAGACATCTGACATCTGGGCAAATGTATTATCTAATAAATACTGTATAAGATGGACAGTTGAAGATCAACGTGGCTTTTTCTATTTCATTTGGTTTTTCATTTGACCTTACAGATGAGAACATGGCTTCAAGGAAGTGAATGAAGGGCACAAATCTATGGTATTGGGCAGATCTGCCGCACTTAGATTTCCTGTAGTGGACTGCTCCATTCCATAGGCTCCAGCATACCCCCGCAACCCCAGTGAGGATAAGCAGCATAGAAGATGGATGGATGGACTGCTCCATTCCTGCCATAGTGAGTGAGCAAAAAGCTCCACGGGGGTGGGGATCCACTACGAGAAAGTTCATAAATCTTTGCACAGTTCTTCTACCTACCTTAGTCAACAACTACTGACTAACCAAACAACAACCATCCTTCAAATGTAGAATGTGTGCTGACAGAGAGATAAACAAAAATAATACACTACACAAAGTATGCGGCTAATTCATCCATTTTGTCCTTGGGCTTTTTAGGGAGGCCACGCCGCCCTTTCCCTCGCCCGCGTCCTCTTCTTGCACCTCCACCTCGGTGCATGGGGTGCCTCATGGTAGCATGTTTAATCTCCACAAGATCCTGGAAGACTGGATCACAGAAAACACAGCCGTTGTGTTGGGTCTCACCGGCAGGAAGTGGGGTGCGGGCCTTATTGAAGTCCACTGTGACCAGGGAAGCCTCACATGCATTGCAACTCCCTTGAGCAACCTACCGGAAAAGAAAAACATCAAGTGTTATGTGCTTTACGCTCACATGCACTGACAAACAGTCAGGTTTTTGGAAGGAGAAAATGTAAAACTCTAATAAAGATTTAAACAGAGTTGCAACAATGAATCGATGATTGATCAATGATCCAATTCATCGCTAACTATTTTGGTATTCAACAAATCTTTTTTTTTTCCATCCATCCATTTTCTATACCGCTTCATCCTCATTAGGGTCGCGGGGGCATGCTGGAGCCTATCCCAGCTGACTTCGGGCGACAGGCGGGGTACACCCTGGACTGGTCGCCAGCCAATCGCAGGGCACATATAGACAAACAACCATTCACACTCACATTCATACCTATGGACAATTTAGAGTCGCCAATTAACCTCACCTGCATGTTTTTGGGAATGTGGGAGGAAGCCGGAGTACCCGGAGAAAACCCACGCGCACACGGGGAGAACATGCAAACTCCACACAGAAATGCCCAGGGGAGAATCGAACCCAGGTCTTCCCGATCTCCAGGCTGTTCCTGTATTGGCCAACATGCTAACCACTAGACCACCGTGCGGCCCATCTTTTTTTTTATTTTTCTTTTTTTTTCTTTTTTTTTTTATATTTAAAAATGTTAAATACTCTGATTTTAGCCGCTCAAATGTGAAAATGTTTTACATTTTCTCAGTCATGTATGAAAGTACATCTTTGTGTTGAGGCAGAACACATATTGATATTTTACTCATATTCACACATGATGTATTAGCTTTGACCTTGGAAAACAGAGATGGACATCTTCGCCTCTTTTCTGCTTTATTGCAGACCAAACCACTAACTCTTTGTGTTTGCTTCATATTGATTTGGTCCGTTTTGGGCAGGGGCGTCCAAACTTTCCAGCGAGGGCCGCATATTGAAAACTGAAAGGATGCAAAGGGCACTTAGATATTTTTTTTAAACTATGCTAAGAATAAAAATAAGTGGTGAAAAAGCGTTTTATTAGTATAAACTTTGTATGAACTTTGCTCTTGGATCTTTTTAAAAAAAATATTTTTGCTGTTTTTTTCCCCCCAAAATATTTTAACTTTCTTCTTAAATAATCTTTGTACATTTTTTAGTAATATTATGACTTTATTCCTGTATTACTATATCTTTCCCAACCGAATTTTCCAAAAATGACTTTATTTTGTTTTGTGTTTCTCCTAATATTACGACTTATAAAACATAATGTCTTTTTTCTTTAATACGTTTTTCAACTCTGTTATTTTTCGTCATCATATTAAGAGTTTGTTCTTGTAAAATTGCAACTTTTTTCTCATTAGGATACAGTGTTCCCTCATTTATCATGGGGGATAGGCTCCCCAAATAGCCCGCAATAAGTGAAATCCGCAAAGTAGCTAACTTGATTTTTTTTTTGAATTATTTCCGTAATTTCCGGTGTATAAGCCGCTACTTTTTTCTTAAACTTTGAATCCTGCAGCTTATGCAGCGCTGCAACTAATTTCTGTTTTTTTTCCAAGCTTGTGACGTCTTCTATGAGAACTACCACTAATCACAAAAATTCTATGCTGCTCAGGAGCCAATGAGCAAACGGTAAGGCTTTCTTTGGCAGAAGCCAATCCCAAGTTACATTGTATCTCACGGCAAGCTTGCCAACCTATTGGAAATCACAGCTTTTGTGAGTTTCCACAAAGATCATAGTTGACTCCTGTCAGATAAAGAGCCCCTGAACTTGGTCCACATGGACTCGTGCACGCTGAAACATGTCAATTCATGAAGTGCACATGTGCGTCTTATCGTCTGGTGCGGGTTATGTAAGAACAAATCTGATTTTCTCTCTAAATTTGGTGGGTGTGGCTTAGACACCGGAAATTACGGTATGTTTTAAGGCTGTAAAACTCCCCACCATACACTTTTTCCGACAGGCATGAACATTTTCTCACATTTCTCTCAAACTTCAAATTCTGTTTGAATTTTAAAGAATCAACCTACTAGGTTGGACACAAGAAATGATTAAGTGATCCTCGCGTATTTCCCTCCTCTGACCATGCCTCGGCGTCCTGGCGCCGATTCACTGTAGTGTTTTTGTATCCTTTTTAAAATATATTGCTCCTGTCGTCGTATGTTTCTCCTCCTCTTCCTCCTCCTATTTGTTGCTTTGGTCACACTTTACAATAAGGTACACACAAATACAATAGTTACTTAGGAACTAATAAGAAACTAATGACTAAGGCACATACATTTAGACTAGTTACTTAGGAACTAATAAGAAACTAATGACTAAGGCACATACATTTAGACTAGTTACTTAGGAACTAATAAGAAACTAATGACTAAGGCACATACATTTAGACTACACTGAGGAACTAATAGGAAACTAATGACTAAGGCACATACATTTAGACTAGTTACTTAGGAACTAATAAGAAACTAATGACTAAGGCACATACATTTAGACTACACTGAGGAACTAATAGGAAACTAATGACTAAGGCACATACATTTAGACTAGTTACTTAGGAACTAATAAGAAACTAATGACTAAGGCACATACATTTAGACTACACTGAGGAACTAATAAGAAACTAATGACTAAGGCACATACATTTAGACTAGTTACTTAGGAACTAATAAGAAACTAATGACTAAGGCACATACATTTAGACTAGTTACTGAGGAACTAATAAGAAACTAATGACTAAGGCACATACATTTAGACTAGTTACTTAGGAACTAATAAGAAACTAATGACTAAGGCACATACATTTAGACTAGTTACTTAGGAACTAATGAGAAACTAATGACTAAGGCACATGCATTTAGACTACGTAGTTACTGAGGAACTAATAAACTAATGACTAA
Source organism: Dunckerocampus dactyliophorus (assembly GCF_027744805.1). Lineage (NCBI taxonomy): Eukaryota > Metazoa > Chordata > Actinopteri > Syngnathiformes > Syngnathidae > Dunckerocampus > Dunckerocampus dactyliophorus. The sequence continues at coordinate 29,873,274 of NC_072822.1, read as the reverse complement.
GGCACATGCATTTAGACTAGTTACTGAGGAACTAATAAGAAACTAATGACTACGGCACATACATTTAGAATAGTTACTGAGGAACTAATAAGAAACTAATGACTACGGCACATACATTTAGACTAGTTACTGAGGAACTAATAAGAAACTAATGACTAAGGCACATACATTTAGACTAGTTACTGAGGAACTAATAAGAAACTAATGACTAAGGCACATACATTTAGAATAGTTACTGAGGAACTAATAAGAAACTAATGACTAAGGCACATACATTTAGACTAGTTACTGAGGAACTAATGAGAAACTAATGACTAAGGCACATACATTTAGACTAGTTACTGAAGAACTAATAAGAAACTAATGACTAAGGCACATACATTTAGACTACACTGAGGAACTAATAGGAAACTAATGACTAAGGCACATACATTTAGACTAGTTACTTAGGAACTAATAAGAAACTAATGACTAAGGCACATACATTTAGACTACACTGAGGAACTAATAAGAAACTAATGACTAAGGCACATACATTTAGACTAGTTACTTAGGAACTAATAAGAAACTAATGACTAAGGCACATACATTTAGACTAGTTACTGAGGAACTAATAAGAAACTAATGACTAAGGCACATACATTTAGACTAGTTACTTAGGAACTAATAAGAAACTAATGACTAAGGCACATACATTTAGACTAGTTACTTAGGAACTAATGAGAAACTAATGACTAAGGCACATGCATTTAGACTACGTAGTTACTGAGGAACTAATAAGAAACTAATGACTAAGGCACATGCATTTAGACTAGTTACTGAGGAACTAATGAGAAACTAATGACTAAGGCACATGCATTTAGACTAGTTTCTGAAGAACTAATAAGAAACTAATGACTAAGGCACATACATTTAGACTAGTTACTGAGGAACTAATAAGAAACTAATGACTAAGGCACATACATTTAGACTAGTTACTGAGGAACTAATAAGAAACTAATGACTAAGGCACATACATTTAGACTAGTTACTGAGGAACTAATAAGAAACTAATGACTAAGGCACATACATTTAGACTAGTTACTGAGGAACTAATAGTAACTAAACTAATGACTAAGGCACATACATTTAGACTAGTTACTGAGGAACTAATAGTAACTAAACTAATGACTAAGGCACATACATTTAGACTAGTTACTGAGGAACTAATAGTAACTAAACTAATGACTAAGGCACATACATTTAGAATAGTTACTGAGGAACTAATAGTAACTAAACTAATGACTAAGGCACATACATTTAGACTAGTTACTGAGGAACTAATAGTAACTAAACTAATGACTAAGGCACATACATTTAGACTAGTTACTGAGGAACTAATAAGAAACTAATGACTACGGCACATACATTTAGACTAGTTACTGAGGAACTAATAAGAAACTAATGACTAAGGCACATACATTTAGACTAGTTACTGAGGAACTAATAAGAAACTAATGACTAAGGCACATACATTTAGAATAGTTACTGAGGAACTAATAGTAACTAAACTAATGACTAAGGCACATACATTTGACTAGTTACTGAGGAACTAATAAGAAACTAATGACTAAGGCACATACATTTAGACTAGTTACTGAGGAACTAATTAAGACCTAATGAGGAACTAATGGTTAGGGCAGTTACTGAGGAACTAAGGCACATCAATTTAGAGTAGTCACTGAGGAAGTAATGAAGAACTAATGAGTAACTACTGAGTAGTAGTTAGCGATAGGTTGGTTCGTTCCTCATTGACTACTGTAATTTAGTGTACCTTATTGTAAAGTGTTACAGCTGTTTTGTTTTTTTCACATATATCTTTAATATTTCAACATCATGCCACTAAACTAAGTTATTTTTCCTGATAATATTACAACAAAATGAACAATAACTTGTTACCCAAAAACGTCATACAGTATTTCTCTGTAAAAGAGGAGAAATATGACCTTAGAGGAAAATTAAACTTAAAACATTTATATGCAAGAACTACACTGAAATCCCACAGCATTTCAGTATGTGGAATTAAATTATGGAACGGATTGAGTAAGGAATTTAAACAATGTACAGAGATGAGCAAATTCACTTTACTCTTGTAAAATTACAGATTTTTCCATTATTGGTGTTGTTGTTTTAGTTTAGTTTTCTTGTTAAATGATATTTTAATTTAAATAAACTGCCGCAGGCTGCAAATGGCCCCCGGGCCGCACGTTAGAAAGCCCTGGTCTATGGACTAACCAATTACTCGATTAATCTAAACAACAAGCTTCAGATGAAACAACTATGAAACAAATAGTTAGTTGCAGCCCGAGACTCAAAGCGGGCAGACAAAAAGCTAGTTTGTTTATCCCAGCAGACAAATATTGCTTCCCTTTTTACTTGATTTCTCATATAAGTCCATCCAGAAAGAGGTAAGAGTCATCCCGTTCTTCAATAACTGAACCATGCAAGGCGATTAAAACAACTCTTTTTACAGTGATTAAAAAGAATTACTATACAGAACAAAGATATTTTCTGCTCCTCTTTTTTGCTCAGAAGAGGAGGAATATGTTGTTTCTTTTAAAACTTAGAATACGTTGTTGTGGAACATCATATTCATGGTACATCATCAAGAATCCTTGTGCAAAGAGTCGCCTGAGTGAGGCAATTATGAAACACCCACAATTACAATTGTAAAGAAAAAGAAGAACAAACCACTTAAAAAAGTAAGTATAGTGAGTATAATTTATAGTTACTTTCCCAACAAGTAATTTAATTGTTAACAGAATTCTACCTTCATAAATGTTATAAGTTACCAGTGAAAGTAATTGTTACTTTTTTGAAAAAGCTTGAAATATGTGAAAGAACAGCATAGAAAACCTGTTTAGGACCTTCTAAATATGTTTTTTTAAACATTATTAGATCCCTCTAGACATGAAATAACACCCCCATAATCACCTTTACATTCCTATTATCCAATATGGCCGACATAATAAGAGAACATAAGACATAATACAGCCTCACAAATGTTAGCAATCGGAAAGTTCCTTGTTGTAGTTTCTTTTATTTTTTTTTTTACTTCCGGGACTTCTTGTGGTGGCTAATGTAATGGAGCAAAGTTTTATTACCAGCCTTAACTTAACCTTAACAATAGGAGCACTCGATTCCAACACTGATCACAGCTCACTTGTCTCCTCCTCGTTCTCTCCCCCACAACTAACACTTCCTCCTTTCCGGCAAAGCATCAGTATTACAGCACCAACAGGTCATTACAGTAACATTACTGACACCTAGTGACCAGTGTAGAATACTACATATCAATGTATCTTTCAATGCACTTTCTGATTGTCTTATATTTGTATTTCAGTTAATTTAGTCTTTTTTATGCTTGAAAATGTTTAATTTAGGCCAAAAATAAGTCACATTTGCTCAATGCATATTTTTTTACTATTACAGTAATAGGCCGTATTCAACCACGAAACAGCATGATTTATTCATTAATATATACTGCTCCAAAAAATTAGAGGAACATTTCAAAAACACATCAGATCTAAACTGGGGGAAAAATGATCTTGAATATCTTTCCTGATAATAAGTGGGTGATGTATTAGTAACAAAATGATGCCACATAATTTGATAGAAATGAAAATGATCACCCTATAGAGGGGGGAAATCAAAGACACCCCAAAAATGAAAGTGAAAAAATGATGCAGCAGACTGGTCCATTTGGCTAAAATGTCATTGTAGCAACTCAAAATGATTCTCAGTAGTTTGTGTGGCCCCCACGTGCTTGTACGCATGCCTGACAACATCGGGGCATGCTCCTAATGAGACTACGGATGGTGTCCTGGGGGATCTCCTCCCAGATCTGGACCAGGGCATCACTGCGGTACCTGGACACATGGAGGAGATTCCAGGAGACAGGTAGTTACACCAGGAGAGCTGGACAGGGCCGTAGAAGGTCCTTCAACCCTCAGCAGGATCAGTATCTGCTCCTTTATGCAAGGAGGAACAGGATGAGCACTGCCAGAGCCCTACAAAATGACCTCCAGCAGGCCACTGGTGTGAATGTTTCTGACCAAACAATCAGAAACAGGCTCCATGCGGGTGGCCTGAGGGCCCGACGTCCTGTAGTGGGCCCTGTGCTCCCTGCCCAGCACGGTAGAGCTCGATTGGCATTTGCCATAGACCACCAGAATTGGCAACTACACCACTGGTGCCCTGTGCTCTTCACTGATGAGAGCAAGTTCAACCTGAGCACATGCGACAGACGTGAAAGGGTCTGGAGATGCCGTGGAGAACGTTATGCTGCCTGCAACATCATTCAGCATGACCGGTTTGGTGGTTGGTCAGTGATGGTCTGGGGAGGCATATCCCTGGAAGGACGCACAGACCTCTACAGGTTAGATAACGGCACCCTGACTGCTATTAGGTATCAGGATGAAATCCTTGGACCCATTGTCAGAACCTACGCTGGTGCAGTGGGACCTGGGTTCCTCCTGGTCCACGACAATGCCCGACCTCATGTGGCTAGTGTATGCAGGTAGTTCCTGGAGGATGAAGGAATTGATACCATTGACTGGCCCCCACGTTCACCTGACCTAAACCCAATAGAACACCTCTGGGACATTATGTGTAGGTCCATCCGGCGCCGCCAGGTTGCTCCTCAGACTGTCCAGGAGCTCATTGATGCCCTGGTCCAGATCTGGGAGGAGATCAAGATTCAAGAGATTCAAGAGAGTTTTATTGTCATGTGCATAGTAAAACAGCAGTTATACCATGCAATGAAAATCTTATTCTGTTCATTCTCCCAAGAAAAGAAAGAAAACAAATGAAAGAATAAGAACATAAGAAACATAAACACATAAACATATATACCAATAAATTAAGCAACAACAACAGAAGAGACATTAATACAAGTAAATAATACAAATAAATAAATAAATAAAGTGCTATGAGTGTGTGCGTGTGTTGCGTGCGGCGTGTGTGAGTGCTTCGTTGAGAAGCCTGATGGCCTGTGGGTAAAAGCTGTTTGCCAGCCTTGTGGTCCTGGACTTCAAACTCCTGTAGCGTCTGCCTGACGGTAGGAGTGTGAATAATGAGTGTTGTGGATGTGTGCTGTCCTTGATGAGGTTGTGTGTTCTTCGTAGGACTCTAGATTTATAAATGTCTTGCAGTGAGGGGAGGGCTGCCCCAACAAGCGCCTCCATCACTGTTTGGTACGGTAACTGTACAACACGTGATAGGAAGGCACTCCAGCGGGTGATCAAGACCTCACAGGGGTTTATGCGGCTCCTTTTCCCTTGTTCTTGGGTCGATGATCATCTCTTTAGTCTTATCTGTATTGAGAAGGAGATTGTTATCACGACACCAAGCTATGAGGTCCGCCACCTCTCTTCTGTATGATGTTTCAACACCACCAGTGATCAGGCCGATGACTGTAGTGTCATCCGCAAATTTAATGATGCTGGTGTTGTTCTGGGAGGCCACGCAATCGTAGGTGAAGAGCGTGTAGAGGAGCGGACTCAGCACACACCCCTGTGGGGTCCCAGTGCTCACAATTCTTGAGCTGGATGTGCGGTTGTGGACTCTGACTGACTGGGGCCTGCCTGTTAGAAAGTTAAACACCCAGTTACAGAGGGAGGGAGACAGGCCAAGTGTGAGGAGCTTATCTGTGAGTTTGTGGGGGCTGACTGTATTAAAAGCAGAGCTATAGTCTATAAATAGCATTCTGACGTATGTGTCCTGGCCCTGTAGGTGAGAAAGGGCTGTGTGGATGGCAGTGTTGACTGTATCATCCGTGGACCGGTTCTGGCGATATGCAAACTGTAGAGGGTCCACGGTTGCCGCCGGGATGCTCTTTTTGATGTGGGTCATGACTAATCTTTCAAAGCACTTCATAACAATAGGAGTGAGTGCTATAGGGCGATAGTCATCCCCCAGGACACCATCCGTAGTCTCATTAGGAGCATGCCCCCATGTTGTCAGGCATGCGTACAAGCACGTGGGGGCCACACAAACTACTGAGAATCATTTTGAGTTGCTACAATGACATTTTAGCAAAATGGACCAGTCTGCTGCATCATTTTTTCACTTTCATTTTTGGGGTGTCTTTGATTTCCCCCCTCTATAGGGTGATCATTTTCATTTCTATCAAATTATGTGTCATCATTTTGTTACTAATACATCACCCACTTATTATCAGGAAAGATATTCAAGATCATTTTCCCCCCAGTTTAGATCTGATGTGTTTTCAAAGTGTTCATCCATTTTTTGGAGCAGTATATTTTTGAAAAACCATGATAGAGAGTGAAGCCGCAAAATTCAAGCCACAATGTGGCGAGGAACGACTGTACCTGTATATCCTGTATTTGTTTATTCATTATACAACGTTTGGGCCCATTTTTTACTCTTGCGTTTATTCTTTCACTACTCAATAAGCTATATACGTAACACTATTAAGTTTATTTATCCTTTCCCTATCAGAAACTGGTAACCTGAGAAGATGGTAAACACAGGGAGCGAAGAGAATGTTGGTAATTGCTGAACTCTGGGAGTGAGTAGGATTTTTTTTTTTTTTTTTTTTTTTTACATAGCGCGCCTTCCTACTCCTTTTTGGACATGTTGAATTGTGCAGTACTTTTATTAAGCATGTTCAGAATAAACTGTCACAATTAGTAGTACCATTTTCTTGTAGTGCTTTGTAACTGCTCGAAAAATAACCTCGGTGTATTCTATTTATTTTGACATTGCATGTAACACCGTCATGGAGGAAAAAACAGATAATTAGCAATGATCTTACCTGTACTCTATGCGCATGTTCAAAGAAGTGAACAACTACATTGCACCTATTACAGGACATCTTCCATTTGGGCCCAGACGTTGGATCTAGCACCAAAACTCCACTGTCACACTCCACACACTGTCCAATACCCAAAGCGTTGAGAGAGTGCTGGCACGAAGGATGGGTGCACTCATTGCATCCTACATCTAGAAGAAAATCAGGAGAAAAAAACAACATGACATGGATTGGACCGCAATTTGAGTGCTGTTACATAAGCAAAATGAAAGACAAAATGTCTACAAATGTATCAAACCTTGAACGGTATAATTAAGCGTAGCACTTCATGCATCCATAACATTTCTAAAATGCCAAACTTCCCATTACTGACCATTTGCTTGTAACCTTCAATATGACGTTTCAACTCAGACTATATATCTTTCCGCTACATTGACCTGAGTACTCCTGATCTTGCCTATTTTTATAATTCCAACCTTGTTGAACTACCTTCATCAAGACCCACCTGTTTAAAATAGCCTATTCCACACGCAAACACTTTGTTCCATGTTGTTCTATTGTGCATCTCTAACATATTTCCTTTAATTCATTTGTTCTGGCTCTTGTTCTCTCTTCTGTACGGTGTCTGAATGCCCAGAAAGGAGCCTATCAATAAAATGTCTTATCATTATTCAAATACAGGATGTCTTGTCTATAAAGGTTCAGGATTTGATCCAGAGAATGACAACTTTTAGCTCAAATCAGCTCACTGAGTCTTCAGTAAATAAATAGCACATGCTCACTTTTTTTCATGTCCCTGAAAGGTGGTTTGCTGAAACAGTAGGGGCACAGTGGATAGCTTTTGCCTCGGGCCCCAGAGGTCCACAGCACAAGCTCAAAGTCATCCAGTGGACAGCGAAGTTCCTTGTACAACTTGATGGCTCCATTCTGGGGGAGACTATATGTCTCATCACAGTGGGAGCAGTGCAGGCGACTGGGTTTGGCCTGCAAGCACACGTTCAAGCGTGTCATGTGACAAATATTTTCTAACATCACAGAGTAGGCAAAAAGTAGTGACACTGTCACATGACTCCTGTGTTCAGGGTCACGGGTGAGCCCATCCCAGTCAATCACAGAGCCCGTGTTGACAAACAACCATTCAAACTCACATTCAAATTTAGGGACAATTTTGAATTAAATTGCACAAGATGGTGATTTTGAACTGATTTTCTATTTTCAGTAGAACAAACAGAAATTGCTAAATGGCCCAAATCAGCTGAACATTGATGCCGGAATTAGGGGTGTTAAATTATAGCCTTAATTGGGAATAATTAATTTGTCAAACATTAATCGTCATTTATGGCAGTTAATTGGTTCCAGACCCGACCTTGATAGGTGAATTTCCACCAATTTCACCTATTTATAAATGGAATATTTTGGTATTTAGAGCACAAAAAACCTGTTTACAACCTTCTAAATACGCTCTTTAACATTATTAGAGCCATCTAGACATGAAATAACACCCCTATAGTCACCTTTACACTCCTATCACACCCAATATAGTAGACATAGTAAGAGAAAATAGGACATATAAGTTGAGTTTTAGCATGGCGTGGGTTACAGCCGCAACAGTGGTCTGTGTTAGGGATTATTGCGTCTGTTGTGAGATCATTCAAACCTGCAATAAAAGCCTGTTGTTCCCATGATCAAGTCTGGTGCTTGTGCGTCTCACCCAACATTACAGTAACATGACTGACACCTACTGACCAGTGTAGAATACTACATATCATCACGTCTGAGTGCAGCAACTGAATGCCTATACTGTATGTGTATTTTACTTCATTTAGCTATTTTTATACTTGAAAATACTTCATTTAGGCAAAAAATACATTCCATTAGCTTCAATATGCATGTTTTGACTACTAATAGGCCGTATTCAACCACAAAACAGCATGACTTATTAATGTTTTTGAAAAACTGTTATAGAGTGAAGCCACGAAAATTCTAACCACAAAGCAGTGAGGGATTTAGTCATTTAAAGTATTTAGTGCATTATTTTTAAAAATTGTGTTAACCTAATTTTTAATCTCTAACTTTACTGCTTCTGTACGCAAGTTGCCTTTTATAAAAATACATTTTTATGAGATGGGCTTCTTGTGCTTGAGTTGTTGGTGTGGGAAACGAATGATCAATCACACCCTGAAGTGGACATTGATGTTATTGTGGGCTTGTATAGTATCAGCTGCCTCCCATTGTGGTAAGGAGGGCAAGGTGAGGAGCGATAAGTAGCAGAAAGGAAACAGAAAAATGGAGGAGCATGTGAGAGTTGCCGGTCCAATGAATGGGAAATGTACATTTCAAAAATGCCCTCACGGCACCATTGATAAATGCAATGATAAATGCCTTCTTTGTAAGAAGGAGTTTGCTTGTCAATGAAGCAGCTCAAGTTTAGCCTACACATCAACGTAAAGCTCCCAGTCGCGAGTTCAGCCACAGCTACTGTTAGCAGTAACGACGTAGACAACAAGCAAAGACGAGCCATAGCAAAGCCAAATCATGGCCAAAAAGCCAGTATTCAACCACAAAACAGCAAGATTTATTAATTCAAACATTTTTGATAACGCAAAGCTGCGAAATTTGAACCGCAATGTGGCGAGGGACGACTGAGTTAGATAGATAGATACTTTATTGATCTTCAAGAGAAATTCACATTTTTGCAGCAGCTCTGCAAAAATGTTAAAAGTTTAGAACACAAATGTTTTTCAGTTTTCAAAAAAATAAAAATGGGACTAAGCAATATTTGAAAACAATTGGAATTTTTTTAACCATTTTAACCATTATTCTCTTCTTTGTCTTGTATCCTCTTAATGAGCAACCTGTGTTAACATTTAAAAAACTCCAAAGGAGTGAGTGCCTCACCAGCCACAAACCTCAACCGTCACTGTCACTAAAAAACAGCAAAGTCTTTTTATTGTCCACGACTGTGACTCAGTTCAGTTTTCTTTCACCAGGCTTCTAAGGTCCTTGACACTGAAGAGCTTCACTAAATAGAAATGACTCATTCATTCACAACATGTCCAAGTCAACAAATGACGACTAAAGCTACTTTAAATTCTAACAGAATGAATTCATTCATTCCAACAAAAGTCATGTTATCATGTCATTCATATGGAGATGTCAATGAAGTGGTTTGGCCTCAGCACATCATTTCAATGGGTGCATGCATGCTGCATGTTTCACAGCTGATTTACATTCACACAGACATTCCATTTGGTAGCTTTAAGGGAAATGTGACAAAAACACCAGACAAAAGTATAAAACTACTTGTATTAGACGGATTAGAAATGATGGAAGACACTAAAGTAATTACTTCAAACTGCATTTATGACTTACTGTAATTTGCAGTGTATAAAATCCGCTATCACCAGTGGGTTTCGAAAGGCTGGCGTGATGAAGAGGACAGGCCAAGCTAGAGGGCTAATTTGCCTCAAGGAGAAAGTGACACCGAGAGCGACAACGACAAAGAGAGAGACTGACAGTGTGTGTCGACGGAATTATGAGGCTTTCAATTCTGATGCTGAAGCTTTACTTCGCAGCAGGAGAATGTAGACGTAGATTAATGACATTTCCGATTCCACCCACTCAACACCGTTTGGAAGAAAATATTTATTTAATCCAAAGTTTAAAAAACTCTTTCTGAGCAACATCTTTCTGTGTACTAAATATCCCATGTTACAACGTAGATGCCTGCGGCTTATAGACCGGTGTATAATATCAGGAATTACGGTAGTTGGCTATTGTGCAATGATACCTCTTGCAACTGGCTTACGTAAAAGCAGCGAGACTCAAAACAGACTGTAAAAAGACAACTAATTTAGATGAAGATTTATATAAGTGTAATCGTGCTTACCTGGATGAATTTCATGAACCGGTGGCACTTCCCACAGCGAGACAATGGCTTTCCTGCTGCAGCAATTGGCGAAAATGAGACTTCCATCAATTGATCCATACCTGCAAATGCAGACCAGACATATGTGGTATATACAGTATATACACATTTATACACACACACACACACACACACACATATATATCCTTGTTCCTCCTTGCACAAAGGAGCCGATACCGATCCTGCTGAGGGTTGAAGGACCTTCTACGGCCCTGTCCAGCTCTCCTGGAGTAACTACCTGTCTGCTGGAATCTCCTCCATGCGTCCAGGTACCGCAGTGATGCCCTGCCCCAGGGGCGTAGGCCTGACCGCCAGAAGCTCGCCATCGTGCCCCTACTCCAGGCCTGGCTCAAGAGGGGGGCCCCGCTGATCCGCGTCCGGGCAAGGGACAACGTGGTCCAATGGTTTGTTTCATCATAGGGGTCTATTGAGCCACTCTTTGTCTGGTCCCTCATCGAGGACTTGTTTGTAATGGGTAACCCTACCAGGGGCATAAAAACCCCCGACAACTTAGCTCCTAGGATCATCGGGACACGCAAACTCCTCCACCACGATAAGGCGGTAGCTCAGGGAGGAGTTATATCTTTAATGTGTCCCATCAAACTGAATGGTGTACCTGGTGCATCACAGTAATGTAATGTCCATTGTTAGGAAAATTACTTTCAAATAATTTTTATAGTTACTTGTTACGTTCCCTAAAATTGAATTGAATTAGTAAGGTACTTCGTAGTTAGCATAGAAATTAATTACAGTCGTCCCTTTTTTATTGCAGTGAATTGGTTCCAGACCAGATCGCAATAAGCGAATTTCCGCAACGTAGGATTCAATATTAATAAGTGGAATATTTTCGTAGTTAGAGCATAAAAAAAGACTTTATGACTTTCTAAATACAGTATTTACCATTATTAGAGTCCCGTAGACCCCTGTGGTCACCTTTACACTGTTATTATTCTTTGTTTACACCACACTGCTAATGCGCAGGCAAATTGTTTGCTTTAAACCTAAGAATGGGTTTCAAACAGAGTGGGTAAGAAGGACAAAGTAAGGAACCAAAAACTTCTACACAGTGTGAGAGGAGAACCTTTTTTTACTGTCATGTCGAACGTGCCATGGCTGAAAACATGCACTGTGAAGGTAATGTAATCTAATGTCATGCTTCATCAATGTTTTGTGTCATTACTAGAGCCTGAACGATTTATTAGCGGCCCGATTAATAAGGCCGATGTTGCTCCCTTCCTGCGTGTCTCTGCTGCTCGCTCCCTGCATGTGTACCTGGCCCCGCCCCCTCACACACAGAGAGAGCAGCGTTCTTGCTCTGCGGCTCTCTCAGTCAGTCCGCTGCAGGAGGAGACGACTGGAACTGAACACTGACTGAAAAAAATAAACAGCATTTTTTTTGCACCATGGTATTAACAGTACACTTTAGTGCCTCGCTGTCAGGGCCCATCAAGGAGAACATTCTAGTTTTCACGCAAGTTTTAGAGAGTGCATTACAGCGCTTTAACGTCGTATAAGTTGCATCTCTGTGAGATAAACATAAATGCAACTGTTAATTCACATGTCCACCATTATCTAAGACTATTATACAGAGTTCTGAAGTGAAATAAAGATATATGCAGATATACACAGCATCCCACTTCACTTCATACTTGCATGCAGGATTTCCACAGGCTCATACATTCATTCACAAGTTAATGTCTTCATTCAAATCATTTTGAAAATGTTCCAAGTAATGTATTTACTTGTAATTTGATAATATTGCATGTGTTGAAAGCAGCTCCACTGTAACATAAAATGTCGTTTAGTCCCTTGTATAAAGTCTAGTGAGATGACGCATGTTTTGATTATTTCTTATTTTGTTTGTAGTCAACTTTTTTTTCAGTTTTTAATATTTTGTTTTTTTTAATTTGTTTTTGAGGTGTTTGCAAATACTCAGTGACTGCAGATAGTCATAATTCACATTGATAAGATGTTTTTGTGAGTAAGCCTTTTATAAACACATCATGTATTAGTTTAAAAAAGATCTCACATTAGCTGATTATGGATTATTATCACTTCCAGCCCAATGCAGCCACTTGTTTTTATGCTCAACTATAGTATCAAATTCTAGGCTAATTACCAAAATGCACTAAATGTATGTACTGTATTTTAATTTGACAGGCAGAAGGGAAGCGTAAAGTGTGGACGCGTTACATTAGATTGAACATGTGAAGTGTGCAAGTTAGCCAGGGCTCCAGCACCAGCAAAGCAAAGAACACTACAAATATGTGGCAACACTGAAAAGTAAATCACAAAGAGGCATGCATCCTTATGTTGACAGTCTTAATAATTAAACTTCCTTATTTTCATTTAGTAGTCTTCTGCTTCTTTGTGTTGAATTATATATTTATTCTAATTATATATTTATGTTCACGTACAATATATATCCTGTGTATATCAATGCTCTTATTTTATATATTGGCCGATATATCGGTTATTGGCCAATATATCGGATGTCAGCTTTTTTCAGCCCATAATATTGGTAGTGACATCAGCTCCAAAAATCCCATATTGGTCAGGCTCATTAATGACGCCAGTGACCAGATTACTACATATGACTTGTCTTTCAATATATTCAATATTAGTCAACCGCAAAACAGCAATCATTTATTAAATAATAGGAAACTGCTATAGAGTGAGAGAGCGATGTTCAAAGTGTGGTGTAGCGAGGGACAACAGTATTGCGTTAGTTATTAGAAAAAGCTTCAAATATGTGTAAGAATTGGGATTTGGTTTTGTCGTGGTTTTAAAAGATTTGAGTTTATCACAACAAATGTGTGCAAACACTTTGCTGTGGTACATAATATATACTTAATATATACTTATTATCTGTCACATCAATGATATTGAAGTCGTGTTTTTACTCACATCCTGAAATGCACACACCTGGCTCACCATTGTTGCATCGAGTTCTCTTGTGTGGCTTACAGATGTGATGTTCGCAAAAGAGTTGAATCTTTTGCAAGACTCTGAATCAGTTATCATCATCATTGACTTTAAAGAAGTGTTCAAAAGACTCGACTTATGCGCGAACGTCACATCTCAATAGGCGAGCGGATGATAGAAGAGCGAATGACAGCTGTTTGATATCAGCTGCATTACCGTAAATTCCCGTCTATAAGTCGCTACTTTTTTCACACGCGTTGATCCCTGCGGTTTCAACAATGATGCCTAAAAGAACTACATGATGCTTAGAGTGCAGATTCAAAAGTAGTGAATTGGAGTAGTCAAGTGGACACTATCACTTTTTGAACTTTTATACAACGATCATGTTTTGATCTGACAAATTTCGGTACGTTTGATAAAGCGTAGAATTACTACAGCTTCTGCTTGGACTGCTTGGGCCGTGGCAGATGTTGAACTCCGATGAAAAAAAGCGTCTCATCGTCAATTCTAACGAGTGATGCTTGGAACGATTGCAAGGTTTAATGTGTGTTTTTGTGTATATCATGGACACCTGTGGCTTTATAGACAAGTGTGGCCTATATAAGTACATTTTTTTTCTCTTTAAAATTGGTGGGTGCAGCTTACATGCAGATTCACTAAATAGTCCGGAATTTACACTGTTAATCCCAACACTGGGAATACCAGCGTTTAAATTCACTAACCCTAATTGTTTTAACAATACAGCATAAATTCATTGATTTATTAAAAAATAAAAAATAATTCACGGACCCCCCCAATTTATGGCTCACTGATCCCTGGGGGTCCCCAAACCCCCATTTGAGAATCTCGGCTTTAACAGACATAGTGCTCCCTCATGATCAAATCCGTTATCGGTTTATGTCAACTAACTACGTAATCAGTGACCACCCCCCAAATTGTTGCAAACTTACCAGAGACATAATCCACAAAATAGTGAAACTTCCTCTTGAAGATGTCCAATGCATGCTGCAGTACTTGCTGGAAGTTGGCCTTCCCAAGTGCAATGAGATTAAGTTGCTTTTCAACGGCACTTCGAATGGTGGGCAGGACCAGCTCTGCATCTGAAAGACACGCCCATGTGCAGTTCACATTTCAAATCATGAAACTCGTGAATTCCATGGATTTGACTAATATCAAGTCTGAAGACTATCAAGAGCAATATAACACTATGTGCAGCTGCAGCATGATGATGGCTGAGAAATTGACTGCAATTTTAACCTGCAAGGAACAAGCTGTTACAGTATACAAAAGTGGCAGGTAGTATATGTAAGTTCCTTTTTGGCTGAAGTGCAGCATTAATAATTCCATGTAGTCTATTTACGTCAGGACTGTCCAGGGAAGTCCCTTTGACAGATCAGCTTTTTGTAGTTACTTTATGCCTTTTTGATCAATTTTTCCACTTCTGCTGGGTTTCTGTTTATTTTATTTCTGCAATGAACCACTTTCCAAAGATGGCCCCTGGGCCACTCTTTGGTCACCCATGCGTGTTTCGCTAGGAAGGGGAGGTGCTGCCAGGCAACGAAAAGTCTGACCAAGCTCAGCCTTCTTAGCTCTGGTTGGTTTGCATTGTGGATGGGTTTATACAGATTTCAGACATGCATTGCACTGCAATACTTCTGCATATCGAGGTGGATACGTCACCTTTGGACACCGCTTGTATTTAATTACCAAATACATGCATGGACCATGAAACACTTCCCTGTATTTCACTTTTAATGGGCACCCCGACCCGCTAAATATAGTGACCATGTTGCTAAATTGTCACCACCAATCTCTTCTACGTATGAGGTGTGTTATCAAGTGGAATTGATCGCTACAGCGCCATTATTAATGAAGCAAGACACCCACTTAACCCTTTATCATCCAATACATCACCATCAATACTTATTACAGTTCCATTTAATTCTAGTATTTACTGTTTTATTACTGTATTGTTTTTCTTTTTCTTAAAAGTAAATTTAATATCTCTTCTCATCTCGTAGGCCCAATCTCGTGTATTGTCTTGTCTCTTGAATTGATGTGTCTCGTGACACCCCTACAAATAATGCACTTTTGATTATGACGTACAGTGACAGGCAGAACAATGAAATGCTCTTCCACTAGATGGCAGAACTTACATCATGAACCTGAATATCCACCTGTTGCCATTCATACAAGAGAATAAGTCATGGCACTCTTGGTGCTAGATTCTAATGTAAAATATGTGCCTTGACTCAATAACAAAGGTTGGGAAACACTGCATTATCCAAGCATTACATGTACCACAACACAAAGGAAAAGCGTGACATACAGTATGCACTACTATGAGGAAAGATACCAATCTTATAGTAGCCGTGAACAAGGACTATGCCCAGGTTGGTTGGCTTCAACTTGCGTCCATTCTCAACTGTCACATAGTGCCTTTGGCAGATGTTGTTAATGTGGACAGGGATGCTGGCATCAGTGCCTGCAGGTGCAAAAAAAAAAAAAGTCAAACACGTGTGTATGAAAGTTGCTTTTGTCTACAATTGTCTTCACAGCCTTCCCAGTGGTATAAAGGGAAAGCAGCAAGCAAATGCACACAAAGGCCACTTTAGTCTGCTGGGTTTTAATATTGAAGTAAAAATATATTGTTGTATTATTAAATGTGCTGTCTGCCTTGGTTAGGTTACTGCATTGGAAGTGCTAACTTTCCAAGTGTATATTCTACCCTCTTCCTGCTGCGACACTGCAAGACACGCTCTAAATAACACACACACACATGCGCATTAGATATGTTTGTTGTCAGCTTTTGATAGCAATTTGGCTAAGTTTAGCTATACAGTAGTGCGGAGGAGTACCAATGCCATGTTTCTCCATGAGAGTGATAAGTTCAGCCTCAGTTAAGAAGTCTGGAGGGGTAGTCTGCTTTTCCACCAGCTTGATCTCGTCTACTGTAAAAATGTCTCCATTCTGACAGACAGGCAAGGCTTCCTCCAAAGGGATACCCTGCCATGGCATCACAGCTGTGTAACCTGGAAATAAAACACATTTGACCCCTTTGTTACTAGAAACAAAAAAACAACAACATACAATTAAACAAAAAATGCAGAAAATTACAGTGGAACCTTTGTTTTCTAATGTCCTAGTTAAAAATAATAAATAAATTGCCAAGATTTTGCCACGGTTCTCATACACTTTCTTGGTTATCGTACAATATTGCGTATCCGTTGAATCTTGTAGTATTAACTCATTCAATATCAAAAACGTAGTTATACTGTACGTTTTTATAAACACAAACACCCGATGCCTTCAATGTATTTATTATTTTTTTATGTTTTTTTTAGCAAGTGGCTAACAATGCAACTCCTCACCAATGGATTACGCTTGAGAACAATTTTAATGCCATAAAAACGGCCAGAAGGTGGCAGAAGTGCATTTGATAAGAGCTCGGCAGGTATCACCAGATACCTGATATAAAAAATAAATAAAAATAATTTTTTTTTTGTGTTTTTTAAGTTGTGGTATAGTTGTTTAGACATTTGAGCCGTCACAAAAGCAAAAAATATGTGTGTCAAAGTGACAGTTATGCTTGAAATATATCTTTTCACAAAAAGCTGGTTTTCTCCCTTGTCTAGTTGGCAACTGATATTTACCTGAAACTTACCTGTTCTACTGCTGATTACTAAAGAACGGAACAAACTTTTTTTCAAAGACACGAGTCTAATCTTTCTTTTGGTAGATTCCATGTTCATATAGCCATAAAACACATATTCTGTGTGCCTTGAAAGGTCAGTCAAAATCATGTAAAATGGCACCGTACTGAAGGTGTTGTCTTTTGAAAAATGGCTGAAATTTAATGAGTTGATAAAGATTTGGATGCACTACTTCCAGCATTGCTTGTTTATATTCAGTCCTCTTGGATCACACACCCAACTGCAAATCTGGTGATACTTAGTTGACACAATACTACGGTATCCTTAAAGGCACATTCATTTGGCAAACTCAAATGGCAAACTCAATTCCGTGTATGTTTCCCAAACAAATAATTCCATGAGTTAGTCTTGTGGTGTAATTAGGACACTACTGTAAGTCCAACTGTGTTGGAAACGTGTCTTTATTTAAAAAAAACTTGCCTGTTAGCTAGTCTCAACTCCCACCTGGAAGTCATTATCCCCCCCGCTTGGTCGCATGTATATGATGTCATCAACAAGTGACTGGGTAGTTCTTTGCTAACTAACACAGTTACACCATAAAGCGCTGCTTTTCTTTCTTTTTTTTTTTTTTTTACAGAGTATGGCTGCAAAATAACCCGCTATGGGACAAAGAAAGATGCAAGTGCTCGCACTTTGATAAATAAGGTTAGAAACACTACTGAATTTAAGAAATAACTCATTGCAAAGTATGGAGGTGCCATTTGTGTGGCTTTCTCCTCCTAGCCTCCACCTCCGGTCCTCATCAGTCCTTGCCAACAAGTCTTCAATCATGTAAGTGATAGTGGGACGTTTCATGTAACATTCAAGTCATGTAAAAGTGACATTAAATGTTTATAAATGCACTTCAGTCATTTGTATACATTTCAAGTTGTTTTCTGCATGTAAAACTATAGTTCTATTTTAATAGTGTAATGTGTATAATGTAATGTATTGCGAAAAAACAATGTAATGTTGGGGTATCTGGGACAGATTAATTGAATTTACAATTGATTTCAATGGGAAGGTAGTTGCAATTTTCAGACAATTTGGTTTTAGATTCATAACAAAAAACAAGGTACCACTGCACAACGAAACAAAAAATGTTCTCTGCAAAGTATAATCTAGAAAATTATTAGATTGAATAGATCAGAAATTAAATAAATGTGCCAACCCAAATGGAAAAAAGGACAACCCAAAGTGTTGCAGGAACAGTCATTGTCAAGCCTACACATTTGCAGGTGGTCTAAAACAAATGTCTTCATTGGTTTTTTACCTGATGATATCGGGGTTTTGCCACTACATGTGAACGTTTCACTGCCAATGTTGAAGGTAATGACTGTCTGTAGGTATTTGCAGTCCTGACTGACAGTGGCTATGAAATGTCTTGCGATGTACTCATAAAGCCGCCAGCCATCACTTCCTTTGAAGAAAACATCAGAACAACAATGTCATTGTTTCATAGTGTGCAATAGCACGAGATACAGTACATGCATCCATCTATTTTCTATGGCGCTAGTCCTCACTAGGGTCGTGGGGCTTTGCTGGAGCCTATCCTTCAGAGATGGGGTAAACCATAGACTGGTCGTCAGCCAATCGCAAAGCACATATAGAAAAATAACCATTTACACGCACATTCACACCTATGGACAATTTAGAGCAGGGGTGGGCAAACTTTTTCACTCGCGGGCCGCATTGAGTTAAAAAAATTGGCCGGGGGGCCAAACTATATATTTGATACATGCACACTATTTTACGGTTATAATTCTGACGGTCCACCTGGAATTACAGTGTCATACAATCTGCTATATGTGCTTGTGTCCTTTTTTCAGGAGCACTTTAAACATCAGACCACATCAAACAACAATTGATTTTTACTTTTTTGTTCTACTGAATTAAGGATGTGATACACAATGTGAACTATGAACGCTGAACCATTGACTATTAAATAATATGCCAACATTCCTCCTTTTTTACTTCCCAGACATGGCAGTGGGTAGGTTAAATTGTGTGTCACATATTTTTTGACTTGTGTTTGTTTGGTACCATGGGTGAGGTAGTTGTTTGGATCGCTGTATGTGAAAAACTATTTAAACCATCAAAAAGTTATCTCAGATTGACTGACTCTTGACTACTTGCAAGTCATGTTGCCAGCTTGTATGATTGAGGTTTAAATACTTTGGAAGCAACTGGCGGGCCGGATTCAAACGCTTGGCGGGCCGCATGTGGCCTCCGGGCCGTAGTTTGCCCACCCCTGATTTAGAGTCAGATACAGCACATATACATACGAAATTAATGAATGTGGTGCTGTACGAATGAAAGACAATATATTACATGGAAGGAACTCAATAGCGCGTCACAGAACAAGAAAACGCTCTGGGCCGCCAATGCATACTTCCCACAGCACGCTCACTAGTGAGTTACAAAAAACTGATAACCCTTTTTTGTAAATGAAATGCATGAATAGGTACCATTAGAGGTTAAATAGTAATATAGGCGTTGTACATACCCATCCATCCATTTTCTATACCACTTATCCTCATTAGGGTCGCGGGGGTATACTGGAGCCTATCCCAGCTGACTTTGGGCGACAGGCGGGGTACACCCGAGATTGGTCGCCAGCCAATCGCAGGGCACATATAGACAAACAACCATTCACACTCACATTCATACCTATGGACAATTTAGAATCACCAATTAACCTAACATGCATGTTTTTGGAATGTGGGAGGAAGCCGGAGTACCCGGAGAAAACCCACACACGCACGGGGAGAACATGCAAACTCCACACAGAAATGCCCAAGGGAGAATCGAACCCAGGTCTTCCTGATCTCCAGGCTGTTACTGTGTTGGCCAACGTGCTAGTTGTACATATTAATTTCTCTAAATTATAACTACTTCTAAGACCCACCTAGTTCTTCTTCTGAGGCTGCACGTGTGGGGGTAATGGGTGGATGGTCCCCAGCATCAACTCCTTTTCTAGGATGATTTATTCCATTGGAAAGTATATTTTTCACCTAAAAACGAAGCAAAATACAATTTTGGTAAGAAAATTTGAATTTACAGTCATGCCGTGATCCATCCATCCATCCATCTTCTTCCGCTCATACAAGGTCGGGACGCGGGGGCAGCAGCCTCAGACCAGAAGCCCAGACTTCCCTCTCCATGTCTACTTCGACCAGCTCCTCCCAAGGGATCCTGAGGCATTCCCAGGCCAGTTGAGAGACATAGTCTCTCCAACGTGTTCTGGGTCTTCCCTGAGGCCTCCTATTGGTCGGACGTGCCCTGAAAACTTCCCCATTGAGGCGTCCGGTGGGCAGCCCTGGCGGAGTCCAAACCTCAATGGAAACAAGTCTTGTCTAATTGCCGGCAGTGAGGACCAACTCTGACACTGGTCATAGAGGGATCAAACCATGCAAATTAGGCGGTCTGGTACTCCATATTCCTGAAGTACTTGCCACAGGATTCCTTGAGGAACATGGTCGAATGCCTTCTCCGAGTCCACAAAACACATGTAGACTGGTTGGGCAAACTTCCATGCACCCTCAAGGACCCTGCTGACAGTGTAGAGTCGGCCTACTGTCATGTAGTCATCAATACATTAAAAACAAAAACCTTAAAATGTGTGAAATGCAACACAAGTTGAGCAACAATCCATAGGAATTAAGCAGGTATGTAAGAGCGAGGGTAAAATGCAGCCAGTCAAATTGACTGTCAAATCGCTTCATCATCAAGTGTGGTAACCTTTTGACTTAACCTGAAATTGTATTTACCTCATTTTAATTAGTAAAAGTTTGTGTAAGATTCAACCTACACATAATCCCATGGTGGTAGAGGACCCCTGATGTAGTAGAAAACATGGTGAATGATAAAACAGCTGCTACAGTGAACGTTGGATGTGTCTCACAGGACAGTGTCAGAAATCAAATAGCAATGAGCAGGAAGGAAGAAAATACTGCAATTTTTGACACTGCTATCTATTCCCAAACAATACATGTTCATTATCTAATTTCACCTATTATAGTGAGTTGATAAGAAATTCTTAATGATATTGTCTAACAACAAACATTTTCTTGTCGCGTTATTAATACACTGCATGAGTCCAAGTGTGTTCTTAATTTTTTATTCATTTATTTATTTTTTTTTAAATCACAAAACGTCCTTGTTAGCATTTTATTAGCTTGCTAATATATGGAAACAGGAAACAGAAGTCAAATCCTTTGCCGGTCTATGATGTCATAAGCAGGTGACTGTAGTTTCTTGCTAACTACACAGCTACACCACAAGTCTCAAAAATGTTAACACAAAATAACTTTTTATAGATTGACAATGATAGTTTTACATGCATAAAACAATCCTAAATGCATATACAGTAAATGATGAATGAAAGGGATAAATTAACATTTAAACTTACTTTCACTTTCATTGAAGATACGATTGTTGCCAAAGACACGATGTGGCAGCAAGACCAACACGGACACCACTTTGGTGTTTTGCTATGAATTATTTCTTGAATTCAATACCATTTCTCACCTTCTTGTTTTTTGCATGTAAAACTGCATTTGTAAAACTATAAAAACATGTTTTTTGTTAACATTTTTGGCTTTCTGGGTTGAATTATAGTCGTCCCCTGCCACATTTAGCCGTTTGAATTTCACAACTTTACTATCACAGTTTTTCAAACGTATATTAATTAATAAATCATGCTGTTTTATGGTAGAATATGGCCTGTTATTAGTCCAAATTAGGAAATTTCCTATAACGGCACAATTTTTTTGCCGTGTGATTAATGTGCGCACATCCTGCTTGACCCTCGGCCCACACCGTAGTTTGAGGAAACGCAGCGGTGGATGTGGAGCCACTAGCGGGAACAAATACAGAAATTGACAAAGCAAAGGATATTTTGAATGTTAAGTTTAGCTTCAAAGCCCTGGCAGATGGCTCGCAACATGTTATTTGTATCTACCGTCGCTGTGAATTGAGTTGTCATGGAGTACATCAACTGCCAGAGAGAAGTGAGAAAGTACTGGAGCACTGCCGATATTTTTTTACTGTCATTTATATAGTGGTACCTTGGCATACGAGTGTCTCAACTAAGTGTTTTTTAGATGCGAGCCGTCTTTTTGCTTTGAACTGTGAGCTAAAATTTGGGGTACAAGCTGCTAGTTACCGGCAGGCATAGCTGAGGACAGCTATTTGGGGCCTTGTGTCAATGTGACCATGACTGAAGACGAGAACAGATTTAAATAGCGTTAGCAACACGCTAGCTAGTCACCAGGAAAGGTTTTCTGTATTTTGAAGGTCGGATAATATCGGCTTCCGCCACGAGATGGGGCCAATTCGGTTGCAGTATATCATTCGTAACTCTGCGCCACATTCCAACACGGTAGGTGCAGTAATGCACCTCAAAGCTGGTTGCCACTTGACTCCCCGACTCCCGCCACCTGCAACAACAACAAGATACCACACCACCATGCAGACATACTGTATCTGCGGTGTACCGGGGTAAGGTTAGCTTCATGTTGGATATTCGGCTCCGTAGCTACAGCGGTAGTCCCACCTCACTGTGCCAAGACTGCTGTGTCATGGTGCGGGGAGTTGCCAGGAAGTGCCGTTCCAACCGCTGGTTGTTTCCACTCTGGACCGTCAATAAATTACTATTGCGTTGAAGAGAGTCTTGGGCCTTATGATTTTCGCATTAACGGAATCGTGGAATTGCAACATGCAAACATGTCGAAACAGAGGAGAAAACCCTTGGAACTGTGTTTGTGTGTGTGTGTGTGTGTGTGTGTGTGTGTGTGTGTGTGTGTGACTCAGCCTGGATGAGTGTGTGTGTGTGTGTGTGTGTGTGTGTGTGTGTGTGTGTGTGTGTGTGTGTGTGTGTGTGTGTGTGACTCAGGCTGGATGAGTATATTTTCACCGCTTTAATGTAAAGACCACTTTACAATGCCCACTGACGACGTGCAGGTTCTGAGTCTAAAAAGACGAGAGGCACGTTTACTCTTGCACCCTGCTGTATCAACCCTCAATTGCAATTCTCAACACACGCAACACACTTCGGGCCTTCAAAATAAGAGCTCTCTTTGTCACATTTGTCTAATTGTGATACAGGTAAAAACAAAATAAGGGTGTCATAAAATTATCTGTGACTACATCTTCCTTAATCACAAGCCCAGCATTACACTTATTCAATTCCACAAATTTGTTTGTAACAAAAGCTTATTATTATTATTATTATTTTAATTAAAATTTTTTTTTTAAAGGATCGGGACCAGATTGGATCGGCTCGGCAAGACTATAAAAAAAATCGGATCGGAAGCCAAAAACTGTGGATCGGGACATCCGCAGTATTTACTTACATACAATTCAACAGCTGTATGTAAGCTAAGGAAGAAATGAGCAGAGCAAGCACACACCAGCAGCAGGTGGCGGAGTTGCTTCTCTTTTATCTGTACAAATAATGTGTTCATGTATTCATGGTCTCTTACCTCCTCTGCCCACAAAGGACAGTTGGTCTGCTGCTTCAGTGTTCCCTTCAGGTCAAAGTTTTCCGGATAGTGGGACGTTTCAGTACGAGGATAGCTTATGAAGCCTTGTGTGTACAAGCGTTCAGCAATCTGCATAGTATATTGAGGACCCAAGCCTGAGACATAAATAAAGATGGTTCATTTCAGTTCCAATATCTATTCTGGGCCTTTGTTAAAGGTGCTGTCTTCCTTGGTTAGATACTGCATGGGGGGTGCCAACTTTCCAATGTGCTGCTTTATTAAAAACCCGCCCTCTTCCTGCTGTACCATTGCAAGCCACCCCCCATATAACACACACACATGTGCATTAATTCTGTTTGTTGGCAGCTAATATAGCCCTTGTAGGAAAAATGCTTCCGACAAGTACTGTACCGGTATACCCGACAGCGGTGAGTGAAAGTCATGAACACTAATAATTTTATTCCAGACGAACGCACATTTTTACAAAGTTTTACTTTGCTTTGTGACAGACATCTGTTTGCTCAAGCCGTTCTTTGAAACCACTATTGGTAACATTTAGTGCTTCTCGGAAATTTGTGAAATCCTTGAAGTTTAAATGTTTCTGTTGTTTTACCATGATTTCCCTATTTCATCATCACCACTTTTTATATGGTTATCAATTCCATGTACGTGTTTCATGGTACTTTTTGAAGTAGCCCCAAAACTACATGAAACATGGGATTAGGCGACAGTGCGCAAGCGGGAGACAAATATATTGCCTCCTTGATTTTTTTCAAGGAGGCATTTTTCTGTGTATGTATTACTCTTTTGAGCGCATATTGCTTTGAGAAGCCAAACACTTTATTTAAATGACCCAGCAACTAAGCGGAACTACAGTCATGGAAAAAATGATTAGAGCACCCTTGTTTCTTCAGTTTATTGATCCATTTTAACGCCTGGTACAACTAAAGGTACATTTGTTTGGACAAATATAATGATGATAACAAATAGAGCTCATAAGGGTTGAATTTAAGAGCTGATATCTAGCAACTTCCATGGTTTTCTTGATAATAACTAGAGTTCTTACATGAATAGCTATAGCTTTGTACTGCCAATACACGTAACTCTTATGAGCTATTTTTGTTGTCCTTGTGATATTTGTCCAAACAAAGGTACCTTTAGTTGTATCAGGCATTAAAATGAACAAGAAACTGAAGAAACAAGGGTGGTCTAATCATTTTTCCACCAATAGGGGGTGACATTGAAATTGTCCTTTCATTTTCAATTCAATTTTTCATATAAATATTTAAAGTAAATGTGTGAATTTATGGAAAAGTCCTGATATATAGCCTACATGTCCTGAATGAGCTGGGGGGCGGGGGGCAATGTGGGAGGAGTTGCCGGACAAAAAAAATGACTGAATTTGAAATGTTGCAAAGTAAAAATGCAGACTGAGTGTTGAAATGTATAAAGAAGCTGAATGGCTACAGCGGGAGCGAGGATCAAACCTGGGCCATGTCACCAAGTAGAATAAGCAAAATGTTACAGTCATGGAAAATGGAAAAAGATTTCCCACTTGTTGGGAGCCCAAATAAATTTCCCACTCATTAATTTAAATGTGGACATTGTTTTGAAAAGTGCTGATAGCCAACGTATGCTGAATGAGCTGAACATTTTGACATTGGATTGGTTTGAATCTGCTGAGAAATGTGGAAGAAGTTAGCGGAATGAGGAAGAATAATAAGAAGTAGAGGAATAAATACATGAACAGTGCATAATTTCATATGTGTGAATGTTTCTCAGTATTCACGTTTGGTCATTTGGTCACAATACAATCAAACAGCAATCAAACAATGTTTGGAGGATTCCCAAACTTTCAAGTAGTTCTCGATGCTAGCCGGTGGTGTTTTTGTTATATTTTTTGGCTTGTCAAAGTGTCATTTGGAGCCGAAGAGGGACAGCACCTTTAATCAACCAAAAAAAATGCATTTTTCCATGCTATCATCAAACAGTTTTTCTGCATCAATACACATCCAGTCCAATAGTTTGTCTGTCTTAATTCTCCTCCTCTCAATCAGTCCCCATGTTTGTTGTTTGGGGGCGGAGTCATATTCCTGCATTGGACTGTGTTCAGCAGTCAGGCCTTCTTAAGCCATGCGGCCGCTACAATTGGTTCCGCAACACAACAGTCTGGCATATGGACTGTTCCCTGTACAGCAGTCCGGACCGTCTGAACGTCTATGACGACTGTTCACTGAAGCAGCCACATGGCTTAAGAAGGGCTGATGTGGCTCCGCCTCCCGAAGACCAAACATGGGCACTGAAAAAGAGGAGGAGAAATACAGCAGAAAGGCTAGCAGGAAATGCCAAGGACAGGAGTATGACAGACTTGAAAGGAAAATTGCACTTTTTTTTGGAATGTTGTCCATCATCCATAACCCTTATGTTAAATATCAACACACGACTTTTCTGTGCGTTCTAAATAGAGAAAAACTCCTAGCGTGAGGCAGCTAACAATGCACGTGTCTGCCTATACAGCCCCTCTATTAAAACACCTCCAACATCGTTTTATCGTTTCATATACATGCTGTGACCATGTAGTAACAGGTACATTCATGATAACATGTAATACTTGCAGTATTTTGCCGTATTTTGGCCATTTTAAGCATGAGCAGAACTTCCTTCCCGGGCGCATTGATTTAACCTAGCAACATAGCAATGAATGCTACACCTAGCTCTAACTTTTCCAAAAACAAAAACACAGCAGCAGTGGTCCAATGTGAATGCTCCAATATGTAGCATTACCTTTCAGCAGTGACCTGAGGCGTTGTGACCGAGTTTGCAGTGAAGCTCGTTGCTAGCTGGTGTGGTGTGGCGATGTGTCACTACGCCAAAAAAGTAGTTATTCAGTGTCAGCACCTAAAATAACAATGTCACTGTGGCTTGGTTAATACAATATGCAGCTCACATTATGGAAATGAAGTGTTCTTGGCGGTTTTTAGAGGGTTTTTCAGAAGGCTTTATAGGCACAAGAGTTATGTCCCATTACGTGCATTCTTAGCCGCCTCTTTTTATCTGTTTTTATATCTTTAGAATGGACAGAAAACAGAAAGACGTGTGTGTTCATGGCTCACATAAGGATTGTAGATAATGACCAAATTTCCAAAAAAGTGCAGTTTTCCTTTAACACATCTTATAATAATAGTATAAATAAGGCAGCTGTAATGAATAAGTAACAGGAATGTCATGTTATCAAGTGCAACATACCCAAGGCAGAGCTTGCCACTCTCAACATCTCTACTGTGTTTAAAGCCTGGGGTCTCTGCTTACTCTTCTCCTTCTTAGTCACAGACTCCACCTGTAGTAGAAGTGCAGATTATTTTTGTCCAAGAAGTACTATGTGTTGAAATACACGGTACAATTAGACTGTCACTTGGATCAACATAAACAGGTACATTAAGAACAGAGACAAACATTATGCAATATCAAACTTTCATTAGAATAAAAAAAAAGTGAATACATTGTTGTCAACGTGCAGTTCCACATTCATGATTCAGCATTCACGGCCTTGCAAATTTGCTGATTTTTGGTCATATTTGTTGTTTTTATAAATCCGTGATAGTAAAGCGTAAAATATACATAAAATACATACACTGTACAGAAAAAGCCTACAAAGCACACATATACAGCACGTAGGTATACCTAACACATATGCTGAACCCATATAACAAAGTGATATCGGTGCCAGAGGGCGGCGCTCTGCGTGTGCGAGGCTTCAGCAGGATTAGCTTCTACAGTAACCTTTCTTAAAACTCCTAGAAACTTGCAGCGAGGTGAACACAAGTTAATACAGTATATGGCTGTACGTCATTATTGGAATTACACCAGCCAAGCAGTGTGGATTATGTCCGGGAGGACACAGCGGACGCATGTGAGGCATATATAGGGTGTAACCTTTTAGCGTTTAATACACAATATTGGCTTTTTACCGACATCCAATATACCTATTGTGCAACACTTCATTACCAACACAGATATTCACCAATACTGATATTAGCAGCACATCTTTCCTCAAACTAATGTTAGGTGACATCTTGTCACATGATGCTCCTTTTACTGTGATGCCACTTGATGCATTGCACAAATAAAAACTCTTTGTACAAATACTGCAATATGCAATGCAAGTTATACAAAAAGTGTCATATTTATTTATTTACCTGGGCTTCCTTGGATGTCTTGACCAGGCTGACAAACATCTGCCCCACATCTTTGTCAAAGACTTTACCCCGGTTCCAATCAAGAGTAAGCGGGGTGTCCTTCCCACGGAACACCTGAAAAAACATTCCGATCAGTGTACCACCAGGACAATATAGATGCCGTAGAAGGGGGTGGGGGATTTACCTTTACATGTATAACCCAGTAGTTCTCTGGTTTGAAGGACTGGATTTTGTCATGACGTTCCACACAGAACCCGAGAGTTGGAGTCTGGCAAGGTCCAAATGATATTAAAGACGAGTCCAAATTTCCATATTTTCCTTGGAAATATTTGGTTTGGAATCTGAAAAGAATGTAACAACTTAAGACTAATATTATCTACAGTAAGACCAGCTGTCCACAAACTGCGGAACAGGTGTCACACTTCGCAGGACAGGAGCGTGTACTTCCTGTCCTGCGCCATTATTCTGGCAAGCGATGCTTCCGGGGTGGTGGAAGGAACTGCCACTCCACGCCTGGTGGCCGCACAGCTGCGGTCAATAATAATCACTGACAGTTAAAAGACCAGCGCCGTCGTATGCGCCGCGCTGGTTCATT
The DNA here is from genome assembly GCF_027744805.1 of Dunckerocampus dactyliophorus. Classification (NCBI taxonomy): domain Eukaryota; kingdom Metazoa; phylum Chordata; class Actinopteri; order Syngnathiformes; family Syngnathidae; genus Dunckerocampus; species Dunckerocampus dactyliophorus. The sequence goes on along the minus strand of NC_072822.1, from coordinate 29,844,639 downwards.
GTTGTTGTCATTTCCATCGTTGATTTTCCCGTGCTGTCACCTGCCTGTTTATAGTTGGTATTATTTTCCCCACAGAGTTTTTCCTCTGTCACTTTTAGTTTGTTCCTGTCCTGTGCAATAAAATTACTTTTATTTTTGCACTTTGCCGCCTTCTCTCTACACCCTGGGGGTCAACCTGCCGACAGCTTCAACGTATCGTGACAACAGGTCCCTAAATCAGCACAAAGTTTTAGAAGAAAAAACTGTCTAGTGTCAGATCAGCCTGAGTGTAAGCCAAATTAAACGAAAAAAGGTGCAACCTTAAGATGTAAATAGCTCTAACTACAATTTAAAAACGCACAACAACTTGAAGGTCCAACAGTCATTATGTTTGACGTCACACAAGATATCAGGAAATCATGTGAGGTGTGTGACGAAATCTCATGTCACAACATCTCATGAGATTAAAATATGACAAGACCTGTCTCGCGGGCACAGTACACCCAGAAGTCTATCACACTGTAAACTATGGCATTACAGTTGTGGCTGATGATGCACGTAATATGGAAGTGCCAAAAAGAATCTTTGGGCCTTTCAGGTGGAAACTGTGAAGTATTTTATCGTTTCAGCCTTCCATCCAGACGGTGTTCTGGGTGCCCCGAAACGATATTCCAGAGTTGGAAAATCTGATAACGCCGTCACCGCCCTGTCACATGACCAGAAGTGACCAGCTGTGTACTGCTGCTGAAAAGTCAACATAATATCTGAATATTTCGACTGGCATGATTCCCAGTCCACATTCTCCTGATATTTTTTGTCTTTGAAGTAATTTCACTTCATCGTAAATCTAGACAGGCTCGACAAGCGCATACGTTTTTTCTTCCTCTATAGTTTTGGTGTGTCATGTGGTTCTGTCTGTGTCCGTCTCGTTTTCACCCAGTGATCTGTTCCTGTGTGGACGTTACGACTTACATTCAATCAACACAGAAATCCATCCAATCCATTTTTTATGCCGCTTATCCTCATTAGGGTCACGGGGGTATGCTGGAGCCTATCCCAGCTAACTTTGTACACCCTGGACTGGTTGCCAGCCAATGGCGGGGCACATATAGACACAACCTATCTACCTACCAACCTATGGACAATTTGGAGTCGCCAATTAACCTAACATGCATGTTTTTGGAATGTGGGAGGAAACCAGAGAAAACCCACGCATCAACAGGGAGAACATGCAAACTCCACACAGAGATGCCCAAGAGGAGTTTCGAAGCCAGGTCTTCCCGATCTCCTGACTGCGTGGCCAACATGCTAACCACTTGGCCACCGTGCGGCCTAACACAGAAATCACAGGGCTCTATTCATATGGTCGTCGTATAGTGTCAGGAAAAGACTAGTTCTGTGCCAGGCTGTCACACTGGACACCTTCGAGAGGGTGGCTGACAGAAGGATGTTGGCTAAGCTCATCCACAATGGACAACACCTCTCACCTGCAACGACACTGTGGAGGCACTGAGCAGCTCCTTCAGCAACAGACTGTTGCATCTGCAGTGCAGGAAGGAGCATTACTGCAGGTCATTCACTGCCCACATTCATAACACTTTATAAACCACATTTGTAAATAATCTGTCATCTCTTTTTTTTAATGTGTGTTCTTAAAGTGTATTTTTGCCGAGTTTATACTGATTCAAACAGTGACACAGATGTAAAGGGGGAGAAATTAATATGGCAAAATCTACAGGATACGTGGTGTATAGAGGGAAGGGGTACATATACCGGGTGAAGGCACAGCCAATGCGTAGATCCAGTTCCTGCCGTGCATCCACAGAAAGGGATTCATTGTGGTTGGGCTCTCCAAGATGGTTCATAGCGTTCCAGATGTCAGTGTCAGTAATGGAGCTGAATCTGGCACGGTAAACGCTCCTCTCTCTACCACCTCCCTTCATGACGGGCTGTACAGCATCAATAACCTAAGAAAAACAAACGTAATACGTAACATGACGCCTGGACGCATCCCGGTGTGTAGAAGCATATCAAACAGCCGTATTTTAACAACAAAACTTCATTTTTGTATTCACAAATGAATGAAAATACACTGAAAATCATACTTGTTATTCAGTGACTGATACATCACCTACAGTCTTTAAGCTAGACAAAATGAGTTTCCTAATGAAACAACACTGCTGTCTAAAATAACACATTTTTCAATCCACATAAGTATCATCATTACAGTTGCACATTACTTACAGGCATGTAGTCTCCAAGGCAGAAGCATATTAAAAAGTTTTTTGTAAAAAAAAGGATCCATCATGCTCTGTATCATTCAATTTGTGTGCTTATTGCTGGGTTTCAACCACGTGACCGAAAGGCAGTGTGTGTCAATTTCCGGTGAGCAAATGGCAATCAAAAAAAGACTATGATCACATTCACACTCAGTATGCTTGTACAATATTTGGCAAATTGAAGCGAAACCGATGCATGCTGAGTGTGCATGGTGTGTTGCAAAAAAACAATAATTAGTTGAACACAAAACGGTCAAACAGCAGTGAAAGCTTATCTTCCGCATCAGACATGAATGTAGCAGATGAAAATAATGCTTCTAACATGTCAATTTGCACTGTTAAACTCAATGAGTCTGCATAAATACATTCTTGTATGTGCACTTCATTGTTTTGCTGCACTGTTTGGCAAAGTGTGAGCTCCGTAGCCAAGCCCGAGGCGTTTCCAGGGTGATGGTTTCCGCTAGCTGTTTTAGTCCGATTTCTCACACTATGTCCGGGATGTTCAAAGCCTTTACTGCCCTCTGTGGAGCATTGCTGGACATTCTTCCTGGTGTAATACATCGCTATTTTAGCCGGAGTGCTGCTCTGGTCAAAAGAACTAGACTGGAGAGGGACCAGGGACACCTCACCTGTCCGCCTTTGCGGCATCATGAGGTGGCAGAGGCAGGGAGGCAGGCCGAGGTGTGCAGAGCGGCCGGAGGATGCAGGCATGTGTCAACAAAGCAATCATGTCACAAGTTGTGCCACAAAAGTAGTTCCTCTGTGTTCCTCCCACAATAACAATAACTATATAATATGCAGGTCACCGCATGTAAATCGAGCACTGTTGACGGTTTTTAGAGGAGATGCTCTGATCAGGGTTTTATGCTGACGATTTCGATACCGATCATCCATGAGTGAGATCGGCTGATACCAATACCAATCACATGGGTTAACTGTACATTTTTCAATTTATTTATTATGAGTGGTACTGGCCATGGGCGCCGATGCACACAGCATTATCGTGTAGTGCATGTGCGTTTGTCTGTGAGACCAGCTGACTCTTAGACTCTGAGTCGCGTTTCGACTAGTCTAGTCCTCCTCCTCCTTCCTGCCTCCACTTGCGCTCCTGATCAAGACATCTCGTGAACGGTAGGATTGTTTTTGTTTTTCTGTTTTATTCATTTACAGTAATCTTATTTATTACCTTATTTTATATTGGAATGTTACTCTACTATGTTTAGGCTAACGTTTTCTTATATTTTTCCACCATATTTTGTGGACTTTGAATATTTTGAAGTGCCAAAGGGGTGAGTTTGGGAAGATCTTGGAACGGATTAGGCTATTTACATGTATTTTACGCTTCGTATAACATAAAATCCCTATAACATAAAGGTTCTCGGAACTGATTATTTACGTTGTAGGGGCGTCTACTGTATTTGTGTTTTATTTATGACTGGCAACATTTTAATCGTACACTACTTTATCTACCAAGCACATCTCCACTCAGAGTTCAAGTTGTTCACTTGAAAAAGTTAGTACGTACCCCATGAATGTGATATCTGCTCAGAATACTGCTTGTTCGTTTAAAAAACAAAATGTGACTGTGGTAAAAAGTCACATTTGGAGTCCGAAGACCAGAAGGGAGGCGGATAACTCTTGTTAGCTACCTAGCTAGCTGCCACCAATGTAAAGTCCAGCCAGTGACAGACAGGCAATGTGTGTAAACAAAGATATAAGAATAGTCGAAAGGAGATAAGCTTGGTAACGGAGTGATCAAACACGCTGGCATCGGTTGGCGTAGCCTGTGTCAAGCTCAATATGAGACAGGTCATTGTATTGGCAATCCTACGTGATACAGCAGACATGTAGCATTTGCCGCCGCACGCCAATTGGGTTTTGTGATCGGCTTTGAAAGGCGTTTATCGACATATGCTGATTACGTGTTTTTTTACGGAAAATTGGCGGATATTGATTAGTGGCCGATTGATCGGAGCATCCCTAGTTTTTAGAAGCTTTTTTAGAGGGCTTTGTAGGCGAAATACGTGAATCCCATTGCATGCATTATGCTAGCCTCATGCTAGCACGTTTTTACTATTTAAAACACACATAAAAGGGAAATACATGTGTCCTTGTCTCACATCAGAATTGTGGATGAGGGGCAAAATTAAAAAAAATAGATTACATTAAATAAATCATGTTTAAATAAGAATGATACAGTAACCCCCCCCCAAAAAAGGACAACGTTAAAAAACACAACAAGTTCAAAAAAGTTTTTCTGACCTCAAAACAGATGTTCTCGCCTTCTTTATCACAGTCCAACCATAACACCAAATAGTCACATCCTCTGGCCTCAACCTGAAAAGACAATTTAGGAAAGCATTAAAAATACAAAACACAAAAGATAACCTTTAGTAGTGAAGATTCCAGTCAGATACACCCTCACTCAGGCCATGTCTACACGTACACAGATATCCAGGACCACATCTTTTTCTCTGCGTTTGGGCCTTTCGTCTGCATGCAAATGTGGCTTGATGTGTGATTGATGTTGCTATTCCAGGCTTCTGATTGGCCAAAATTCACACATGAGCCAGTGAATGTGTTTTTATGTGGACAGAAACCAAAAACCGTGTGCAGTTCGCACTAGACAATGCACCTTATGGGCCGACGGTTTTTCAATACATTTTGCACTGTGTGTGTGTGTGTAAAAAGTGCACAGAAAGGCGAGAAATTGGGTGACAGAGTAAAGGATAGAGTATATATTGGAGACTATAGGCAACAACAGGGTTTTTTTAATAGCTATGGCCTTAAACTTTTGATTAGCTGATGAACAGCCTATTTCACTTTAATGGTTGATTGCAATAAATTGGTTACTCAAAAAAAAAAATGTCTCACTCCCATTTCTTCTTTTTGCATTTTGAAGTTCTACTAAGAACCTCCTTATATCCAATAGTGCAAATTGTAAATTCTTGCAATTTTTCAACTGGTCTTAAAATTTTGATCAGGAGGGTGTGTGTATATATATATACTGCTCAAAAAAATTAGAGGAACACTTCGAAAACACATCAGATCTAAACTGGGGGAAAAATAATCTTGAGTATCTTTCCTGATAATAAGTGGGTGATGTATTAGTAACAAAATGATGCCACATAATTTGATAGAAATGAAAATGATCACCCTATAGAGGGGGGAAATCAAAGACACCCCAAAAATGAAAGTGAAAAAATGATGCAGCACACTGGTCCATTTTGCTAAAATGTCATTGTAGCAACTCAAAATGATTCTCAGTAGTTTGTGTGGCCCCCACGTGCTTGTACGCATGCCTGACAACGTCGGGGCATGCTCCTAATGAGACTACGGATGGTGTCCTGGGGGATCTCCTCCCAGATCTGGACCAGGGCATCGCTGCGGTACCTGGACACATGGAGGAGATTCCAGGAGACAGGTAGTTACTCCAGGAGAGCTGGACAGGGCCATAGAAGGTCCTTCAACCCTCAGCAGGATCGGTATCTGCTCCTTTGTGCAAGGAGGAACAGGATGAGCACTGCCAGAGCCCTACAAAATGACCTCCAGCAGGCCACTGGTGTGAATGTTTCTGACCAAACAATCAGAAACAGACTCCATGAGGGTGGCCTGAGGGCCCGACGTCCTGTAGTGGGCCCTGTGCTCCCTGCCCAGCACGGTAGAGCTCGATTGGCATTTGCCATAGACCACCAGAATTGGCAACTACACCACTGGTGCCCTGTGCTCTTCCCTGATGAGAGCAAGTTCAACCTGAGCACATGCGACAGACGTGAAAGGGTCTGGAGATGCCGTGGAGAACGTTATGCTGCCTGCAACATCATTCAGCATGACCGGTTTGGTGGTGGGTCAGTGATGGTCTGGGGAGGCATATCCCTGGAAGGACGCACAGACCTCTACAGGTTAGATAACGGCACCCTGACTGCTATTAGGTATCGGGATGAAATCCTTGGACCCATTGTCAGAACCTACGCTGGTGCAGTGGGACCTGGGTTCCTCCTGGTCCACGACAATGCCCAACCTCATGTGGCTAGTGTATGCAGGTAGTTCCTGGAGGATGAAGGAATTGATACCATTGACTGGCCCCCACGTCCACCTGACCTAAACCCAATAGAACACCTCTGGGACATTATGTTTAGGTCCCTCCGGCGCCGCCAGGTTGCTCCTCAGACTGTCCAGGAGCTCATTGATGCCGTGGTCCAGATCTGGGAGGAGATCCCCCAGGACACCATCCGTAGTCTCATTAGGAGCATGCCCCGACGTTGTCAGGCATGCGTACAAGCACGTGGGGGCCACACAAACTACTGAGAATCATTTTGAGTTGCTACAATGACATTTTAGCAAAATGGACCAGTGTGCTGCATCATTTTTTCACTTTCATTTTTGGGGTGTCTTTGATTTCCCCCCTCTATAGGGTGATCATTTTCATTTCTATCAAATTATGTGGCATCATTTTGTTACTAATACATCACCCACTTATTATCAGGAAACATATTCAAGATTATTTTTCCCCCAGTTTAGATCTGATGTGTTTTCCAAGTGTTCCTCTAATTTTTTGAGCAGTATATATACATACATACATATACAGTATATATATATACATACATATATTATATACTACATTGGACTGCTTTTACCATCTTTAATCACCAAAGTGGCCCCCATTTCCTTCCATGTTTCTGAATGCTACATAAATATTTTTATTTTTTCATTTGAAAATTTTATTTATTGGAGACCTGCCACTAGGTTGCAATTTCATTGTCATGCTTTATTTGACAACACATTTAACAATAGTAATAATAATAACAATAATATTAATATTAATAATAAATAATAACAAAATAATTTTGGTTGAAAAAAGTTGTTCTCTTTAAGCACAAAAAACGTACCGAAACTGTAGCCCAAATAAAGAGGTAAAGCTCCTACCGTAGGTTACCTGTACCATTGCACCCCTAGTAGACATAGATGGCAAAGGTAGGGAATATAGATGTTCAAAAAAATATCAGTGTTCACATGGACACAGCCTTAGACTGAACATACTTGCAGGAATTTCACCATGTTGAGTTTGGGGTTGACCTCCTTCTTTTCTGTCGGAGCTTTGCTGAAGAGTTCTGCTGGGTCCACCTGATCCCAGTTGTTGTACTTACCTTGAAAAAAAAAATCATGTTAACAGAAGATTCTCTCATTAGTCCTGAGATACTGTTCCTCCATCTATTTGTATGCTGTATCACACAAAACAAATTCCAGTTAAAGCCATATTATTCATACATTGGCCCAATTTAGATTTATTGTTATTAGGACCCAAGCACCAAGCGATGGAATGCTGTACATCAGTCCAAACTCAGCAAAATATGCTTTCAAATGATGTATAAACACAGCTTGGTACTCAAATTGGGAGTGTTATATAACACCGTTTTTAATCATGTTTTTTTTTTTTATTCTATTTATCATCAACGGGCGGGTCATTGGAATGCTAAGGGCATAAAGTATAAGTCCAAAATAAAAGTTGAAAAATCATTGAAGATGTATGTTGTACAATCACAAACCCTGGAAAAAGAACGGGTCAAATAAATCCTTCAGGGGCCAAAATTAATGACATTCACGCCCTCGCTAAGTTGTTGTATACTACTAGTGAATTTTCAAAATAGACGCTATTATTACATGTTTTGATAGAATTCTTATGTGGCGATCATGTTTTGAACTGACAATTCTTAAGAAAGCTGGATTTAATGCAGAATTACTGCAGCTTCTGGTTGGACATCAACATTGCAGCAGCTGTTCAACTCTGCTGAAAAAAAGCAGCAAACGAGCGACGCTGGGAACACCAAGGTAGGCTGAATTGCAAGATGTATAGTGTGCGTAAAGCACATAATGTGCAGTATCAATCCTGGCTGGCCCACTGCCACTTCCATATTACATGATTATTATTCACAGCAGCAATGCCATATTAACAGTCTGATAGGCTTATGGCTGCCTGATCCCGCAAGACGGCTTTTCTCTGAAACGAGAAATATTGTCACGTTTTAATCTTGCGAGATCCCATGACACCCCTACTAATCAATATAGAGGTAAAGTATAAAAGTTTGGAAAAGTAGTTCTGCTCTTAAATCATATGTGGCAAATCCAGTATATGGTCATCCCTTGCCACATCGTTCTCTCATTCTATCACGGTTTTTCAAAAATGAATTAATGAATAAATGATAGTTCTTGTGTGGTTGACTGTGACCTAGTCTAATATATTGAGAGACAGATTACGTATATCTAGTATTCTGGTCACTCGGCGTCAGTAATGTTACACTGATGAGACGTGACATTAAATTAGATTACCTTGACATTGCATGAAGTCAGCCAGGTTACTGGCTTCTTACTTTGTCCTTCTTCCCAACGCCGTTTGAAACCCTTTCTTAAGTTTAGAATAAATCAATTTGAGACTAACTAATTAGCTTGGTAGCATGCTATGCTTAAAGAGGCGGCCATCTCCTGTGTCTCGGCAGATCCCGTAGCCTGCGCATTACAGTTGTGCAATGTGGTGTAAACAAAGAATAATAGGAGCGTAAAGGTGATGGTGTAAAGGAGTGTTATTTCATGTCTACAGGGCTCTAATAATGGTAAAATCCATAATTAGGAAGTCATAAACAGGTTTTCTAACTACAAAAAGTCTATTTATTAATATTGAATCCTACTTCGTGGAAATTCACTTAGCGCGGTCGGGCCTGTAACCAATTAGCCAAGATAAATGAGGGACGACTTTATACAGTGGTGTGAAATAGTGTTTGCCCCCTTCCTGATTTATTTTTTTTGAATGTTTGTCACACGTAAATGTTTCAGATCAAACAAATGTAAATATTAGTCAATGACAACACAACTGAACACAAAATGCAGTTTTTAAATGAAACTTTTTATTATTAAAGGAGAAAAAAAATCCACATCTACATGGCCCTGTGTGGAAAAAAGATTGCCCCCTAAACCTAATAAGTGGTTGGGCCACCCTTAGCAGCAACAACTACAATCAAGCGTTTGTGATAACTTGCAATGAGTCTCTTATAGCGCTGTGGAGGGATTTTTCCCAGTGTCTTTCTTATGGTGGAGTCATGAACACTGACCTTAACTGAGGCAAGTGAGGCCGGCAGTTAATTGGATGTCGTTGTGGGGTCTTTTGTGACCTCTTGGATGAGTCGTCACTGCGCTCTTGGGGTAATTTTGGTTGGCCAGCCACTCTGGGAAGGTTCACCACTGTTCCATGTTTTCGCCATTTGTGGATAATGGCTCTCAGTGTGGTTCGCTGGAGTTCCAAAAGCTTTAGAAATGGCTTTATAAACTTTTCCAGACTGCTAGATCTCAATTTATCTCAGTTATGTTTTATCAGGGGGGGCTAGCACTTTTTCACACAGGGCCATGTGGGTTTGGATTTTTTTTTTCTGTCTTAATAATACAGTAGACGCCAATACAACGTAAATAATCCGTTCCAAGAACCTTTATGTTATAGGGTTTTTGAGTTATACGAAGCATAAAATACATGTAAATAGCCTAATCCGTTCCAAGATCTTCCCAAACTCACCCCTTTGGTACTTCAAAATATTCAAAGTCCACCAAATATGTTGTGCGAGGTACTACTGTACAATTTTTCATTCAAAACTGCATTTTGTGTTCAGTTGTGTTGTCATGGACTAATGTGTAAATTTGTTTGATGATCATTTACATTTAAGTGTGGCAAACATGAAAAAAAAACATCAGGAGGAGGCGCACACTTTTTCACACCACTGTATGTTGTTTTGGGGCTGCTGTGGTTTAAGTCAGACAAAACAGATTTATGTTCAAGTCACAAATCAAATTGTTCATTAACACTGTTCCATTTGAAAGCAATCTGATGTTCAAAAGTCCACTTTTTATTCCAGTTTTGCAGCCCTGCCCTGATTTGAGGGTCAGACGCCTGACATGCTGACTCCGTCTTGAGTTTCTTGCCCAAGAAACTCACCAAATTGCGACGTGGCCCCGAGACGAAAACACAGTCCGACATGGTCTTAGCAAATGTGCTTGCAGACAGGACATTCATTTTTTTTTAAAAACTTCGGAGTGAGTAAATGATCTAGAACCGGCATTTACTCAATGCAACTTCTTTTTGAATCACTGCATTAAAATTTGTCACTAAAGAGGAGAAGCGGTATAGAAAATGGATGGATGGATAATAAAAATTCAAGAAATAAAGAGCAAATTTGCAAATTCTGGCCCATTGAGATTTCTTGTATTTTTTCCCCAAACACAAACTTCTAATGGGATCCAAACAAAACAATGATCTATGTTCTAAACACAAAATATCTCAATGGCAGTGGCCGAGGCGGAGGCAACAGACAAGGCTATACATGATAGTATACTAGTGAATCATAGTATACTATACTATGCAAGATACAATACCCACCAATGAAATCTAGACTCATCACATGTCCGCATACTGAAGTCATCTTATAGCGTGCGGTTTGTCCATGGAAGACGCCAGTGTATTCATGGACCGAGCACGATCCATTCAGCCCCTTTCGGCTTGTACAGTTTCCTAAACATGGGAAAAGAAAACAAATTACGTGTTAGTCTTTGGTTTAAAATAGATAATTGTATCTTTTATTTAAATGCATATATTTGTGTATAGTTGTATCTCACACCTAGACTTGTCACGATAATCAATAAATCAATTAAATCGCACAAGAAACAAAAATTATGTTGATAATTTTGCTGGCCTCGATATATTGACATGTGCATGCGTGTTTGTTTTCTTCCTCTCTCTCTACAACCACGATCTGATGTCAATTTCAGTCCAATTGCTTTTGATATGGTGCACCTGCATTATTATGCTACTGTATATATTATCATTATACAGTATTAATGAAAAAAATTGTCTCAAAATAATGTTGACAATAATATCGCTTATCAGCAATAATTTGTGGGACAATTATCGTCCAGAAAATTTGTTATCGGAACAAGCCTACTCACACAAAAAGACGTTCATTTGGATTGAGATCTAATTGTTATCCTAAGAATTTCCTGAGGCATTTGTAAAGGTTGTACAGAAGAATGTTTGAAAATACTTCAAAAACTTGCCTACTCTCTTTGACGACATCATCCATAATCATGAAAAACCAAGGCCTATGCCAGGCTATTGAATAAACATGACCCTTTCCAGGGATGCACACAGGTAATAAGTGCTCCCTTCATTACTTTTGCTGCATTCTTACATCCTCTGTGGATAAAATGATTCAGTCAAGGTTGAACACTCACGACATGAGAAAGGAAATATGAATGTGAAACAGAGTGAAACATTGTGTGTCCCCATACCAATATGTAAATGACCATGACTCACCAATACCACTAAAAGTCTAATTTGCGCACACGTGCAGGTAAACACACACACACACACACACACAAACACACACACACACACACACAATGACAATTCTGAGAGGGCAAATAAAAAGGGTTCCATCAAGAATAGTAGCCAAAACGCAGAAGCAAAGAATACAGTGAAGGATAAACAAGGTATTACTATCATTCCACTGTCCTGTCCTCCGCTTGAAAATCATTCATGGATAACATTCAGGTAAGTTACATTTCCATTTACCTTGTTCTTCTCAGTATTGTTATTGCTGTTATAGTGTGTGTGATTTTAGTTGTTTTTAGATTTAATGTCCGCTTTTGACACAGTGGCTGACTATATTTTATTTCATATATTGTTTAGAGAAGGGATCACCAACCCGTCGATCGTGAGCTACTGGTCCATCTTTAAGACATTGCCAGTTGATCGCGACAATATTGGAAAAAACTAATTTTTTAGATCAGTGCCCTCCCTTCCTGGAGAGTGACCAACAGGCATGCATTTTGACCACTGAACATGCCCGTACGCCTCGCCGCCATCCAGGCACGCAACCCGCAAGTTCCAGCCAGGAGCCCAGTCCCCAAAACCCGACCGGAGGTATCAGCACACATATACCGGATAGCCTCTCCTCGATGTGCCTGTGCACGCATTACTGCACATTAATATGGCTCAAAATCTGCCTTTTCTACCTCAAAATTAAAGCAAAAATAGAACTCCGTAGATGTGCAACCTGCGGCTCATTAGGGCTGTGTCGACCAGTCTCTCTCTCTCCTCACCATCGCTCGCCCATGACACTGAGCCAACAAGCCAAGCTGTAGTTTGCATATCGAGCCCGACCCCGATCCACAAAAGCACGGGTGGCCAAAGTGCAGCTCGGGGCCCATCCACGGACTGTGGCTCATTTGTCATTGCGTTAAAAAAAACAAAAAAACACATGCAGAAACAAATAAAATTAAAAAACAGCAAAAATGGTAAAAAATAGAACAAAAGACACAATGAGAAAAAGCTGAAATGTTGACACATAAGTTACACATATATATATACATATAAATATATATATATATATATATATATATATATATATATATACATATATATCTATATATATATCTATCTATATATATATATATATATATATCTATATATATCTATATATATATATATATATATATATATATATATATATATATATATACACACACACACACATATATATATCTCCTGGTTTGGGCATTGTCATACTGGAGCTAACCAATAATAAATAAAATAGTTCTTAACATTAATGCAACTTCTGGTGCTGCATGGTTTTGAAAGGTACTTCCTCCTCTATCTTTCTTTTTGTCATCTTCTTCGTCAAAAGGGTTTGCTGTGTAGAATTAGCTAGCTGACTATTTAATTAAAAGGAAGGAAGGTTACTTCTTGACCGCTCAATGACACAGGTAGGCTACCGCATTATCCAATAATAATCAAGTTTTGGTGTCGAGAGGACAGCGGCCAGAAAATGGATGGATGGATTAAAACGCATGAGAATGTTTTATATTTTGAACATTATTTTTAACACTGTATGTAACAGTATTGTTATCCGTGATCCAGTTGCAAAAAAAGCGGGATAGTGGAGAGTGGGATATGTTGACAGCTACCATGGAGATTTTATTCTGTGGAGTTATCTTGCTCCAGACCAGGCTTCGGTCCAGGATCTATTTAAGCTCACCCCTTACCGCAGTCAGCAGTCACCAAAATCAGAAAGCAATAATTATTTCACTGCCCACTACACATTGTTATCACATTCCACTACACCCACTGTCATTATTTAAACCTTTGTGATTAGATAGATTTGATTGTAGATAAAGGATTTTAGATGATGTTGCAATCATTAGATCATTTATTGATCATTTACTGTCTCCCACATACTATATATAAAATACACATCCCATATAAATACAAATACACATCTGCAAGAAAAGAGTTATACAGTCTGACACAGTAAAATGTAGACAATTTCACTCACATCTGCAGTCAATCACCTACAATTTAAACAGATTCATTCAGTGTGACTACATTTTCAGAAATGTTAATTGTGTGGATTAATGTGGATGTGTACTACATAACCCAGAAGGCTTAACGCTCAAGGGGAAACCCACACACGCTATTGAAGCTACGAGCAAGTGACAGTGATGTGCTAATAAAGCATTAAAGAGTTCATAGACAATACTGTACACCGCTGTTCCTGATTAGTTAAACAAGCAAGCAACATACAGTATTTGGATTTTAACGATGACGGTTTCAGCGGAACAGTCTTTTACGTCCTCGTAAGCCTCGACGAGGATTTCTGCTTCCGTCGGGGGAAAGTACACCTCTCTCGTTGCCATAGTTAATCGTGACTCTGATCGATAGCGGGGATTGTTTAAGGAAGCCGCGTACGCGCACTGATCCAGGATTGGCTTCACCTGGCATGATTGATCGGTGTCTACTCATCCTGGTTGGGCTTTCTGCAACCAATGAAGCCTAGACGCTCTTGTTGTGGGTTGGTTGAGCTCATCTCAGTCATTTATCCTGGATGTCTGAATCCTACTTCATGAAACGGGCACCAGACTTGATCGCTGGCTTTTACTGCCGGTTTGAATGATCTCACTTGTTTCTGTCTTATATGTCTTAGTTTCTCTTATTATCTTTACTATATTACTATATATACTACGGGGTGTTATTTCATGTCTAGAGGACTACGTTTAAAACCGTATTTAAGGTGGTAAACAGGTTTTCAACGCTGAGTACAAAAATATGAGAATTCACTTATCACGGCCATGCCAAGTGCAATAAAAAGGGCTTACTGTACTTTGGACCCTGAACCAACAACTAGAGCTGTCATATCTAGGCAGACCACAACTGTCCTACCTCGTCTTTGCGCATGAACGGATGAAAGCCTGCTCGAATGAGAGGTCAAATCTAATCTAAGACAACCTGAACAGTCCAGATGTCCATTCAATGTCCTGAGAAAGCAAGAGTGGCATGTCAGTGTGTTTCCCATCTGTTAGGTGATTCATGTGCAGCACCGAACATGACCTACAGTATAAAGTCTTTTCCATGACTTGGCGTGGTGTGGAAATATTATGCCGACCACATTACCTTTGTGGAAGCACGTTTGTGTGCCTGGGCGCTTCGCTGCGGCGTATCGCGAGTCTGAGACACCGGTTCCAGGGCAAGCTTGCACGCTTTTATTTGGGGCTTTTCAGGAATTGTCCAAAATGGGATATGGAAAAACTGAATTTTGGGGGTGATCCGGATCATCATCTCCATCCAGGAATTTTTTAAAGGATTCTTTAACATTGCGAGATAGGACCATTTTCAGAGTTGGTGCATATAACTCCACAAAAAATGGTCAGAGCAATTCAGAGCAAATACAGGACAAGTTTCCAACAGACAAAAGACACCCAAAAAATTTACAATTATTATTTTGGTGTGAATCATAATATTGGGGGAACTATGGCGCTTGGCGGAGGTCTGCTTTCTCCGGGTGCTCTTCTAGTTTTCTATAGGCCTGTAGAGTTTTACTGTATTTTTTTTATATACGTACAGCTACGGTTCTATGTGGTGTTCGGACTTGATCCGGCCTTAATCCAAGTTTGTAGGGGTTTTGGGGCCCTTTCCTCCCTAGTGGCGTTGCCGGTGTTTGCTTCCTTTAAATTCAATTGATAAACTGCCCCCTCTGGTCACACAAGGACCTGGATGAAGGAGACTATTCACAGGCATCTTACTGCAAAGTGCTACCACATGCCTTTGAACTGGAAAACATATCCCTGCACGGGCTGCCCATCCATTTCTAATGGTTTTATTTATTATGAAGTCCTTAAATGGTCTTGCCCCACCATATCTCTCTGAGTTGTTTCACTTGCACACATCCTTCCCGGTCACTCAGGTGAGCAGCTGCTCCTGCATCTGTTGAGGACACATTATGGAATTTGCTGCCGATACACATTGGGCAGGTTCTTTCCTGTCCTCTTTTAAAGCCCTTCTTAAAACTCACCTTTTCCGGATGGCTTTTCAACCAGTGTGAAATGCTGACATTGTTTTGATTTTATTGTAGGGTCGGGCCACAATTTTTATATAGGGGCATACCTTCCAATGATAAGAAAGTGACTTATACCAGTATAAACGATGAACGGAAACAAGCAGAGTTGATGATTGCACGCCGCGGCGCACTGTATTGACGCACTGGCGCCTCACGCATACCACAGCGTGTAGAGCCCTATGATTTACGAGTTAATGGAATCGCGGAAGAGGCCAGTAAAAACAGAATTTACTGTTAATCGCAGAATCTCGGTAACTGACATAATGTGAATGAAATGCTGTCATTGTGAAGAGAAGAACCGTTCGTGTGGGGAAGTATTTACTCGGCCGACCGCTCAATCGTGGAACAACCATTACAAACACTAACCGCCTCCACCCGAAATCAACTGGTTGAAAAGGTCACAGGGGAAAGTTGGCGGAACCTCCTCTTACAGAGCGTGAACGTAAGCTAGCGGGGTTATCTTAGTTTAGCATGCTGCCTCGGTTGTGTGGACACACTCCAGCCTTCAAAATAAGAGTGCCGTTTGCCCATGTCATCAAACTGTGTAAACAAAATAAAAGTGTCAAAAAAAATATCTTACATATGCAGTTGGAATTTCATTGGAGAGTACATCTCCTTAATCACAAGTACGGGCATTACAGTTTGTTGGAGGTTTTGCAGCAATGTGTGCAGAGGCTGACGTCCCATTAGATAAGTTAGCCAGGCTACATCCAATTCTCAATTACTCTGCAAAATTGTCCATTGATGTGTTGCATAAATACATTTAAGGACTTTTGCATTTAATTAACCAACATTTTATTCATTAACCCATGCAACCCACGCAAGCACACATGCTTTGTGGGTAAAAATAAGTGTAAAATGAGCAGCTGTGTAGCAAGAGACCATGATATACTAAGTTTGCAAAGCAAAGGGGATGGCAAAAGGTGGGAAATTTGTTCTACCACCTCAAGCACAAACACAGAGTTGAGTATGAAGAATGTGTCATGAAGCGTGAGACAGAGTCAACGAGCACGTCTACATTTATCCAGTCAAAAAAACAAAACGCTTAGTTTGGTAGACACTAAATGCACTTGCTGTATTGCAGTTTGTTACCAATATATCAATAAATGTGCTTTACAATTTGTGTATTTACAGTAAGTGTATTTACTGATACGAGTTGAGGTTTGTAGCTTTTTACATAAGACTCCGCTGAATTTAATTATATTGTCATATCACGATACATCCCAAAAATATCATGATACATGCTGAGGTCCATATGGCCCCACCCTATTTAATTGTTTGTTTGGTTCTTACCCTTTAGCTAGATTTCTATTTTTGAGTAATTTTTTATGCATGTCTTGCACCTTGGATCCTTCCACCTTTGTTTACTCCTGTTCAACATTTAGGTCAGTAGTTTCTGTTTTAAAAGCGCGATACAAATAAAGTTGGCTTGGCTTGGCTTGACTTTACATTTTGGTGACTTAGTAATGTTTCCGGGCAAAAACCTACAATACAGAAACCTTTCTAGCATCTTCCAGAATCACACCCTAATACTTTCATTATTTAGATGATTCACTGTCTGACACAAAAACACTCAATACCGAATGATAGTGTCCATGTTACAGTATGTCCTCCACCATCCACCATACTGCTTGTCCTGTAGATAGATGCTTGCAGGGAGCTGGAGCCAATGACACGCGGCATTGGACAAGAGGGGGTGTGCTTTTGCCATATTTGTAGCTTCAAACACTGCACTCAAAGTTCATGTCCCAAAGAAATATAACCATAAATATGTAGTCCTGTTTTCTGTCTATGTCCAGCTGCTACGTGTACTGATGCTGTGCCAGCTGGCTGTCCACCTGTGCCTGGCGATACCACTGCAGAGCCAGTGTATCGACGAGTCAATCTGTACTTACAGTTTGCAGGATTACTACAGCCAGATGGTCAACATGCCCAGTCACATCAATGAGCGCAGTATTGCCCCCTGGATTTATGTGTGAGTGCAGTATCAGCATGGACAAAGAAATACTTTGGGAACTTTAGTTTTTCACAAAGTGTTCCTCTTTCAATAATTGCATTATGTTGTACAATCATGGTGTACATGATCTAACATTTGTATTAAAAAAAAAACACAAGGGGATGAATGACAAATTAAATTGGGGCTTTTAATTATCTAAATGGCACGCTTTGTTTCCAGGGTGGAATGATTACTCAGCACAAATCCACAATTATACTGGAACCTCGGTTATTGTTTTTTTATTAACGTAAAAAAATGACACCAAACTTTTGCCTCGATTTGTACATTTTCTCGTTAGCATACAGAATGGCGCGGGTGTTGTGTTATTAATACACTACGTGAGTCCAACTGTGTTCTTCATGCATTTTTAATCACAAAACATCCTTGTTAATATCCTATTGGCTTGATAATACATGGAAACAGGAAGTGGAAGTCAGCTCTGTCGCCTGTTTTATGACGTCATCAGAGTTTGACTCCGTAATTCTTTGCTAACTCAGTTAGCACAAATCTCAAAAATGTTAACACAAAACACCTCTTTATAGTTTTACAATTACAATTTCACATGCATAAAACAATTCTAAATGAATATAAATGATGAATGAAAGATAAATTAACATTTAAGGTTCATTGAAAATGTGATGTTTGACAAAGACACGATGTGGCAGCGAGATCAACACAGACACCATCTTGGTGTTTTGCTACGAGTTATTTCTTGTATTCAATAGTTTTCCTCACCTCCTGTATCAAAATGCTGGCACTTGCAACTTTCTTTGGCTCGATTTTGGCTTATTTTGCAGTTGTAATCAAAAGAAAAGCAGAGAAACTGAATTCAAGAAATAACTCATCGCAAAACACCCAAGTAGTGTCCGTGTTAATCTCGCTGACACATCATGTCTTTGGCAACAATCATGCCTTAAGTGAAGGTAAAAGTAACCTTAAACATTTATTTATCCCTTTTAGAGCACGACCAATATGGGTTTTTTAGGGCCGATGCCGATACCGATATTGGGGACTAAAAGAAAGCCGATATTTCTGCCTATAACCGATATATTGCCCAATATATGAAAAAAGAGCATTGCTCTACAAAGGATATATACTATACATTAACATAAATTCTTATAATATCCTAAATACAATTCAGTGCAACGAAGCAGAAGGCTACCAAATTAGTAAGACTGTCAACATAAGGCCTTTGTGATTTACTTTTCGGTGTTGCCACATACAGTATTTGTAGTGTTCTTTGCTTTGCTGGTGCTGGAGCCCTGGCTAACTTGCACACTGCACATGTTGCATCCAATGTAACCCCTCCACACGTTACTCTTCCCATTCGGCCTGTCAAATGAAAATATATACATTTAGTGCATTTTGGTAATTAAACTAGAATTTAATACTATAGTTAAGCATTTTAAATTAACAACAAGTGGCTGCATTAAGCTGTAAGTGATCTTTTTTTTATTTTTTACTATTATTAGTAAAAAAAAAAAAATGCATATTTAAGCAAATATTATGTATTTTGTGCCTAAATGAAGCAGTTAATATATAAAAATATAAAAATGGCTAAATCAGTGAAATATAAATTCAGGCATTCAGAAGTCGGAATAAAAGACATGTTGATATGTAATATTCTACACTGGTCACTAGGTGTCATTAATCTTATAGTCATGTTGAATGAGACATGTAAGAATCAGACTTGATCGCCGGAACAACAGGCTTTTATTGCAGGTTTGAATGATCTCACAACAGGCACAATAATCTAAAGCTACTGTTGTGGCCGTAACCCATATCAAGCTAAAACTCAACTCTGAACCACCAACGTCACTTCCTGTCCCTGTCCGTGCCACATGAACACATTTACAGCAACACACAGTAGTACAAGTCTGATTTATGTCTTATATGGCTTATTTTCTCTTATTCTGTCTACTATATTGGGTAATAAGAGCGTAAAGATGACTATAGGGGTGTTATTTCATGTCTACAGGGCACTAATAATTTTAAAAAAAACATATTTAAAAGGTCATAAAGAGGTTTTCTATGCACTACTTATGAAAGAAATTTATAAATAGGGAATCCTACTTTGTGGAAATTCACAAACAAGGGATTACTAAATTGTAAAACTATAAAAATGTGTTTTGTGTTAACATTATTGCCTTTCGGGAATGGATTAATATTATTTCTTATGGCAAAAATGGATTTGGTTAGAGTACATTTAGCACGGTTAGTGTTGGACAACACTCGCCAAAGTTCCACGGTGTTTCTATAAAATCAAGTGATTAATTGTCATGGTTGGTGTTTGTAAATTGTGAGATAATGTGTTTTTCTTTGGAAACAAAGACATGTGCAAGTACCCCAAACATCTGAGCTACAGTATAGAGTGGCATGAAAAACTGTTCACACCATTCCTGATTTCTTATTTTTTTGCATGTTTGTCACACGTAAATGTTTCAGCACATCAAAGAAATTTAAATATTAGTCAATGACAAATGAACACAAAATTCAGTTTTTAAATGAAAGGTTTTATTATTAAGGGAGAAAAAAAATCCAAACCAAAATGGCCCTGTGTGGAAAATTGATTGCCTCCCCCTGTTAAAAACATAATTTACCTGAGATTAATTGAGATTTATCAGTCTGAAAAAGGTTATAAAGCCATTTCTAAAGATTTGGGACTCCCAAAGTGAGAGCCATTATCCACAAATGGCGAAAACGTGGAACAGTAGTGAAGAGGTCACAAAAGACCCCACAACAACATCCAAATAACTGCAAGCCTCACTTGCCTCAGTTAAGGTCAGTGTTCATGACAGCCTGCATGCCAGAGTTCCAAGACGAAAACCGCTGCTGAACAAAAAGAACATTAAGGCTCGTCTCAATTTTGCCAGAAAACATCTTGATGACCCCCAAGACCTTTGGGAAAATACTCTGTGGTCTGACGAGACAAAACTTTTTGGAAGGTGTGTGTGTACATTACATCTGGCATAAAAGTAACGTGAAGTCTAGGGCTGTTTTGATGTTTCGGGATCTGGAATGGAAGACTTGCTGTGATAAATTGAACCATGAATTCTGCTGTCTACCAAAAAATTGTGAAAGAGAATTTCCGACCATCTGTTTGTGACCTCAAGCCGAAGCAAACTTGGGTTCTGCAGCAGGACAATGATCCAAAACACACCAGCAAGTCCACCTCTGAATGCCTGAATAAAAACAAAATCAAGTGGTCTAGTCAAAGTCCTGACCTGAATCCTATTGAGATGCTGTGGCATGACCTTAAAAAGGCGGTCCATGCTGGAGAACCCTCCAATGTGGCTGAATTATAGTAGTTCTGCAAAGATGAGTGGGCCAAAATTCCTCCACGGCGCCGTAAGAGACTCACTGCAAGCTAGCGTTAACGCTTGACTGCTAAGGGTGGCCCCAGGAATAATTAGGTTTAGGGGGAAATCACTTTTCCACAAAGGTCCATGTAGGTTTGGATTTTTTTTCTCCCTTGATAATGAAAAAAACTCAATTTTTTTATTTAGTTGTGTTGTCACTGACTATACAGTATTTACATTTGTTTGATGATCTGAAACATTTATGTCTGACAAACATGCAAAAAAAATATAAATAAAAATCAGGAAGGGGGCAAACATTTTTTCACCCCGCAAGCGTAAATATACACAGCATGCACGCTACCTAGCTGTCTCTAATCTTTCTCTGCTCTTTATGTATAGTGAGAACATCGACTTGAACCGGGTACCTCAAGTTATACACGAAGCCAGCTGCCACACAAGCCATTCCTGCAGAGGTCTTGACAATGCTTTCGGTCTAGAGACCATACCTTTATCCCTGAGGATGCCTGTCCTCAAGAAGAACCCCAGTTGCTTCCCAACAGGAAGCTACTCCCTGGAGTTTGAACTCATCACCATAGCATGTATATGTGCTATTTCCAGACACAGCTAAGCAGACACTTTAGCAAAGGAAATTGTTGGCTGTGATGCATGTGTCGGCTGACGACTCAGGAAGGCCAGTGTCCTGATTTTATTTGAATTATTTAATATGTACAAATGCAACCATGTTATGTTATGTCCCTAATGTCATTTTTTGGGGGGGGGCTTCTCCCTTCATAATAAAAAGATTCATTTAAAAACTGCATTTTGTGTTCAGTTGTGTTGTCAGTGACTGATATTTAAATTTGTTTGACGATCTGAAAAATTGAAGTGTGACGAACATGCAAAAAAAATAAGAAATCAGAAAGGGGGCGAACACTTCTTCACACCACTGTACTTTTTGAGTTATTCGAGATTTAAGTGTTGGCCGATTACGTATTCACCTCCGCCAACATGCTCAGAATGAAACCAAAATAGTTGTATTTTTCTATTCGTTTGTGCTGTTTTTATGCTTAAAACTATTGATCGTGCTATCTTAGTTTTTTATTATTAAACTCATTACAAAAGGTCAACCCAAGTTCACCCAGCCCCCATTTGCTTCAAATTAAACCAAAAAAGGCCCGTTCATTTGTGCTTGATTTGTGCTGTTTTGTGCAATTAAAAATTAGGTTTGTGCTGCTTTAGTTTTTGAGTTATTACAGATTATTTCATAAGTGAATCAAAGTTCACCTAGTTGCCCATTTGCATCAAATTAAACCATAATTGCCCCGTTCAATTATGCTGTTTTGTGCAATTAAAATGGACACTTGTGCTGCTTTTGTTTTTGAATTATTACAGATTATTTTATAGGTCAGTCGAAGTTCACCCAGCCTCCCATTTGCTCCAAATTAAACAAATAGTCACAGTTGTTCGTGCTTTTTTGTGCAAACCAAATTATCGTTTGTGCTGTCATACTTTTTGAGTTATTAAATATTATATCCGGCCCCCCGACATGTTCAGAATGAAACCAAAATAGTCTCATTCTTTTACTTTTTATTTGTGCTGTTTTGTGCTATACAAATGATCAATTGTGCTTTTTGTTTAAAGATTTTGATTGCACATTAAATACTTTTATAGCACAAAACAGCACAACCAAATAGCAAAAAATTTGACTATTTTGGCTTAATGTCATGGGGCAGATTATGTAATCGCCCAACAATTAAATCTTTAATAACTCAAAAAGTATGGCAGCCCAAATGGTCATTTTAATTGCGCAAAACAGCACAAACGCAGCACTAACGAATGGGACTATTTTGGTTTCATTTGGAGCAAATTGGGGGCTGGGTGACCTATATATTGACCTATGCAAGAATCTGTAATAACTCAAAAATGAAGCACAAACGTTCATTTTAACAGCACAAAATAGCACAAATGAAAGGGACTGTTTGACCAGAGTTTTGCATGGGGTTGGAGGCCAACTTCATGCATGCATCAAAGCTGTGATGGTAGTACAGACACTTCTGTCTGTGCTTTTAACACTTAAACTACGATGTAATAGAAGCACTGCTTCAAAGCTTAAGTCATTGCGGATAAAAATCACATGACATCAGACGTTGGAAGCGCCAACTACTTTGTCACCTCAGGTAAGGTAGGTGTCACAACAGAAACAAAAGAAACTCTCAATACAGTACAAAATGTTTTCATCTTAAGTCAGTATAAAAGGAAATATATACAGCGGGTTCCTCCAGCAGCCTAGAGGCCTTGAAGCTGCGCTCAATACCTAATGTAACCAAAAGACGAACATTTTGTACAATGTTCTTTTTAACCACTATTGGGAACATAGCTGGTGGGAGTGTTCTTAAATGTGTTGGTTTCAAAAAATGTAATTTGGAGCAACTTGTATAGACCCTTTAATTAGTATTACAGTCTTTGTAAAAAAAAAAAAAAAAAATCATGTCTTCAATGCTGGTAAAAGTCACCTTAAATGTTCATCTAACTCCATCCAAGCCAAAATTCAAGCTGCTGGCTGAGCAGTCACATGCACAATTCTCAATAAAAGAAGTAGCTCAAATTCATTTAGCATTTCATTCCAACACTTGAATTGTACACTCTTGCTGTGTTCATTGTGGTGGATGGGCAAGAAAGTTACACCGCTCAATACCTAATGTAACCAGCAGAGGTACTCATATCCTCAGGGACGTTGTTAAGCCACACTCAACGAAGAAGAGACACTTTCTTCCGGTATGGATCTTATCATGGACGCATGTAAATAAAAAGTTCGAATGCAAGCGCATGGTTCACAAGATGGTGTGTCGGCCTTCGGTCACATTAAATAATATACCACAATGATTGCATATGTCAAAATGCGTTTAAAAATGGCAACAATGGAAAAACTGAGACATTCCTACATTTAAAAGAACAACACAACGATGGGTGATCTTGATTGTAATATTAACTGTACTTACTGTACTTACAGAAACACAGAAATGACCCACATACACACAAACAGCATAAAATAAATGACATGGACACGCCTATTTAGAAACGACTCAGCGACTAACAGAAATCACAATGTTGACTAATACAGCACTGTTAGTGCACGTATCTCATTGTGTTCTGCAGTTGCTCTGCACACAATTCACACCTGCCTGGTCCCATGTTCGTTAGAAAAACAGACGATGACTTGAGAGCACTATGTAGAAGGTTTGTGCTCACGCCATATAAGAAACATATAGGTAAAGCAAGAATTATCAATGGATACAGACCTTTGGAGAGAATTCTGGAAATTGATTGAGCCAGGGAAGGTTTTTCTGCCACCATCAAGACTGTCTTCATTTTGTAGTCCTCTGTATAAACGAAATAACACAATAATGTACACTAACACTGATTATAAATCGGTAAGTTGGACGGATGGCTTTGAATTCGCAGTGGTTGTCTTGTTCTTCTAATTCTAACTGGCAGTCGCCACTCGCCAGACTGCTTGACGAAGCTTTACTTCCATCTGCTGGCCTGGGCGTGCGAAGCGGACAGGGTAAGAATGATGAGTTATTATTATTATTATATTATTATTATTATACATTTCTGGCTTCATGTATGTGTATATTGCTGACTTAAAGGATAAATTAAACACAAACAAAAGACAATTAAACCTTTTAATAGAATGATATATTATTTCTATATTGCATTTGCTGTTATAAAGTTATAAATAAAAACCTAACCAATAACCCTAAAATAATGCTGTGTGAGGAATCCTCGTGCAATTGCATTGTCCGCACTGAGGATAATGTGATTGCATGGGTTTTGATGCACATTGTCAAGCTTATGTCGTTTCAAATAAAGTTTTAGGAAAAAAACGACCGTTTACGTCCTTGTTGTTGCACATGTCACAGCGTTATTGGCTAAAACAAGCTATGACGTACTGCCGTGCGTGTTCCTACCAAAGGCGCTCGTCTTTGGTTCCTACTTTCTTGATTTATCGAAGCGGAACAGAGTCGTAACGATGGAGATGAGCCAGACACTTTTTGTCAAAGTGGTGGTGTTTTTTCTGTCGTGGTCCCACTATGAAGGAAGAGAGTCGGAGTTTAAAGATGTCACCTGCGGGTCACTGGTGAAGCTCCTAAACACCAGACACAACGTCCGCCTGCATTCCCACGATGTCAAATACGGCTCAGGTAAATGATGAATTCCTGTCTAACAAGCACGAGTGCATGTAATAAATAGATACATTATAATTACATGGAGTAATGGCTTGCACCACCATATAGTTTATGTATTTTTTAATGACTTATTTATTAACTTATTTATTTTACGTCTTTCAACAATCAGCAGAACATGAGCTAAGGAAAACTGTCAGTTTTATAGCAATGCTGAGAGCACTTAAAGTGAGAGTCTAAAATGTCAAGCCTCCTTTTGTTGCTGACCTATTTAGTACTGTGACTTGCACAAAAGTACAGAATTTTTTACTATTTGACGCAAACCTAATTTTATTTGATGTCTGTTGTGGAATACGAATTCATGGGAAATTAATTGTTCACTAATATATTTTTAGTTCAAAATAACAGAATTAACAAAATAAAATAAAATAATTTAAATATTTTTGTTACAGAAATGTGTCCTTTATAAATTGAGAGTCCAGGGTTATGATAGCACAGGACTGTTAAAGCTACTTTGACAAAAAGGAGACGTGAGGTATTTGTGTTTTACGTGGCTAAATTGTACTTTATGGCTCAGGTGGTACAGTGGTTGTCTCCCACCCTGAAGGTTGTGGGCTTGATCATCTGTCCTCCCGTGATCGTGTCAAACTATCTTTGGACAAGGAAAACCGCTATACAAGTGGAAGACCATTTACCATTTTATGTACAAAGCACATCTCCACTCCACTTCGCTCATTTGTCATTAAATACAGGTGTCATGTTTGAATAGAACACAAATTACTAAGCGGTGAAGCAAATATTCTTTGGTGAACTACTCAACATCAGCTGGTGAGCTACTGCTATCTTATGAGCTATTTGTTGGAGACACGTGCGATAGCATCACTATCTTGAACAACTTAGACACACATCTAGAATTCTGAAGACAAGCCATAAGTTTTATAGTGATAACAAGAAAGCAAGATTGTTAAGTGATACTTCAAAAAAGTAAGTTGTGATGATGATTGTTGTATCCCATGAACTTGAAGCTCGCCCGTGGGACAAAAAATAGCTAGCGAGCTGCTGCCAGCCAGGCAAAATGTGTAAACAAAAATGCCAGAAACTCGAATGAGATTTAAACGTGAGCGATCACATACTCTGGCTTTGCCTGTGACAAGCCCTTTCTCACCTAGGACACATATTTCAGAATGCTATTTATAGACTATAGCTCTGCATTTAACACAGTCAGCCCCCACAAACTCACAAATAAGCTCCTAACACTTGGCCTGTCACCCCTCCTCTGTAACTGGGTGTTTAACTTTCTAACAGGCAGGCCCCAGTCAGTCAGAGTCCACAATCGCACATCCAGCTCAAGAATTGTGAGCACTGGGACCCCACAGGGGTGTGTGCTGAGTCCGCTCCTCTACACGCTCTTCACCTACGATTGCGTGGCCTCCCAGAACAACACCAGCATCATTAAATTTGCGGATGACACTACAGTCATCGGCCTGATCACTGGTGGTGTTGAAACATCATACAGAAGAGAGGTGGCGGACCTCATAGCTTGGTGTCGTGATAACAATCTCCTTCTCAATACAGATAAGACTAAAGAGATGATCATCGACCCAAGAACAAGGGAAAAGGAGCCGCATAAACCCCTGTTTATTGATGAGACTGAGGTGGAGAGGGTGAAAACCTTCAAGTTCCTTGGCACACACATCAGCGAGGACCTCACCTGGTCTCACAACACCCAACAAATTATGAAGAAGTCCCAAAGGAGACTGTACTTCCTGAGAAGACTGAGGAAATTTGGCATGTCCACCACAAGCCTGAGTTGCTTCTACAGATGCACTATCGAAAGTGTCCTTACCGCCTCCATCACTGTTTGGTACGGTAACTGTACAACACGTGATAGGAAGGCACTCCAGCGGGTGATCAAGACCTCACAGAACATTGTTGGGGCAGCCCTCCCCTCACTGCAAGACATTTATAAATCTAGAGTCCTACGAAGAACACACAACCTCATCAAGGACAGCACACATCCACAACACTCATTATTCACACTCCTACCATCAGGCAGACGCTATAGGAGTTTGAAGTCCAGGTCCACAAGACTGGCAAACAGCTTTTACCCACAGGCCATCAGGCTTCTCAACGAAGCACTCACACACGCCGCACGCAACACACTCACACACTCATAGCACTTTATTTATTTATTTATTTATTTGTATTATTTTTCTGTATTAATGTCTCTTCTGTTGTTGTTGCTTAATTTATTGGTACATATGTTTCTTATGTTATTCTTTTTCTTGTGTTTTCTTTCTTTTCTTGGGCGAATGAACAGAATAAGAATTTCATTGCATCGTATAACTGCCTGTTTTACTATGCGTGTGACAATAAAACTCTTGAATCTTGAAGCTGTCGTCAATTGACTACATATTTACGGACTATTTTTCATTCTCTCGATAATGAGGAACAAAGTGAATGTCAACACATGTGTCGTGTACTTTTATCTGGTCACACACACCCACGTGCCAACATGGCAGACAGGCGCTTCCGGTGCACCCGCATTGTCTTCTACTGTAGCTTCATGTTTAATACATTACTGGGAGAAATGTGCTTTATGTGTGTGTAGGGAGCGGGCAGCAGTCTGTAACTGGAGTGGAAAGTGCAGATGATGGCAACAGTTATTGGCAGATACGAGGAAAGCCCGAACACCCATGCCAACGCGGGACAGCAATTAAATGTGGGCAAGCTATACGCTTCACACACATGAAGACGGGTCGCAACCTCCATACACACCACTTCAGCTCACCCTTGTCTAATAATCAGGTTTGTATATTGATATATAACAATTCCTCATTTCGTGGTTAATTGGTTCCAGACCCGACTGATCAGTGAATTTCTGCAAAGTAGGATTTCTTATTTGTAAATTGAATATTTTCGTAGTTAAGAGCATAGAAAACCTGTTTCTGACCTTTTTAAATATGATGTTTAACATTATTAGAGCCCTCTAGACATGAAATAACACCCCTGTAGTCACCTTTACACTCCTGTTACCCAATATAGTAGACATAATAAGATAAAATAAGACATAAGACAGAAATGAGACTCTTGCACGTAAGTGTTTCTCGGGGACAGATGTGTGTGGGTTACGGCCGCAACAGTAGATCATGTTAGGGATTATTGTGCCTGTTGTTGTTCCAGTTATCACATCTCTGGTGCTTGTGTGTCTCACCCAACATTACAGTAACATTACTGACACGTAGTGACCAGTGTAGAACACTACATATCATTACATATCCGAGTAATATCCTGCAAGGTGTAAGTAAGTCAGGGTGATTGAGAAAATGAATGTGACTGCTGCAAATCACCTAAACACAGTGATTTTGGAAATAACATAATTCTGTCAAAGCAAATTACGATTATTTTGTCAAAGGTGTGTTCCTTCAATACTTGTAATATAATCACACCTCAGGAAGAATTACTCGGACTAACACGCAGCCTTTTGGTAAATAATTTCAATTATTCTCCATGAGAATAATGGTGCGGGCCAAAAATTGCCCCTGAGCTGCACTTTAGACACCCCTAGTTTAAAGTGTTTCTTTTTAGGGTGATGATTATTTTATTTTTAGTAATGTATCATTATTACTGGAAGTGCAGCGTTAATAGTTGTAGAACCATATGACCATATATATAACCACATAACAATGGCACCGCTCTGCTTTCATCTTATGCACTCAGCTTTGTCCATGTACGGTACGTGTCTCACGGGATATGAAGTGTTGAAAAACAGGTGCACCACCCCTTTAGGTCAGGGCCAGGAGGCAGGGAGCCCAGCGAGCACTGCTGAGGCGCATAATCGACACAGATGGGCGGTGTACCTGCACGAGGCCAGGCAGCAAAAGCAGGACGCCACCCGTGCGACATCCTTACCTTTTCGTACGTTTTTTTAAACAGACTTTTCCCTCACTTGAAGTATGTACAGTGTGGGAAATGAGACATGTTGCGGGTAGGGTTTTTGGCCGGAAAAGCGCGAAGTGCCAGCTCGGGGTCTGGATGAGGTCCTGCCCCAAATGGAAGAGTTAAGTACCATAGGGTCTTGTTCACCAGGGAAGGATGGAATGCAAGATCTACAGGCGGATTGCTGCGGCATCTTCAGTGATGCGGACTCTGCATTGGTTCATTATGGTGAAGAGAGAGCTGAGCCAAAAGGTAAAGCTCCCAATTTACCGGTTGATGTACATTCCTTCCCTCACCTGTGGTCATGAGCTTTGGGTAGTGACCGAAATGAGTTTTCTCCATAGGGTAACTGGGCTCTCCCTTAGAGATAGGGTGAGAAGTTTTATCATCCGGGAGAAAAAAAGTAGAAGCCCTGCTGCGCTACATTGGGAGAATTGTCAGGATGCCTCCTGGACACCTCCACCCATCCAACTAATAGGAGGCCTCATGGAAGACCCAGGACACGTTGGAAAGACTGTCTCTCAGCTGGCCTTAGAGCACGACAGGATCCTTTGGGAGGTGATAGGCGAAGCAGCCTGAGGGATAGCTGGGCTTCCCCCGCGACCCGACCGGATGGATGGATGTATTGTACATGTGGCAAATGTTAAATTCCTAGCTTGTTATCAGTAACAATCAGATGTTGATGTAATCAATGATAAAATGGGTTATCGAAAGAATAAACAACTGAGGGAGGGTAGAAAACACTAATATGCATCTCAGACAATAATAGACCGAAAAACACCTTACAGTTGATGTGCCACACAGTATAGCCCTGTTTAATATAGGATAGGAGGATAGTGAAGAGAGTTAGTCTGAGACATAAGAGACGAGATTCATTTCCAATGTTTTGAAATGTCGCTGTACAGTTGATCTGTCTGTTCTACCTATAGGAGGTGAGTGCATTTGGGGAGAATGGTGAGGGCGATGACCTGGACGTTTGGACAGTGCAGTGCGACGGCATCCACTGGGAGCGCAATGATGCCGTGCGCTTCAAACATAGAGGCACCAATGTTTTCCTGAGTGTGACGGGAGAGCAGTATGGCCACCCCATACGCGGCCAACGGGAAGTACATGGTATGACCTCACCCAACCAGCATAACTGGTGGCGAGTCATGGAGGGCGTCTTCATCCAGCCAAGCCAAGATCCACTGCGTCACGATGAACTCTGAACCGTGATGGGGAAATCCATCAAAGAAAACAAATCCTGCTTTGACAACTTGCCAGTGCGTCTATTAAAGTCGAACCTCAGTTTTCTGCTTTATTTCATTCCAAAAGGAACCAGGAACCCTAACAACAAAAAAAGCACTCAGAAAAGGAAAACTCAGTTATACACAGTGCAATTGAACGCCTCATTAGCTTAGGGCGCATAGTGTTTATTAGAAGGTAGAAAGGAGACAGAAGCGGAGCTGTTAATCATTCTACGTGTGTTCTATGAACAAATAAACCACACATGTAATAAATATGGTTGAAGGACTTGCTAGCCGGAATCTGTTTATAGTGTCCCAACACTGCGCATTCTTCATCGTTACCGATGCATGGATGCTTTGACTGTACAATAACCAAGACAATATTTGAAAACCAACACATATTTAAACAGAGGTTCCACTGTACTTGTTAATATTGGTTTGTTTCACAAATTGCTGACCATTATTATGGGTGAGTCCATCTTAATTCACATAATTCACATTCTATGCTTCCAACTATTTGAGAGCATTTTGAGGAAGTGAATTATCTGCTCATGAGTGTGGTGTGGAAGAACATGACAAGCCTGCACAGACCCCTGACCATCAAACGGCTGTGGTATGAATGAAGAGTCTGGCCCTCTCATCCAGTCACTGTCTGGACCTCACCAATGCTCTTCTGCTCTTGTAGATTTCTTGAAGCTACAAAAGGCAACACCAGTTCCCCATTTATTTCCAATTTTCCATGCCTTGAACTTGGAATATACTGACATTGTGAATGCTCCTCACTTTATTTATTCGTAAAAGAAAAAATATATTTTGATGTACTTCATTTTCAACTTGTAACCCCTTGCTGACACTCCAGCGGCCCTTCTAGATCTTGTTTGTGTTATATGTGGTGGTTGAGTTACCAGTCATAAAGGTTATTTTAGTAACAAATTAATATTTTGTGGGGGGGAGATGAAAAATTTCAATAAATGTACTTGTGTGTATTTGAAAAAAAAATGTTTTTGATTTCATTTCTTAGATTTTCTGTAAAATCTCTGGTAACCCAATCAATATGAAGTTGGGTATCAAAGCAACACCAATGTGGTAATTCTGGTAAATCAGTGCTGCATTGTTTACATAGAATGCAATGTTGTTTCCGCAAATAAATCAACATTAATTTACAGTGGTGAGAAAAGTGTTTGCACCCTTCCAGATTTTTTATTTTTTGCACGTTGCAGGAAATTTTTTGCATTAAAATATTCATCAATTACAACGCAAATGGACACAAATGCAGTTTTTAAATGAAAGTTTTCATAAAAAAAAAAAATCCAAACCTATTCACCTGTGTGAAAAAG
Organism: Dunckerocampus dactyliophorus; assembly: GCF_027744805.1. Classification (NCBI taxonomy): domain Eukaryota; kingdom Metazoa; phylum Chordata; class Actinopteri; order Syngnathiformes; family Syngnathidae; genus Dunckerocampus; species Dunckerocampus dactyliophorus. Next base: position 29,812,970 of record NC_072822.1, on the reverse strand, counting down.
TGATTGCTCCAGAAAGAAATTAATTGAGGTCTGTCAGTCTGGAAAAAGTTATAAAGCCATTTCTAAAGCTCTAAAGCGTTGGGGCTCCAGCGTACCACAGTGAGAGCCATTATCCACAAATGGCAAAAAAATTGAACAGTGGTGAACCTTCCCAGGAGTGGCCAGCCAACCAAGATTACACCAAGGACGTAGCGACGACTCACCCAAGAGGTCACAAAAGACCCCACAACAATATCCAAAGAACTGCAGGCCTCACTTGCCTCAGTTAAGATCAGTGTTCATTGCTCCCTCATTTCTTTTTTTTTTTGCATGTTTGTCGCACTTAAATGTTTCAAATCATCAAACGAATTTAAATATTAGCCGATGACAACACAACTGAACACAAAATGCAGTTTTTAAATGAAACTTATTATTAAAGGTGAAAGAAGCTAATTTCATGTATAGAGAGTTAAAGTTTAAAAAAAACACATTTAAAAGATTGTAAACAAGTTTTCTATGCTCTGTGAAAATATTGCATTTATAAATGAGGAATCCAAGAACCAGTAACCCCATGTTAAACAAGGGAGTACTGTCAATTGTTTTTTGTGATTTATTTTGTAATATGTTTTATTTAACAGGAATTATAATAATTGTATTATATTTTGTACCTTTTTAGATAAATGATTTATTTCTGCTTATTCATACTTATGCCCAGGGCGTCATACGAGCCAAAACCGCCCTGCATACTGTCTGTACGCTTGAGCTACGCTGATGCTATGAAAGCAGGTTTGAGGACGTCATGATGCATACAGGGGGCGGGGCTTGTTACAGGTTTGCAGCACAGGTGACCGTCGCCGTCTTGTGAAATTGGGACAAACATGGGTAAAATTGAGGCGTTTGACATCACGTTTGACCAAAGTAAAGAAGTGTATATTCCCGGCGAAACTATCTCGGGAACCGTGACAATCAAGGTGGGGCAGAAGATACCATGTAAAGGTAAGAAAAGACTTGATCGCATTTATTCAGCTTTGTGTTGAAAGTGGCGTCGTCGAACCAGGAAGTGAAAACTTAATTATCCTTCAGGATTCAACACTACCTGTGTTCAAGCTTTGTGTTTGCTGGAATTCACTCAGTTTAATATGGATCTGTTGTTTTTGTGATGTTTATTTAGAATTATTATGACACTATTATTACATTACCGCCGTTTGCCTCCTTGACCAGGGGCGTAGCATGGGCCCCCCTACTGAAGGGCCTCCACCACCACCACCGCCGCCCCCCATACACACACACACACACACACACACACACACACTAGTTCACTTTGTGAATATGAGAAAAGGGCTTATTTCTATTTCTTTTTTCTATTCTCTATCTTGTTTCTAATGATTTAAAATATAAAATTATATTGATATTGATTATTATATAAAAAACGATTTCTTTTTTTCTAATTTCACCTTTTTAAACAGGAAAAAATGCAATTAATTTAAATTCAAATAACCACAAATTGTAACGAGTGTACGTAGCTATCACCAGGTTGACTGTGTCTTTGTGACGTCCAGCTCTTTTACATTTAGAGCATAATGTTGCCTTATTTGAAACACACATGACCGCTTCATTTTCAGAAGTCTGTGGTGGAGCTGCAGGGTTGGGTGGAGGTGTGTGGGGAAGATAATTTGTGCCCTTGAACGTAATCATTGTGAAACAATAATTAAATAACGTGTTATTGATCTGAATCACCGCTCCCTCTCTGCATACACTTGATACCTCTCTCTACCACAGCTAACGCAACAATGTCTTACAGCTTACTGACAGAGCAGCTCTGTCTCACATGACCCTTTACACATGACGGTGAGGCGTTGGTTAGCGTCATTGATCCATTCCAGAAGGTCCAACTCTAACACAATCCATTTTTCCTATAAGAAATAATGTAAATCCAGTGAATACTTTCCAGAAAGCCCAAAATGTTAGTTAAAAAACATGTTTGTATAGTTTTCAATTATAGATTTACATGGAGAAAACAATTCTAAATGCCTGTAAGTGCATATAAATGATGAATGAAAGTCATAAATGAACATTTAAGGTTACTCTTACCTTCACTGAAGACGTGATTGTTGCCAAAGACACGATGTGGCAGTGAGAGCAATACAAACACCACCTGTTTTTGTGTTTTGCCATGAATTAGTTAGTTCATGAATTGAATAGTTTTTCTCATCTGAAGTCTCTGATTTTCTTTTAATCACGGCTGCAAAAGAAGCCAAAATGGAGCCAAAGAAAGTTGCAAGTGCCAGCATTTTGATAAAGAAGGTGAGAACACTACTGAATTCAAGAAATAACTCACAGCAAAACACCAAGGTGGAGTCCCGTGTTGATCTCGCTGCCACATCGTGTCTTTGTCAAGAATTACATTATCAATGAAGGTAAAAGTAACCATAGATGTTTATTTATCCCATTCATTCATTATTTATATGCATTAATAATTGCTTTATGCATGTAAAACTCTAAAAAAGTGTTTTGTATTAAAATTTTTTAGACTTGTGGCATAACTGTATTAGTTAGCAAAGACCTACAGGGTCAACCGCAGTTGAGATGCCATATTGCACGCAAACCGAGGTATATGCTAACTGAGGTTCCACTCTATTCCCGCATTGAATGGACTCTGTGAGAACAAAGAACAGCGTGACGAGAAGTGACAGCAACGGCGTAGAATGAACGCATTTTCATTTTTGCAAGGTGGGTAATCTCTAACCCTCCTAATTTGATGAAAGCAACCTTATTTAGGGATCCACCGATCCACATTTTTTCACTTCCGATCCGATCTCGATACCTGAATTTTGATGCATCACAACCGATAGAATTCTATTCCTGGAGCTTTGTTTACTTTAATATGCAACCACGGCAAAATCTAGAAGAATATCAGCAAGTGTAGCTGTTGCCACACATTCGACGCACCCCCCCCCCATAAGTGTTAAGAGTTTGTGATGTCTGACTGCTTTGTGTGGCCGTGAACACGTTAGGAGGAGCCGGGTGTGTGTTTGAGGCGTGAGTGAGACAGATATGTTTGCTGATACTCTTTTGGCTACATTTGCTGATATTCTTCTAGCCACGTTTGCTGACAACATGACAGCACAGATGTGGCTCATGGAGTGTAAATCTCTGCAGGTTGTTAAGTGGCGGGGGAAGAGGGGAGAGGTAGTGGACAGAGTTCAGCTTTCTGACATCTTGATGGGGGAAGCTGTTTGTCAACCTTTTGGTACGGGCCCGCAGGCTCCAGTATCTTCTCCCTGAAGGCGGGAGGCTGGAGTGGCAAAGAGGGGTGGGAGTTCATCACTCTGCCATTCAATCGAGTATTGAAGATGTCAGCGCGGGAGAGCAAGTGGACACCAATGATCTTGCTTGCTGTGTTTACAATATGTTGCAGAGTCTTTCGACAGGCAGCCTCCGTACCACACTGTGATGCAGCCAGTAGTGATGCACTCCATAAAAATACAACATGATGGGGGGTGGGACTCTTTCGCTCTAAAGTAAGAAAGTATTTTGTACCGTAAGTCTAAAGTATTTGTCCTCTAAAGGTATACGAGGCATGCCCAGACAGGAACTTTTGCTTTTTTGTGGTGCAAAATACCACTAATTCAGATTACAATGGCGTGGGCCTCTGCCAGCTAACGGAAGTCATTTGGGTGGAGTCACCTTGTTAGCATTCCATTCAGATGTAACGGTGGTCATGGACACGCCTGAAACCAAGGTTGTTGTGTCGTGTTTTGTACAGACTAAATGAGTAAATCTTTTAGGAAGGGATGCCATTATGATGCAAAGTTTTGGTATCCGTACACTCTTCACCAGGGGTGTCCAAGTGTGGCCTGTGGCCGTTTTTTTAATGGCCCGTAAAAATATAATTTAACAAGAACCAGCAAAAATGGAAAAATCAGCAGCAATTTTACAATAAAGTCAAAATGTTAAGAGAGAAAAGTTGTAATTTAGCGAGAAAAAGTCGTAATATTATGAGAAGAAATAACGTTTTTCTAGTAGCACATAGTAGAAATATTAAAGATAAAAACATTTTTTAGTTGTAATATTATGAAAAACAAAACAATGAATAAAGTTATAATTTTTGGAAAATTGGGTTGCAGAAGAAGTTGTAATTAAACTAGAAACTTAAAAAATATTATAATTTACATGAAATAGTTGGGATATGAAAAAAAAAAAACAGCAGAAATGGAAAAACAGCGGTCACTTTACAAGAATAAAGACAAAGTATTCAAAGAAAAAAGTTGTATTCTAAAAAAAATTATACATTTAATAAGAATAAACTAGTAATATAAGGAAAAAATAATGTAATTTAGTAGTAGAGTTGACATATTAAAGCAAAAAATACGCTATTTTTTGAAAGTCGTAATATTATGAGAAACAAACAAAATAAAGTTAAATTTGTTTAAACTAAAGCAAACTATTCTAAAAAAAAAAAATTACAAAGATTATTAAAGAAAGTTTAAATATTTTGGTTAAAAACAGCAATAATTGAAAAAAAAGCAAAGTTCATACTAATAATAGCTTTTTCCACCTATAAAACAAAGCTATGGTACTGTTTTTAAAATATATACAGTATATAACTTCTTCGCATATCTTTTTTAGTTTAGTTTAGTTTATTTGAACATGAAGGTTACAGTGGAATACATCTCATGAATCATTTTTTCACAGTTCCACATGTCCAAAAGGAGTAGGAAGAAACAGCTTATTTAATCCTACCCCCCATCCATTCTACATCTAGTACAGTACATGTAGTTCACTTCCTGCTTTCCATGTCATGTTTTCTGTGATAGTCAGGATAATACATAATAGATAACGGTAAGACAGCCCTCCCCAAAAAAAAAATATATATATATATATATATATATATATATATATAATACATAAATAAATAAATAAAGAACAAAGCTTTTTTTTATAAACAAAAAATAACAAACCTGACAGAACAATCAAGACTCTTCTGCCTTGTATTTAGCAAACATCAACTGCTTGTATTGTTTTTTTAATTTGCTCATCTCTGTACATTGTTTTAGTTCCTTACTCAATCCGTTCCATAATTTAACTCCACACATGGAAATGCTGTGGGTTTTCAGCGTAGTTCTCGCGTATAAATGTTTTAAGTTTAATTTTCCTCTAAGATCATATTTCTCCTCTCTGATTGAGAAATACTTTATTAGGTTTTTTAGGTAACGAGTTATTAACTTTATACATTATTCTAGCGATTTGAAAGTGTACTAAATCTGCAAATTTTAATATCTGTGATTTTAAAAATAAAGGGTTTGTATGTTCTCTATACTTGGCATTATGAATTATCCTCACAGATCTTTTTTGCAGTACAGTGAGTGAGTGAAGATTGCTTTTGTAATTATTTCCCCATATCTCCACACAATACGTTAGATATGGTAATACTAAGGAACAGTACAGAGTGTGGAGTGATTTTTGGTCAAGAACATATTTTGCTTGATTCAATATAGAGATATTTCTCGCCACCTTTTGTTGTATATTTTTAATATGAGATTTCCAACTCATTTTTTCGTCTATTATAACCCCCAGGAATTTATATTCTTCCACTTTTTCAATATCCACTCCATTAATTAGTATTTGGTCGTACGTGTCCTTTCTACTATTACCAAATAGCATTATTTTAGTTTTACTTAAATTCAGGGATATTCTGTTCCTATCAAACCATGATTTTAATATGACCATTTCATCCTTGACCTTTTAATGAGTTCTTGTGTGCTTTCACCAGAACAGAAAGCGGTGGTATCATCCGCGAATAAGTCCTTTGTTACTTTACAAATGTCGTTGATGTACAAATTAAACAGTTTTGGTCCCAGTATGGACCCTTGGGGTTCTCCACACGTGGTGTATAAACTCCCAGATGTATAGCTTTACAAATTGTTTCCTCTTTGCTAGGTAGCTTTTAACCCAATTCAAAACTAATCCTCTAATTCCGTACCTTTCTAATTTTGAAATTAAGATATTGTGATTAATTGTGTCGAAGGCTTTTGTCAGATCCATGAATACTGCTGCTGCGCATCTTCTGTTGTCTATAGCAGTAGTGATTTCCTCCGTGATTTTGATCAGTGCCATAGAAGTTGAAATGTTGGCTCTGTATCCATATTGACTGCTAGCAAATAATTCATTCTTATTAATAAATTTGTCCAACCTATTATTAAATAGCTTCTCCACAATTTTAGAGAATTGAGGTAACAAGGAAACTGGCCGATAATTTGTAAATTGGTGTTTGTCTCCTTTTTTGAAAATTGGAACCACCTTGGCTGTTCTCATTTTGCTAGGAAATATTCCAGTCTGAAACGATAAGTTACTAATATATGTTAACGGGTCTGCGATCTCATTGATGACCCTTTTAACTGTTTCCATTTCGATTCCATGACAATCAGTTGATGTTTTTGCCTTAAAATGTTTAACGATGTCAGTGATCTCCTTTTTGGTTGCAGCAGTGAGAAACATAGAATTAAGATTCCTATCAATATCATTCCCTTCATCAATTGTGTCTTGTTTTGGAATTTCGTCTTCCAGTTTTGGTCCAATATTTACAAAATATTCATTAAACATTTCAGCTACCGCATTCATGTCATTCCTATAAGTGTTACCAACCATAAAATAGTGAGCGCAGTCTGCTTTCTTAAAGTTGTTCTTTATAATACTATTTAAGATGCCCCAAGTTGCTCTCATGTTATTTTTGTTCTTATCAAGTACATGACTATAATATTCCCTCTTACACACTCTCAAGATAGTTGTCAACTTATTTTTGTAAGTCTTATACTTTTGTTCTGCTTCTTTAGTTTGTTGGATGATGAATGTCCTGTATAATGTGTTCTTCTTCTTACAGGCGTTTTTTAGTCCTTTTGTCATCCATGGCTGCTTGTTTTTCTTTTGCTTCTTGGACTTTTCTTGCCAGGGACAGTTCTTATCGTAGAGCTCCATATAAGTACCAAGGAAGCTGTCATATGCCTCGTCCACATCTCTTGCACTGTAGACACTCTCCCAACTTTGTTCTTCTAGATCTTTCCTGAAGGCCCGGATGCTGTCCTCTGTACGCAATCTTTGAAAAGTCTTTTTTGCCTCCACCTGTTTTTTCTTATAGTGTTCATTGTAAATAGTGAACACTGGAAGATGATCACTGATGTCACTAATTAGCAGGCCACTGATGGTGTTGTTATCAAAGTCATTGGTGAATATATTATCGATGAGGGTGGCACAGTGGTCTGTTATTCTACTTGGTCTAATGATTTTAGGATATAAACTCAAACTATACATTGTATCTGTGAAGTCGTCTATTTCCTTCAAAAGGATACTGAGTTCAAAAGGTCAATATTGAAGTCTCCACATATGAAAATAGTTTTTTGACCTATGTCTGTAAACGTTGTCTTAATCCAATCCTCAAATATTCCAATCTTTGACTTTGGAGTTCTATATACACAGCTTAACACATTTTTGCTTTTTTCTTTACAGATTTCAATTGTTATACATTCTAAAATGTTATCAATGACAAATGACATATTCTTTACCATTTTGTAGTTCAGATGCTTGTCCACGTATATGGCCACACCTCCTCCATTTGCATTGTTCCTGTTTGCACACGTCATTTTATATCCTTCCAGCTCGAAGTCCATTCCTTTGTTAGCGTTGATCCAAGTTTCTGAGATTGCTATTACTTTGAAAGGTTCTTTGAATTGATTCAAATATTGTTTAATATTAGTAAAGTTTGCGTTCAAGCTTCTGCTGTTTATGTGGATGATGGATAACTTGTCGTTGTTGATGAAACTGTTGTTGTATTGCTCCTCCGTATAATAACAGCAGTCGTTTGTAATGTGAGAGAAAAAATTTGAGTCTGGATCAATGTCTTTTTCCATATCCAATTGTTTGTGATCTGTAAAGTGAAAAGTGTCCAATTGTAGATCTTCTTGTAGCATATTGAAGCTTTTTTCCTCCATGAACTCCTTGAATTCCCAAGCATACTTAAATGCACAAATTGTACTTCCGCATTAAGAGTTACAGAGTGAGCAATAAGAATATCGACTTATTGTTTTTCTTTGTGTTTCTGTTTATTTAGACCACACATACACACATAATAAAGATGTTGGTCAGAAAAGAGGCAAAAATGTTGATGACTGTTTTTCAAAGTCGAAGCTGATGTGTGTGAGTTTCTTGCTTTGCCTAAAACACAAAGATAATAGGCCTTCTTTCATGGATGACTAAGGAAATGAAAAAATATTCACATTTCAGAGGCTGAAATGTATTGCTGAAAGATATTTACATTTTTAAACCAAAATAGTTGTTATAATATAAAGTAATATATAATATAATATATAATATAGTTGTTATAATTGGATAATTGATTCATCATTGATGCTCTACAAAGTCTGTGTTATTATTTGAGATGTCAGACACCCGTTTTCCGCTGTTTTATGGTTGGTTTGGGGTAGGTTTCTAAGAGCTTTTGTTTTCGATTATCAAAGTGCCACAGGGGTGCTGAGCAAGAGCCGGTTTTTCTGGTTCTTGTCCGGGTCCAAAAGTTAGTTGTGCCAAGTGGTACCTCTTGCGTAATGCTGTGTGGGTTGAGTTACTTGTTGTTTGTTGTAAACATGAGCAGCCCGAGCAGAGCTTACGTTACATAATGTTAACCTTTCTAATACACAATTGTCTGTAAATATTTTGCACCATTCACCACAATGTCTGTCACTAATGTGTAGTGTTATTAAAAGTGAATTTTGTTGGCATATTTGTTATTGGTCAACTGCTATATGTTATGTTACTTTGACTGAAGGAGTGTGCTTCCAACCGCTACACATGAGAAATATGAACAGTCGCCATTGATCATATATATATTGATCATTAGAATATATGACTTTTTTTTTTTTAACAAAGTCTCTTAGAGCCCAAGGAAATTATTTTTTTTCCGTTTAAATTTTTTTAAATTCAGTTTTTTAACTTTTCCACTTATTTTACCAGCATAGAGTGTGTTTGTTATTTGGGTTAGTGCATAAATTGCGTACATTTATTGATGCAATACATCATTGGCCCATTTTGTCCAGTAATTGAGAAATGCATGTAGCTTAGCTAACTTTTCTAAGGGGATGTCAGCCTCAGCACATATTGCTACAAAATCTTCAACTACCTGTAATGGCGTGCTTGTGATTAATTATGTAGTCACAGATGTAATTGCGTTATTAATGTAAGATATTTTAATGACACCATTATTTTGTTTACACAATTAGACAAATGCGACAAAGAGCACTCTTATTTTGAAGGCCGGAATGTGTTGCGAATGGCAATTTACAGTTGATATGCGCTGGGTGCAAGATAAACTTGCCTCTCGTCTTTTTCACTCAGAACCTGCACGTCGTCAATGGGCATTGTAAAATGGTCCTTACATTAAAGCAGTAAAACACAACACAGTGAAAATATACTCATCCAGCCTGAGTCGCACACACAGCAGCACTAGCTAAATTAAGCGAACCCTATATACTGTATATATATATATATATATATATATATATATATATATATATATATATATATATATATATATATATATACTCTAAATTGCCCATAGGTATGAATGTGAGTGTGCATGGTTGTTTGTCTATATGTGCCCTGCGATTGGCTGGCGACCAGTCCAGGGTGTACCCCGCCTGTCGCCCGAAGTCAGCTGGGATAGGCTCCAGCATGCCCCCGCGACCCTAATGAGGAAGAAGCGGTATAGAAAATGGATGGATGGATGGATATATATATATGGGGGGGGAGGCCAATATCGGACATCCATTTTATATATATATAGCCAACAATTCTCGAAGTGTTGGCTTTGTTAGAAATGTTTAACAGACAGTACGAATTGCCTGGGAGAACGTACATGCACATGTCACAAACAGCAATTCCTGAACTGTATAACCGATTGAAAGAAAACGTGTTGAAGGACCATCAGCAACATTGCATTTTACTCCGCTACTAAAGATGTGTGATCCAGCTCAAATATGACCCCGTAGTTTAACAATACACTACATAACTGCGTGTGTGTGTGTGGGTTTAATAGGAGTATTTTGTTTTTCTTAACAGAGGCAATTAATATGGCTCACACAGGAACATATACTTGAGTGCCATCAAGTGGTTCAAATGTGAATCACACCTCTCATGGCAATAAATATGAATGAGAAAAAGATCTCAAAAAATGTTGATAATATCAATTATCGGCGATCATTTGTTGTACAATTATCGACCAGCAAAATTTGTTATTGTGATAGGCCTACCAGTGTGTATTATTAGTGTGTCATGGTCCAAGCACTCCTTATGACAATGTGTGTAATTTTGCTTTGCAGCGGTTAAGGTGAACTGCAATGGATTCTGTGGCCTCACCAATAAAGTCAATGACACAGCGTGGACAGTTGAGGAACAGTACTTCAACAACACAATCTCTGTTGCAGACAAAGGTAACTTGCTGTTCTTTGTCTTCTTGTCCACTGTTGTGTTTTTATAAAGCTTCTGTAGATCCTCAGCTGAATAACCTTAGTCAGTAACCCAGATCATTAAAGTGTAAATATTCAATGCTTGTACAGTAGACGCCCCTACAACGTAAATAATCCTTTCCAAGAACCTTCATTTTATAGGGATTTTATGTTATACGAAGCGTAAAATACATGTAAATAGCCTAATCCGTTCCAAGATCTTCCCAAACTCACCCATTTTGGTCCTTCAAAATATTAAAAATCCACCAAATATGGTGGGAAAATATAAGAAAACTGCATAAACATAGTAGAGTAACAATCCAATATAAAATAAGGTAATAAATAAGATACCTGTAAATGAATAAAACTGAAAAACAAAAACAATCTTACCGTTCACGAGATGTCTTGATCAGGACCATGCAAGTGGAGGCAGGAGGAGGAGGAGGGGCAGGGGAGGACTAGCGTGAGTCTAAACACGACTCAAAGAGTCTCAGAGTCAGCTGGTCTCACAGACAAACGCACACGCACTACACGATAATGCTGTGTGCAAAATTTTAATTTGTAACTTAACTTAATTGTTTAAGTTTGTTTAAGGGCGACTAGGAAGACAAAGGGAGCTTGAAGGGAGCAGCCTGTCTATCACACACAAACACGGAAGCGCTGGTTAGGTCAGCCAATGAGATGAGAGCGTAGGCGGTGCCCCGATCATCAGCCAATGAGATGAGAACGTAGGCGGTGCTCCGATAATCAGCCAATGAGAGCATGAAGCGTCAGAATTTGTGGATAACTTCCTGCTTCTTTTCGATCGACAACTTTTCCCTTTTTTCTTACCACTTACATTTGGGTTTGGGCCCATGACTACGGTAATTTCAACACAAAGAAACGGAATGAAATTAAGAAGAGATTTCAATGCATGCAAACTAGTTTAAGGGCGACTATGATGAGGAAGGGAGCTCACAGACAAAAGGACGCGCTGGATAAGTCAGCCAATGAGATAAGAGCGTAGGCGGTGCCCCGATAATCAGCCAATGAGATGAGAGCGTAGGCGGTGCCCTGATAATCAGCCAATGAGAGTGTGAAGTGTCAGAAAGCGTCACCAAGTGTACTGTTTGTCTCTCTGCAAAAACTTTAAATAAATTCTTTACGTTCAGTGGAATTTACATAAAAGGAGGTTTACGTTATGCGAGGTACTACTGTATCTACCTTTTCAAGCCCCCTCAATGACAGTACGATTATGCTTCATTGATGTTTATTTCTCTGACCTTCTCTCTGTTCTCAGGAACACTGAAACAAGGAAATCATACCTTTGCCTTCCAGTTTCGCATTCCAGGTATTCTAAGTTTTTAAGACAGATTAATAGATACATACATACATACAGTAGTCTATTGATCCTGAGGAAAATTCATGAAACCTATTGTGGCTTTTGCCAACAGTGCAATTATTGTATCCCAACAGGGAAACCCACGCGACCACCGTTCTGCGTATGAGGTTTCAGCGACTGGATTGAATGATTACAAACATTAAATTAATGCCAATAAAATAATACAATACATAAGGCATTCAGAAGACGCATTTAAAGACGTTGTATTGATGTGTAGTATTCTACACTGGTCACTAGGTGTCGGTAATGTTACTGTAGTGTTGGGTGAGACACACAAGCACCAGAATTGATTGCTGGAACAACAGGCCTTTATTGCAGGTTTGATCGATCTCACAACAGGCACAATAATCCCTAACACGGGCTAGTGTTGCACCCGTAACCCACGCCATGCTAAATATCCAATTTGAGTGTAAAGCGCTGCGAGGGTGGAGGAAGGTGTCTTCTCTTAAAACTTCTAAACTAATGTCACACCTAAGGAAGAATCACACAGCTAACTTATAAAACTTTATTTTGTTTTTATACAGATGTTTGTGCCACATGGAGATGTGCAGCTAATTGTATTGTTACCAGCATTATTTCATTGGATATCTCATTTGTTAATTTATTAAAGCTAACCTGATCGTGGTAGGGGCTGCATGACATCACTGACGTACCCTTGTGGCTTAAGGCCCAAATCTACCAGACTCTATGATACCCAAGCATATAATCTCCACCTGTTTAACATATCCCAACGTGCTGACAGAACATAAACACACAAAGAGATGGCCACACCATCACCGAATGTAAACAGGTCAAAACATGATGCTAACATTACAGAAGGCAAGTGTAATGTTCATTTAAACACATTGGGAACATCAACAGGTCTGAAATGCTACATTTCCTTCCACATGGATATTTCGATTTTAAACTTGCTTGGTTGCATGTTCTACAGTCATGTAACAGTAACACACACACGTTATCCACGTTAGCACAACATAGATAACTTTAGTCTGAAGTTATCACTAAGGATTTATGTGGAAAGCTTCACAATGAATTCAGTTTTTTTTGGATGGATTATATTTAAAGTACAGTGGTAGCTTATATAGTCATCCGTTCCAAAAGGACTTTGACTTTAATACTTTTTTGCAATAAATTGCTTCTTCTTTTTTTTTTTGTATCACGCCCATTTCTTCTTTTTGCATTTTTAAGCTTTATTTAGAACCTCCTTATGATCCAACAGTACAAATTGTAAATTCTTGCAATGTTATTTTTCTGTAGTCATATCTGAATGTTTATTACTGCTATTGTGAATTATAATAAAATATCAGTGTACCTTATTTCCATCTTACTTTGTTTTCAGGCGCTGCGCCAACATCTTTTGAGGGCAACTATGGTAGGATTGGTTACAGAGTGAGAGCTTTCATTGACACACCACGCTTTACCAAAGATTACAACACAGAGAAAGCTTTCTACTTGTTGGACCCCCTCAACCTGAACAAAATTCCAGATATATGGGTGAGGCATTAAGTATATTTTTCCTTGTTTCCCTTGTACTGTATATTTATGCATTTTCACGAAATGGAAATGGAAAGTTTTTGGATACTTGAGACCAGAAGTAGCTCAATTCGTCTAGAAACCGGAGTGCTGGTGGTTCTAACCGTGCTTGCTCCATCCCAGTCACTGTGGGTCTGTTCTTGGGCAAGACACTTCACCCACTTCACCCTTGCCTTCACTACCGCCAACACTAGTGTATAAATGGAAATGAATGTTTTGCTGGTGGTCAGAGAAGTTGTAGGTTACCACCACCACCGCCAGCGTGAGACAATAGATTGAATGAATTTCAAAAGGTGCTAAATAAATACGCAAAGGCCACACAGTCAGGAAATCGGGAAGATCTGGGTTAGAATCTCTGTTTGGGCATCGCTGTTTGGAGTTTCCTTGTGCGTGCGTGGGTTTTCTCTGGGTATTCCAAAAATATATATGTTAGGTTAATTCAGTGATTCTCAATTATTTTCTGTCATGCCCCCACTGGGGGACAGAAATGTTTTCACGCCACCCCCTGATTTGAAGTACTATTGAGAAATCGATCATATAAATTTATTTATCTGTACTGTACAGACTGAACTCGAAACTGAAACCAGCGAAATGTGACAAAATGACAATGACGCATACAAACGTATTCACGAGTCTAATTGCATGCTGAGTGTGACATACTGTATTCATACATGTTGGCAGTGGATGGCCTCCCAGCCTCTCACACCCCCAACAGTTCACCGCGCCCCACAATTTGAGAAGCACTGGGTTAATTGTCCATAGGTATGAATGTGAGTGTGAATGGTTGTCTCTATGTGCTCTGCGATTGGCTGGCGACCAGTCCAGGGTGTACCCTGCCTCTCGACCAAAGTCAGCTGGGATAGGCTCCAGCATACCCCCGCAACCCTCGTGAGGACAAGCGGCATAGAAAATGGATGGATGGATGGATGATTACATTCTGTGGAGTTTGGGCATCCCCTGGAGCTGGAGTGCCCATTATGTCCGTCGCAATCGACAATAAATGTCACGTGACATAGTTCTTCCTTTTACATTTTCAAGCTCTACTTAGATCCAATAGTGCAAAATGTAAAGTCTTCCAATTTTTCAACTGGTCTTAAAATTTTGATTAGGAGTGTATTGGTCTGAACTAACCTGAAAAAATGTGCCCTTACTATTTAATTGTCACTATTTAATTGTTTAATATAACTGATACTGTATGTGTGTCTAATATACAGAACCTGTCTATTTCTCTGCAGGGACCCTGCTCATCTTCAGTGACCCAGGAGTTCACTTACATGCTATTAAAAACTGGCACAGTGTTCCTGAAAGCCCAAACTGACATGAAGGGTTATACACCTGGGCAGATTATACATCTGTCCGCCACCGTCCACAACAGGTCTGACAAGAGTACAGGCAACATCAGTGCCAGCCTGATGCAGGTAAACTTTGATCTAAGTACAGTAAATTGTTGATAAACTGGTCTGAAGTGTGTGTAAACTGCGACGAGCTGCGTATCAGTGCGTCATCAGTGCGTCATCAGTGCGTATCAGTATTTTGAAATGTTCAAAATACATAATCTTCGTGCCACTTGCCTGAACTAGTTGGGAACATTGTGCAACCTATTCGCAAACAATGCGGATTGTACATGTCAATGCCTGTCACTTTCTGATCCTACCCGATTATGATGTTCATATTTTTACTGATACACATTGATATTGATACTTCCGCTGGTCCGGTAAAGTCCGGTCTTCAAAATAGCAGCAAAACATAACACGGTTGCATCACACCAGCATTTCCAAAGTCGTCAGCGAACAACACTGCTACAAGATGCTTCCCAATAAGACAACCAGAGGGAGAGCAAGACCACCAGTGCCTGGACTATGGTGCGTTCAAGGGCTGCATCTAATGATTATTTTCTTAGTGGATTAATCTGAAGCTTTTTATTTGAATTAATCAAGTAATCGGTTAGGCCTTAGACCATGGGTCACCAACCCATCAATCGTGATCGACCAGTGGAACCTTGGGACTTGCCCAGTCGATTGCTGTTGTAAATTCCCTAATTATAAGTTTATATTTAGTGCAGGCACTGTTCATGGCGGACTTCATGTTTTTTACGACAAGCACCTTGCAGGGCAGCTAAGGGTCCTTCTTAGGATTAATGATGTATTCAAGCCATCTGGGCAGCTGCTGTTGAAATGCTCACATAGGTTTCTGTCTCTCTGTGTAAAAGATACAATACAATACATCAAACATTATATCAATGTTTAATCAGCCAGCTGCGTGAAAATCTGTACTGTGTATTAATAAAGACCATCAAACGTTCCATTGCATCTGGCTCTCTGACCAGAGCGAAATCACAAAATATTAGGAAAAAGAGAAGCATCATCACATCAGTGCCCTCCCCTCCTGGAAAGTGACCAACACACACGCATTTTGACCACTGAACATGCCCGTACGCCTCGCCGCTCTCCAGGCACATACCCCACCTGAGCTCGGTCCCCAAAGCCCATGAGGTTTGAATAATATGCATACATTCCTGCCCATTTTGTGTGTAATATAAATCAGACGATATTTACATTTTTTTCAATTAAAAACCTATGAATGAAAATAGTTTTCAAAAATACTATTAATCGTCCAATTAATAGTAATTAATTGGATGATTGTTGATTCATTTTTGCAGCTGTACTTCATGTAGCTACATGAGATATGAAAATATTACAAACTGTTTTCAGTATGATGCACTACAGTTGCAAACTACAACCCCAATAATCACAGCCGCACATTTACAGTACATATCTGATGGCGTCAATCCAAACTGGCCATTATTAATATAAAAGCATCATTTTTTAATATATTTGTTTATTGTGCAGGTAGTAATATAGTTTCACACTAATTTTGTTTGACTACCTTTATTGTGATGGCAGGCGATTCCTGTGGTATAGCTTCAACAGGCTTCTGCAATGCAGCATTTATTTCTGTTCCTTTATTTTTCACCAAGATCTTAGAATGATGACGGGAAATTCGAACCAACGTGCAGAGTTTCCCCACTGTCCCTCCATTTTTAATCATGTCTACAGCAAGTTCCTTAGATGATTTCATGTTCATATTGTGTGCCAATAATTTTACCCTTCTGAAACAGACAAACATCTTTTCCATGACAACAGGATGTGTCTTGCGACATGGTAGTTTGACCACCGAGAAACTGTTCACTGCATCGGTTAGGGTTCAGTACCTTGTTGCAAGCTAAACATTATTAATCATCCATGCAGTAATTATCCAATGGGAAGCTCTTACCTACAGTATTTGCTTAATTAAATCCATGTGGTGACCTTTTTTTGACCAGGCAGTGTATATGTAAGAAGACGGCAAAAGTACTTCAGTATTGTGATAAATACTGCATGTTTTTTTTTATACAGTAAAAATTTGAGGATGCCTGGTGAGATACAATATACAGTGTTGTGAAAAGTGTTTGCCCCCTGCCTGGTTTGTTATTTTTTGCATGTTTGTCGCACTTAAATGTTTCAGATCATCAAATTAATTTAAATATTAGTCAAAGTCAACACAACTGAACACAAAATGCAGTTTTTAAATGAAACTTTATTATTAAGCGAAAAAAAGAAAAATCCAAACCTACATGGCCCAGTGTGAAAAAGTGATTGCCCCCTAAACCTAATAACTGGTTGGGCCACCCCAACAACTGCAATCAAGCAGTTGCGCTAACTTGCAATGAGTCTCTTACAGCGCTGTGGAGGGATTTTGGCCCACTCAAATTTGCAGAATTGTTGTAATTCAGCCACATTGGAGGGTTTTAGAGCATGGTTTAAGATGCCACTCCTATTGAGATGCCACAGCATCTCAATAGGATTCTGGACAAGGCAACTCCAAAGTCTTCATTTTGTTTTTCTTCAGCCTTTCAGAAGTGGACTTGCTGGTGTGTTTTGGATCATTGTCCTGCTTTCACCACTGTTCCATGTTTTCACCATTTTTGCATAATGGCTCTCACTGTGGTTCGCTGGAGTCCCAAAGCTTTAGAAATGGCTTTATAACCTTTTCCAGACTGATTCTAGACTCTCAGTTAATCTCAGTTAAGTTATGTTTTAACACTTTTTGACAAAACCATGTAGGTTTTGATTTTTTTCCTCCCTTAATAATAAAAGGTTTCATTTTAAAAACTGTGTTTTGTGTTCATTTGTGTCGCCACTGACTAATATTGAAACATTTAAATGTGACAAACATGCAAAAAAAAAAAGAAATCGAGAACGGGGCAAGCGCTTTTTTACACCAGTGTAGTCTAGTGTCTGTGACAGTATCATTAAAAAATGCAATAAGAAACTGCACCTATTAGGTTCCAGACTTCAGTATATCCATCCATCCATCCATGCATTGATTCTTCTTTGTCACTTATTGTATCCTTTTATTTCAGAGGGTGACCTATGAGACAAAGAGACCCATCCATGACGAGAGGAGCATAGCCGAGGTGGAGGGTGGTCGAGTTAAGGCTGGCAGGGAAAAAGAGTGGAAGGAGCAGATCATTGTTCCTCCTCTTCCTCAATCCTCCCTTGTTGGCTGTGACCTCATAAAGATTAATTACTACGTTAAAGTAAGAAAACTAATCATTAAACATACCAATACAAGTCACTATTTCTGCTGATTCCGATCACCCTTTCCCACTGAACACGCACTGATCAGATTTTGAATCAAGGCCCACATCCTTCCTGCATACGCCCCCGTATATCAACAAAACCTGAGTTAAATATGTAATATGTTACAGTGGAACCTTGGTTAGCACCCTGAATTGGTTCCAGAAGGTCTGACTCTAACTGAAAGGTACTTCAAACCACTCCATTTTTCCCACAAAAAATTCTATATATCCAATGAATCCATTCCAGAAAGCCAAAATGGTTAGTTTTACAAATTATACTTTACATGCAGAACATAATTCGAAACACATGTAGTTACAGATATAAATGATGAATGAAGAGTATAAATTAACATTTAAGGTTACTTTTAACTTCGTTGAAGATGTGATAGTTGCCAAAGACATGATGTGGCAGCGAGATCCCCATGGACACCATCTTTTTTGTTTTTTACGGCTGAAGAATAAACCAAAATGGAGCCACAGGAAGTTGCAAATGTCAGCATTTTGATAAATAAGGTGAGAAACACTATTGAGTTCAACACCAAGGTGTAATGTCTGTGTTGATTTTGCTGCCACATTGTGTCTTTGGCAACTAGCACATCTTCAATGAAAGTAAAAGTAACCGTAAATGTCCAGTTATCCCTTTCAGTCATCATCTGTATGCATTTGGAATTATTTTATGCATGGAAAAGTATAATTGTCAAAAAATGTGTTTAGTGTTAAAAATAACACAAAACACTAAAAATAAAAAATAATGTTCCATGCATCCATCTTCTTCCGCCCTGAACACCACCTCCTGGAGGCATCCTGAACCAATGCCCGAGCCACCTCATCTGGCTCTTCTCTCTACTGAGTAGAAGAGGTTCTATTCTGTGTTCCTCACTGTATCTTAAGGCTAGCTAAGGCCCAGCTACCATACGGAGGACACTCATTTTGGCCACTTTTACCCACGATCTTGTCCTTTAGGTCACTACCCAAAGCTCATGACCATAGGGTAAGAGCGTAGATCGACAGGTATATTGAGAGCTTTGCCTTTTCGCTCAGGTCCTTCGTCACCAATCTGCCTGTCAATCTCACATTCCATCCTTCCTGCTCTCGTGAGCAAGACCCTGAGATGTGCATACCATTATTTTCTCCAATGCACACTGAATGTTAACACCAGCAGTTTAGACATTAATGGTTGTGTGTTGAATTATTTTGAGGGGACAGTAAATGTACACTGATCCTCTGAAAAATTCCATAAAATATTTGCAGAAATGTGTGGGGTGTCTGACTTATGTGAGATCCTGTATGCATTCAGTTCATTGAACAATTGACTCCCATCCTGCTAAACAACACTAACTTTACAGCACAAATTGACTTAACTCAAAACAAAGCAATGTGATCAAATGAAATTCCATCTGGAGGTGAGGTGTTTAATCCTGGGTTCATGCAGTGTGTTCTACAGGAGGAGATACAACATTTGTTGTTAATAGTTTCTTGTAACTAGAAATGATTGGATTAACAAATTATAGTTTGTAGGGGGTATCTCCTAAGCAGCAAATAGAAGTGGCGTGATAGCAGATTAGCATATGCATAAGATCAAGTCTGGCCATCTAACATTTTCATCTTTGTGTTGCCAGGTCAGCCTGAAGTCTCCAGCTGTCATGTTGACATTACCCCTACACATAGGGAATGTCTCCCTGGACAAAAACTTCAGCTCAGCTCCTCTCACCACTCCAGCGTTACCTCCTCGCCCTGCGCCTCGTCCCGCTCCTCGTGCTGCTCCTCGATCGAAATTAAATTCTCCAACCGCTCCCCCGGACGAACCCCACCAGAGAGCCGAGGGCGGTACACCTATGAATGGCAGCTTCATGGATCAGCATTCTCAACTTGTGTCACCCGGTAGATTTAGTTATACTCTTGGCCTGTCTTTCTCTGACAGCCGTCACAACCAGCCTGGCACAAATCCTCAAATACTCATTCCTTCCTCAGCGACTTCAACTCTTCTTCCCAGTATGAACAGTGCTAGCCCACACATCATGCCTCCAGACTATGGGAGCTCGGAATACCCACAAGGTTAGTTGGCATGCCTTTCAGGGTTTGGAATTATAAATTTTGGAATTTCCCTCAGCTTTGAATTTCCCCCGTGATCAATAAAGTGTCTGTCTAGGCTGCGCTCGCATGTATTTTTGATAGGTGTCGTGAGACGCCCAACTCATGAGATGGGTCGAGAACTAGACAAGAAGATTTTAACAATTTTTTTTTTAAAGTACAATGAACTACCTTGGTGTTTTTCTATGAGTCATTTCTTGAATTCAATAGCGTTTCCCACCTCAAGTCTCTGCTTTTCTTTTGATCACGGCTGCAAAATAAGCCAAAGAAAGTTGCAGGTGCCAGCATATTGATAAAGAAGGTGAGAAACAAGAAGGAACAGAAAGTTACCTAAGATTTAGTCAAAGTGTGAGTACACACCTCACACTTCTGCAATTGTATGTATCACTGAAGAAATTACACTTCAGTGTAAGTAGTCCCTGTACAGCTTCATACTGTATAACAATGTCAATTTACTACTGACTTGTTGCGGGTTTGCTAAATAACCAGGTACATTCACGGTACAGTTGGTGCACAAACACACTACTCAGTCTTCACTAAACTCCGTCATAAGCAGAATGATTCCAATGATTCCTGTTCTGAGTGGAAGCTGTCCTGTGAAAGCGCTGTATCTTGGTCTTGGCTACTGTGCTGCAGCTCACTTTCAGAGTGTTGGCAATCGTCTTATAGCCTAGATAGAACATCTTTGTGTAGAGCAGCTATTCTTTTTCTCACATCTTCAGAGAGGTCTTTGCCGTGAAGTGCCATGTTGAACTTCCGGTGACCAACATGAGAGAACAGAGCAATAACACCAAATTGAACACATCTGCTCCCCATTCACCCTTGTACACTATACCGAGTCACATGATCCTCGGAAGGGACAATAGCTAATTGGTCCCAATTTATACATTTTCACTTCGGGGGAAATTTGACTCAGTTTTGTTGCCATTGGTTTAGACATTGAGTGTTGTCCCATGAAAAGCTATAGTACACCAAATGTTTGCAGACATGTCAGGGGTGTACTCACTTTTGTGGAAAGAAAATGGAAACCTTGAAGACCAATGACGTGTTTCACAAACTAACACCCAATGTGATGATTTCCATTTTAGAGGCTCCTCCTTCGTATGATGAGAGCATGAACACCTAAGCTGGGAGGACAAGCAGGACAAAGCAGCGCATGACATGAGTGTTGCAGCAACGCAAGCTCACACGTGGAACTTTTTTTCTTCAGTAGAGAATTATTAGTGCTTTGAATGTACTTTATTTGCGATGTACTTTGGAGTTGTTTTTTTCCCCCTTGTACAGGTATTTTAAATTTGAAGAGGAATCAGTACACATTTAATTTATTTTAAAGTGGAATATTAAAAATGAGATGCCTTTAATTCATTCAATAATTTCTTCCACTGATTTGTAATGTATCGTATTCTTCCTTATAGACACCAATTACTTTTGTTGTATAAATGTTGATTCATGCAATATTATGGAGAAATACATTACATTCAATTATGACTGCAATAAATCAATTATATTCTTCCTCAAACACATTTTTGACTTGTGAGAAAAGTTGTGTTTTTTGGTGATTATTTATTTCTACATATGTGTGCCCTCCAAGAATGGTTTTGAACAGTTGGCACGCTTGCCTGATGATAAAATGTCTATCTTGTCAGAGTTGTTTATTGTGTTCAAGGTGTACAAGCTATTATGTTTTTTTGGTCCCACATATGTGAGAATGTATATGATGATGTGTAAGCAGCAAATTAGGATTTTGAGTCAAGTTTGGTGACCAAAATAAGAAAAGAGCGGTGTAATGTCCAGCCAGGCCATTGTAAGTCTTTCTACAGACTTTGTTGTCTTTTTTACCTCCCTCTACTGGTAGAACGTTGATACAGCAGACAAGTAGTCTTAAATCAAGGCTGTCAGCAAGGCATTCGGACAGTAAGTGACATTGGGGATTCGGAGTGGAGTTTTAGCATAGCGTGGGTTACGGTCGCAACAGTGGCCTGTGTTGGGGATTATTGTGCCTGTTGTGCGATCATTCAAACCTGCAATAAAAGTCTGTTGGTCCGGTGATCAGGTCTGGTGCTTGTGTGTCTCACCCAACATTAAAGTGACATCACTGACACCCAGTGAACAGTGTAGAATACTACATGCTGTATCGTCACAACATCTTCTGAATGCCTTATACACTGCTCAAAAAAAAAGGGAACACTCATTTCACACTCAAAAGTGCTGCGCCGTTATTCAAACTGTCCACTTAGGAAGCAACACAGTTTCACAATCTGTTGAGCAAATGGAAAAGACAACAGGTGGTGTGTTTTTCCAAATCCAGACCTTCATTGGTTAATAAATTCGATTTCCGTTAATCTTTTTTGTGTGATTTTGTTGCCAGCACATTCGAGTATGTAAAGACAAAAGTATTAATATTTCATTAATTCAGATCTATTGTGTTATGGATGTGTTCCCTTTATTTTTTAACAGTATATTTGTACAGTATTTGACTTCATTTAGCCATTTTATGATTGAAAATGCTTAATTGCTTAAATATGCACATTTTTGACTAATAATAGTGTCATGTTCCGCAGGACAGGAGTGAGCACTTCACCTCCACTTTATTTGGGTGAGCTGCACTTCCTGCTGGGGGTAAGCTGCAGCCGCGTCACCCCAGGGGTATTGTGCACAGCTGGCCGCCATCTCAATCAGTAGAGTTTAAAAGCCCAGCGTCGTCGCAGGTACTGCGCTGGTTCATTTTCTTTGTGCACCTCGCCTGTGCTGTCGCCGAGACGGTTCCCGGACCTGTTGCTCCTGCCTAGTCTTCTGTGTATGTCTTTTCACAGCTCTGTTTTCCTCTGGGGCTTTCTGTTTTTCCTGCACCTGATTTATTTAGGTATTTTTATTTTTCATCACCACCGTCTGCAAGCGTGTAATTTGCACAGGAGATACGGGGTTCATGACACCCGCAAAAATCAGATAAAGCCAATATAAGCCCCGAATATAACCACATCATTCCGATTTAATCAAATCATCCGGCGATTGACACCCGCGTGGCGCTGTGTTGCATACGAGTAAGGTGGTTACGTTGTGCTTAGACATCAGGCAGCCTCGATTGCCTTGTTCTGCTTCAAAGAAACCATGTTTCTTCATGTGAGGTACTGAATACAAGTAGAAAGGTTGAAAATAATCCAGCAAGTCAAAACCCATGGCACACTAGCTTACAGTGTGTTCATGCATGCAATAAAGACAATTAAAGAGATAGTTTGTGTTTTTTGACATGAAGTTGAATGACAGATAGTAAAAAGTTTGGCTTTTCAAAACAATATGCATTCAAAAGAGTACCGGTAATACATTTGCAGCATACAAATGCCTCCTCAGAAAAAATGAGCCCTCACAAATGGCTCAGCGTTATATTTGTCTCCTGCCGTGTCCCTCCGCACTGTCCACTCTCCGTTTGTGTGCATGTGATGAAGATGCTCGCATCTTCATCCGTGGCCATCTTGTTTCCGTGTGTTCCACACTGGAAGAAGATGCGAGTGTCTTCGTCACATGCACACAAACGGAGAGTGGACAGTGCGGAGGGACACGGCGGGAGGCAAATGTAATGCGGAGTTTTCTGAGGTCAGATTTTTTTTAGGCATTTTTATGACGCAAATGTATTACTCTTTAGAACACATTGTTTTGAGAAGCCAAACTCTTTACTTAAATGAATGCATCAAGGCACAATATACAAACACTGCACTTTTTCTTCTGGTTGGAACTGATTTTATTTCCCTTTGACAACATTATGTTGTATTTGTTCTTACAGATGCAAATAGTTTGTCCTGTAAAATGAGAACTGAATAGTGTAACATTTTTCCAAGGCACTCAGGAAGGGCAAAAGGGGAACATGATTAGGACTAGATGCTTATTGATGGCTGGTGCTGAGGGTGTAGGCATAATGGAGGGTTCCACCTTTCTTCAGGAAGCAGTCATGCTCGTGTGTTCCAGGTCGGAGCTGTCTCTGGCACACTCCCAGCAGATCGTCAAAGAGAACATCTCTGTCGTAAACCTCGAGCCTCAACACATCATTTTCCTGGGCCTTGAAGTAGGAGAACTCCTCCGTCCACCAAGGATTAACATTGTTATTACGCACTGCTGTTTTACCCAAAGAGGCGGGGCCACAAAACACCTTGACATAGCCATCCGTGGTCCCCAAAATGTCAGCGGGGAGATTGCTGGCACGCAGGTTATACAGCCTGATCTGGGCCTGAGCCACAGTCAGATAGCCCAGCACCAGAAGCAGAAGGGACAGATTGGAGGCCATGGCTGGAAAGAGAGTGGGGGTGGGGGGCAACAGTTAAGCACTTTATATTACAAATCTTCTTCAAACTGAATATTTTAGTGGATTATTTAGTCATGTTTCAGGAAGTCGAGTGTGTTGAATGACGTGCGGTCAGAGGAGGCAGGGCCTCACTTGTAATAAAAATAACAAATATTAATATTTGTCAGTTGAATTGAATTATACATGTACCGGTATTTTCTATAAGATTCAATCATTTTTAACATTTTCTTAAGTAAAAATCCACTGAATTTGCAGATTTCCTGATCAAATACAGAGCAGAAACCTAAGGTGAGGCCACCATGAGAGTGGCTTCTCGGCCTACCGTCACTATGAGTGCACACTGAGTGGGATCATGGCACCTGCCACTTTCTTATGTCACCAATAATATGTTGCAGCAAAATGTATTATAAACCATGACTTTCTACAGCCTAAGTGAGCTGCAAGGTTCTTGTCACTGCTGTCCTTCTATGGGAGTGTATTTCACTGTATTGCAATACACAAACAGTGCCAGCTAGAGTTTTTTGTTAACAAGCCAAATGTATTCGATATATTTTTATGCTCTGTTGAATGAATGAATGAATGATGGAGGATTATAAACTGAAGCTCACCAGGAGGTGAGCAGACTTTTTCAAAAAAGTGTCATAACTTTTCCTGGAGGAGGGTAGGGTTCATGTACTTCATATACAGATCAAAAGGGAAGAACACAAATGTTTTTCGTTTGTGAAAAATAAATAAATGGGAATAAGAAGTATCTGAAAACAAATTGAAAACATGGTTTTAAACAGTGAATTATTCTCTTCTTTTTTGTTGGTTATCATCTTAATAAGCAAGCATTAACATTAAGAAAATATCAAACCAGAAGAGTCAGAGCCTCACCAGCCATGAACCTCACCACACATTCCTGAGTGTATCATATCCAGGATTTCAGTGGGTGCAAGTGACAGCTAGACTACTGTACAATACTCATTTCTTCAATGTAAGTGTTTCTCACCTCAAGTCTCTGCTTTATTTTGCTCACGGCTGCAAAGAAGCCAAATAACTCGTAGCACAACACAAAGGTGGTGTCCGTATTGATCTCATTGCCACGTTGTGTCTTTGTTTCACGTCGTCAATGAAGGTAAAAGTAACCTTAAATGTTCATTTATCCCTTTATGTCATCATCTATATGCACTCAGAACTGTTTCATGCATGTAAAACTATAATTGTAAAACTATAAAAATGTGTTTTCTGTGAACATCTTTGAGATTTGTTGCGTAACTCTGTTAGTAAGCAAAGAACTACAGAGTCAACTGCTGACGACATCATAGACCGCCAATGGACCATGACTTCTGCTTCCTGTTTCCATGTATTAGCAAGCTAATAGGATGCTAACAAGGATGTTTTGTGATTTAACACAATTGGACTCATGCAGTGTATTAATACAAGACACGCACCATATTATACGCAAAACAAGGCAACATTTTTGATGTGAACCGAAAAACACACGAACCTGGGTGTACGCTAATTGAGGTTCCACTGTACACTTATTTCTCTTTGAGTTTTTATGTTGTTTGTTAACTTTTGTTTATTAAAGAAACAGCTAACATGATAACTTCCTGATATATTCTTTACAACGAAGGCTGCTTTGTCATGAAAACACCAAAAAAAAAAAGTGTTCACTGTGATTTGCGTATTGCAAAGACGACAAAAGCCAGTTAGCAACAATTAAGAAAACTAGTTTCACATCAGCTTAGTTTTAGTATTCTACTTCTTCTCCATGTAACATTGATCACAGCAATATTTACAGAGCAATGTCCTGGCAGAGAAAAGGTAAAATAAGGTATGTGATACCTGGTAGGTCTTACCTGTGTTCTTGGTGTCTTGTTTCTCACCTCCTGTGTCAGATGATGTGTGTTTTTAAAGGCCAGCAGGGCTCATATCAGTTTGATAACGCCCCCACGTTACACTTGGAAAGCACAGCCTGCACCATTCTCAGCGTTACGCAACCCAAAAGCATATTTGACTGTGTTATGTTGAATCATTTAGAATGAAAATACTACATACAAATACTTATACAACCAATACAGACTTGGAAAGCAGAAGTACAGGTACACACGGAGCGTGGCAGAGGTGTTATGGTCTTGCCTTTAAACACCATCACAATGAATTTGAAGTCAAACACTCAACATGAGATTGAAGTGTAGAGAAGACGAAGATTGAAGTGGGTTGAGAGACAAAAATATGACGTTTAATTTCTAGCCATTTTATGAGTACGCACATTTTAAGGCATTCAACATTCATTTGGACGTTTGACAACATTTTCATAACCACCGTTCATTCATTAATACTTTGCAGTCAGTGACTGCCTGATGTTTGGAGACCAAATGGGCACTCATTATCCAAAACAGCTGTGTTTAGTGTACCCGTGCATGTTAGCAACCAAAACGTGTCACCTCTTCTAACCATGCAAGTGTAGTGTTTTTGAGCGTTCACACTCAAACGTTTTCCTTCTGCCCCAGTTATCAGTTATCGAAGTCAATAGCCAGATCTATAAGACCGTCAAGAGATGTAGTATTGTCCTTGGTGATTAATTTATCCTTGATGCGAGCGCTCTCCGGAATAGGCCACGAAGCGCGGTATCGGGATACCCACTCTCTGCAGCAAGCACGCGAAAGTCAATGGAAAAGTCAGATACTGAGCGTCCTCTTTGTCTTAAATCCAACAAACGGTTGGCGGCTTCTAAACCCTGGATGGGGTGATTAAAAAAAAAAACTTTCCTTATCTCCTCTAGGAATAAGGGTAGCGATGTGCGAACAGCAGGCATCGACGTGCTTACGGCCAAGGCCCATGTGGAGGTTCTACCAGAAAGCAAGCTCATTATAAATGCTACCTTAGCCTGGTCTGAGGAGTAAGAAGTAGGTTGCTGGTCAAATACAAGCGAGCATTGATGTAAAAATTGATTGCAAGAGTCAGAGTCACAGAAGAAGCGAGGAGGGTGAGGAATATTAGGCTCACCGGGTTGATGAAAGGCAGGTGTGCTTGCAGCTGTGGCATTAAATGAGTCACTCACTGTAGCGGAGGTACCGCCCTCTGGTGGTGGAAGGGAACAAGAGTGTCCAAGTCGCTGGTTTAATGCCTCCATGTTAGTGGAAAGCACGGAGAGGGCTTCCATAATCCCCTGGAGCGATTTCTCATGGCTAACCACCATGTGTCCTTGGTGTGCCAGAGCCTTGCGAAACTGTTCCATGTCTGCGGGATCCATGTATGGCCAGACTGTTCTGTCACGAGTTGCCGTGGGACACGGCGAGGAGTAGGATCCCAAAGCAGACAAACGAACGTAGAGCAATTACAAAAAGGAAAATTTAATATACAAAAAAAGTCCACACAAAAATACAAAGTACAACTAAGGAAAATCCAGCAAGGGTAGCAACAACAAAAAACACTAACAGCAAAAGGCTGTTAGGAAAAAATACTAGACGGTAACAAAAAACACTGAAGGCAAACCTTGCAGGGAGCAGGGAGCAGGGAGCAGGGAGCAGGGAGCAGGGAGCAGGGAGCAGGGAGCAGGGAGCAGGGAGCAGGGAGCAGGGAGCAGGGAGCAGGGAGCAGGGAGCAGGGAGCAGGGAGCAGGGAGCAGGGAGTCAAGGAGCACAATCTGGCACTGGTGGATTGTCAGGCAGCTGCTTAAGAAGACCAGCAGTAATGAGCCACAGGTGTGTGTAAGTAAGTCCGGGTCATGTTCAGGGATGTGCTGCAACACATAAACGGCAGAGGGCAGCAGAGCAGAACACAGAACATGACACAAACTGTGTTTCAAAAATGAATTATCTTCTGCATTCCCTACCCCTCAAGGTCCCTGTGTCTTATTTCAGTTAGTTTGATAAACTAATCAAAAACTTTACTTGGAACAGGAAAGGCCCAAGAATGAATCTAAATATGGCCAGTTGGGCGCCAAGAGGTTGTATTACCTTTATGCTTTTAGTCTGAGACATTTAGCTCACTGGCCATTGGCCCTGAAAGGGCCCCACCCAAGTTTAAAATAGAAATATTTACATTAAATCCAAACCATCCTGTCACGCTTTGCTTTTATATGTTGTGGCATCACCCCAGGATGCGGAGACATGGTAGCTGGCTTGGATAAATTGGCTTTAATTGCAATAAGTATCCTAACAAAGAGCAACAATGTATAAAAATGACCAAAGGGAGCGGTGCAAAGGACTAATTAAGTAAGGCACCCAGTAAAAATAGAAGAGTGCTAAGGTAGTGATGCCAAGTAGCACAAACACTAGAGGAGCTAAAGGAATAGCAAATACGACTAAACCAACTGAGAAGAAGGACCCCCATCCATCCATTTTCCTCAGCTTATCCAGGTCCGGGTCGTGGGGGCAGCAGTCTCAGTAAGGAAGCCCAGACTTCGTGGTCCCCGGCCACCTCTTCCAGTTCCACCGGGAGAAAACCAAGGCGTTCCCAGGCCAGCTGTGAGACATAATCCCTCCAGCGTGTCCTAGGTCTGCCCCGGGGCCTTCTCCCAGCTGGGCATTCCAGGGACACCTCACCAGTGAGGCGTACGGGAGGCATCCGGACTAGATGCCCGAGCCACCTCAACTGGCTCCTCTCGATGTGAAGGAGCAGCAGCTCTACTCTGAGCCCCTCCTGGATGACTGAGCTCCTCACCCTAATCTCTTAGGGTCTTAGAGTCTTAGAGTCCATCCACCCGATGCAGGAAACTCATTTCAGCCGCTTGTATCCACGATGTTGTTCTTTCTGTCACCACCAAAAGCTCATGACCACAGGTGAAGGTGGGAACACAGATCGACCGGTAAATTGTGAGCTTTGCCTTCCGGCTCAGCTCTCTCTTCACCACGACAGTCCAGTGCAGTGTATCTACATAGCATATACAGTATATCCATTCATACAATATATCACTTAAAATTGTTTAAAAAACTCTCACTTTAAAGGTGTGGTGGCTTTTATTTCGTAGTGGCGCACCACCATGATCAGTTACATGTAGCCTGTAGATCGAGCGGTAAATTGAGAGCTTTGCCTTCCGGCTCAGCTTTCTCTTTACCACGAAGATTCCGGCACAGCGGTCGCATTACTGCAGACGCTGCGCCAATCTGTCGACCTCACGACCCCGAGATCCTTGAACTCCTCGAAATGGGGCAGGACCTCATTCCCAACGCGGAGGGTGCAATCCACCCTTTTCCGATTGAGAACCATGGCCTCGGATTTGGAGGTACTAAGTCGCATCCAAGAAGCTTCACACGATGCAAACACACCCTCCGGTCACCCTTCTTGAAAGGGGGACCACCACACCTGTCTGCCAACCAAGAGGTACTGTGTTGAGGAGACGTGTCAACCAACACAGTTGACAATACACGGTCGTCACAGGAAACGGGTGAAGATATCACATCTTACATAAATCCGGCATAATCTTGCAGACCTAATTGGGTTTGATGGACGTATGGCGTATCGTAATCGTAGATTAAGCATATGGTCCAACCTGCATTGATAAAACACTTATTCTGTGGAAAGAGTGGCTGGATAAGGGCATTTCTGCTTTGAATGATTTGTACAATCACGGCATATTAAAATCATTTGAAGAATTAGAAGAACAACATAAAATATCTACAGATAATTTCTGTAAATATTTACAATTGCGACACCTTCTGTCTGGAGTTTTCATTGTGGCTCAGTTGGTCCCTGTGGCTTGTGAGTTCCTCGATCATGGTATTTTAAGATATAAAAAAGGCCATGAGGCGTCTGCATGCTATGCAATGTTGATACAGACTTTAAGCGATGCTCCAGGTTACACCTCATACAGTTGAAAATGTTGCATCATTATTACTGGACCCCTCTGAGACTGGTTCGTCTGGGGCTGAAACAATAACCTAATTGTTGGCTCATTCAGGAGAAAGAAATCTTGCTCATGCCTTATGGTTTTGCAAAGAAATTCAGAAATTTTGGGCACAAATACATAAAAATAAGTGAGATTACAGACACACTGATCCCATATAGTCCTAGATTTTTTGTTTTGGGAGATGAATCTGTTTTAATTGAACAAGATAAAGACACAAAGTGTTGGATGTGCTATGATTGCGAGACAAATGATTCTTAAAAACTGGAAAAAGGAAAGACCACCATTTGTTCACGAATGGAGATGGCTAGAGTAGCAGCATTTGAACGAATGGCTTAAAAACAATTAGGATGTGTGCCACTTTAGATCAGAAAATGGAGAAAATATTTTGTATATGTGTGACGTTTTGTAACCATGTTGTAGATGTGAGAGATTGAAGTGCTGCGTGATGAATGTTCCTCCTTTTCTCAATCAGATGACGACATCGGCTGCATTGACAAACTGAAGTTGAGCATCTCACTCCAAGACATGGACCCTATGGCACGCACTTACTGTACCTCTCTGTTCCGAAACCATTATATAAAGAAATGAAAGATCTCATTACACAGGGGTGGGTCAAGAAATCGAACTCTCCTTATGCCTCACGGTGGTCTGTGTAAGGAAGAAAGATGGGAGTCTTCGACTTTGCATAGACTATCACGAATTAAATGAGAAGACACATCCCTCGAGTCCAACATATTCTCGACAGTCTTGGTGGTAATACATGGTTTTTGTTATTAGATCAAGGGAAGGTCTACCATCAGGGCTTTATGGATGAGAAAAGCCAGCCTCTGACAGCATTTGTGACCCCGTGGGGCCTCTACGAGTGGATAAGGATACCATTTGGGTTGATGAACGCCCCAGCCGCCTTCCAACGGTGCATGGAGGAGTGTTTGGAAGATGTGCGAGACAACATCTGCGTGCCTTATTTGGATGATACGCTTGTTTACAGTCAGTCGTTTGAGGATCATGTGAATCATGTCAGAAAAGTACTTCACTTGCTGAGAAAGCACAGGATAAAACTAAAGCCTAGCAAATGTGAATTATTCAAACGGGAGATTCGCTATTTGGGAAGGATTGTTTCAGCTGAAGGTAGCAAAATCGACCCGGCTGATACCATTGCTGTCAGAGCTTTGAAAGACAAGAAGCCAAGTAATGTAGTAGAGTTGCGCACTGTTATGGGCTTACTGAGCAGTACAGTACATTCCGAATTTTTCCCGTATTGCAGGACCACTTTATGACTTATTGAAAGATACAACTGATGATGACAATGCGACACGAAAGGCACACAAGATACGACCAGCCATAGGAAAAAGAAGAGGAGTACCATCACATAAACCAATTGTGTGGACAGACACTCATCAACACATTCTAGAGCATTTAATAGATTGTCCTGTTGAACCACCCATTCTTGGGTTCCCAGATTTCTCGCAACCATTTATTCTCCACACAGATGCCTCAAATCAAGGCCTCGGAGCCGTCCTTTATCAACGACAAGATGCAAAATCAGGATGAAGCTGCAGTTCTCAAAAACACTTGTTTAAGCAACAAACTGCAGGACCTTGAGGGAGTCAACACCTTGCTGGAAAAGCAGAATGAGGTGATTAGGGAGGAGTGGGAAAACAGTAAATTAGTCCAGAATCAACAGGGTCAGCAGATAGCACCCTTTATTTACACGTACACACATGGCGCACGTATATATGCATGTATATATACATGCAGACATGCACACTATTATCACGATTGTATGTAATACACTAAGTCCCCTACTAACGAACATCCGACGTGCGAACATTCGGAGATACGAACACAAGCCGACTGGTCTATTTTTTCATGTGTTTTGCCTTATATGTCCATATTTATACTGCTACATGCTAGACAGGCAAACCCATGTTTATACTAGTACATGCTTGACCAGCAGAGGGCACTGTGACACTGCTAATGGGACCAACAGCTACAGGAAGACGAGGAAGAGGAGAGAGGAAGGCTAACAGTTTTATGATACAACACGGACAGAGTGTGTGATTAAAGTTTATGAAGAGTTAATAGGCCTGCTTAATTCTACACCACCCACAGAACACTACCTCTTTTAGAAGAGTCTAACGACGACGACCATTTGTCCTTTTTTCAATAACTCCTTCTCCTCCTCCACAACGACGTATGCTCGACCACTCCTCTTCAAAGGTAAATAACATTTATCATTACGTATTATTATATCACTTTTATTATTGTTTTTTTCATTAATTATCCTCATTAATATTACTACTGCATCCAAACTCATATTTACATACATACACATATACTGTATATGTATACACGTACATGTAGTACCTATATCATTGGTAGTATTACCTTTTCCTCGACTTAAGAACAATTCGACTTAAGAACGGTCGTCTGGAACCAATTGTGTTCGTTAGTTGGGGACTTAGTGTAGTTTCATTACCACTGTTAGCCCTAATAAGTATGACTGTTTCCATACAGTATTATCACTGTGGCTGTTGATATTACACTACGTCCCCAACTAACGAAAAACGTTGGTGACCCCTGGTCGAGATCAACAATACTATCTGCCCCATTGGCTCAACAGGACAAAAAAATGGCTAGGTAAGAAATATACAGTACAAGTACCAATACGAGTTTGAAATAAAAAAAACAGCTGTTTTAACTTCATCCCAGCAAAGCATTTCATTGGCTATTGCTGCCGGGGCGCAAAACAAATCTGTTTTCTCTCCAAATTTTGTGCATCTTATACACCGGAAATGATAGTAATGCACGTGCGTGTGTTAATCAGGAAGAGGCAATAAATGCAATGTTGGTGCCCTGTAGGCAGCTGGGGAACCCATTGCATACCCCTATAAGGCAGGATAAACTTTCAGGAGCAATGACAAAAAAAACCCACATATTTTTAAAAAATAGTTTTATAAATAACAAATTTCATGTAAATGCATATCAATTTTGGAAATAAAAGCTATTTTATTGGAAAATTATATACAGTTTGAAAGCCTAGTTTTTGCATGTTTTGTTTTATTAGGTTTTGCTGAGCATTCATTCCCAGCGGTCCTCAAACGCATCATAGTTGTGTGTGTGGAGACAAAGTGGAAGCTTCTCTGATGCTGACACAAATACACTTTTTTCCCCCTCTTCTTTCACCTCATTGTTCCTAAATGCTGGTGCTGTGTGTGAATGCATAAAAGGTGAGCTTTGAAGACATTACATGTGTGTTGAGTGCTGATGTTGCTATTGCACATAATGGGAAGCACTTATTCTGCCTATTAAAAACGCCATATAATATAATAATACAATATGATGTGCATATTAACCAAGCTACAGCAACGTTGTTATTAATATTAACATTGTTCCAAACTACATTACTGGTGTAGTGACACCTTGCCACATCACACCGGCTAGCTACTAGCCGACTAGCGACCTAGCTTTACCACACAGCAGCGCGTCACAAAGCGTTCACAACACCCCAGGGGACTACCAACGGGTAAAGCTACATATTGGAGCTGCTGCTGTGTTTTTATTTTGGAGTTTGGAAAAGTTCATGCTAGGTGTAGGTGTTCATTTCTATGTCGCTGTGTGAAATCGATGCGCCCAGGAAGGAAGTTCTGCTAATGCTTAAAAGGACCAAAATACGACAAAATACTGTAAGTATTACATGTTATCATGAATGTACCTGTTACTACATGGTCACAGCATGTATATAAAACCATGAAACCTTGTTGGAGTTTTATGGAGGTGTTTTAGTAGTGGTATTTGTGGGTGGCATAAGTGTGTCCCATTACATGCAGTAATGAGCTGTCTCTTTTTTTTTTATCTGTTTTTATATCTTTAGAATGCACAGAAAAGAGAAAGACATGTGCATGTCTCACATAAGGATTGTGGATGGTGGGCAAAATTCCCCCCAAAAGTGCAGTTTTCCTTTAATAACAAATTAGTTGTTAAGAGTGGTGCGTGAATGAGGCCCATTGATGTCACTCAGTGCGTACTTGTCAAGTTAAGTGTATTGATTTTTGGTTGTTGTCTCCTGCAACTCTGCAGGCAACTCAGGTGCCAGTGGGGGTGAGTTCAGGTTAGGGTGAATGGAAACTGTTGGAGTAGCAGGTTTCCACGCTGTGTTCATGACAGGAAGTGCCGATTATCTGCATGTTATTCTGAATTCATCAAGCCTTAAAGGGCACAATATACACTTCTTCATCTGGTTTTACTTTGACATGATCATGGCAGTGGCTCAGGAGGTGGAGCAGGTTGTCCAGAAACTCGAAGGTTAGCGGTTTAATCCTTGCTCCTTCCTTGCAGCAACTTTTGTTGTGTCCCTGTGCAAGACACTTCACCTAACTTGCCTCCAGTGCTGCCCACACTGTGTATGAACGTGAATGAATGTTTGGTGGTGGTCGGAGAGGTCGGAGAGGTCGGAGAGGTCGGAGAGGCCGTAGGCACGAATTGACAGCCACGTTTCCGTCAGACTCCCCAAGGGCAGCTGTGGCTCCAGATGTGGATTACCACAAGTGTGTGACTAAGGAGTGAAGCGCTTTGGGTGCCTTGAAAAACGCTCTATAAAATCCAATTTATTGATCATTCAATATAGAGCAACAACGTTCACATCACATTATACAAACGTAGATTGTTGGAACTGGTTTTATTTCCTTTTGACAACATTATGTTGTGTTTGTTCTTACAGACACACACAAAGAGTTTGTCCTGTAAAATGGGAACTCAGGAATAGCTGGTACGTTGCAAAAAGGGAAACATCCGTTGTCTTATTGATGGCTGGTGCTGAGGGTGTAGATATAAATGAGGGTTCCTCCTCTCTTCAAGGTGCAGTCATACCCATGGGTTCCAAGTCGGAGCTGTCTCTGGCACACTCCCAGCAGTTCGTCATAGGGAGCATGTCTGTCATAAACCTCGAGCTTCAACACATCATTTTGCTTGGCCTTGAAGTAGGTGAACTCCTCCGTCCACCAAGGACTAACATTGTTATTACGGACTACTGTTTTACCCAGATAGGCAGAGCCACAGAACACCTTGACATAGGCATCCATGCTGCCCATATTGTTGGAGGCGAGATTGCTGGCACGCAGGTTATACAGCCTGATCTGGGCCTGAGCCACAGTCAGATAGCCCAGCACCAGAAGCAGAAGGGACAGATTGGAGGCCATGGCTGGAAAAGAGTGGGGGTGGGGGTAACAGGTAAGCACTTTAAGTGATAAATCATTATGATGTGCAGTCAGGGGAGGCAGGTGAGGCTGAGCCTCACTTGTCCAAAAAAAGAATAATAACAAATATTAATATATGTCAATTGAACTGAATTCTAAATATATTTACTATAAGATTCAAACATTTTTAACATTTCGTTTAGTAAAAATCACTGAGTTTGCAGATTTCCTGATCAAATACAGAGCAGAAACCTCAGGTGAGGCCACCCTGAGAGTGGCTTCGAGTGCACACTGAGTGGGATCGTGGCACCTGCCTTGTTGTGTTTGTCAGCATGCCAGAAATAGTTCTTTTAAACCAGGACTTTCTGTAGCCTTTAGTGTAAGTGTGACATCATTATTCTTGCTCATCCCGCAATAAAATACATAGAAATGTCATACGGGAGGCACTTGCAGTACTGATGCATCCTGAAGGGGGCAGGAGGGCGGAGCTGGAAGGGGCTTACATTATTTTAAGTGTGAAATTGACATGGATTGATCAGAAGTTGCTATATTTATTGTTTATTATTCAGATGTATGTGTATGTGTGCAAGTAAGACTTATTTTTAAGACATTTTTATTTAATTATTTTGTATTATTATTTATCTCTGAAGTGGTCCAAGCTGAAGTTGGACCACGTCTCTCTCTCTCTGCCCATTCTAAGGGAGAGAAAATATTGCCAAGTGTTTTTGAGGTCAGACTCTTTCGTGGACGATGGTTTTGTCATGCAAATGTTTCACTCTTGAACGCATGTTGTTTTGAGAAGCAAAACACCTTATTTTTATGACCTCAGCCAACTAGCTGAACTCGCCTCGTCAACACCAAAACCAGGCTATTACGTTTTACGCTAATCCTTGAGTTGAACCTGAGTGCAGTGGCCAAGTGCGGCTCTCACAAAGTTAGATTACAGTAAGTTGACCTGAATGTGATGGATGAGCAACACTAAAGCACATTAAGCTATCACTTGAGTACTGGAAGCTCACAATAAATGAGTTACTGTCGTCTATTTGAGTACTCCACACTCAAAATAAACAAGATATTCTAATCAAAATATTTAAGATAATGTGAGTCATGCAAACTCAAAAAAAGCAAGTTACTATAATCCAATTATTTAGTATAATTTAAGTACTGCACACTGACAATAATTAAGAAAATCATATGTAATTCATCTAACTTAACATAAATTACCTTTTGTAAGGCAGCATATTTTTTTAAAGTAAAGTCAACTTATTATTCACTCCTGATCAAAATCTTAAGACCAGCTGAAAAATTGCTAGAATTTGCATTTTGCACATTTGGATCTTAATGAGGTTTTAAGTAGAGCTAGAATATGTAAAAGCAAGAAGGGGGAGTGAGACAAAAAACATTTTGGAAAAGTAATTTATTGAAAACAACAATTAAACTGAAATAGGCTGATCAAAAGTTTAAGACCACAGGCTATAAAAGCCAAAATCTGCTAAAAAGTTTCATTTTCTGTCAGGCATTCACACTGTCATGCCCTCCTGATGGCTAAAGCCAAGAAGCTTTCTCTTTTTGAACGTGGTCGGATGGTGGAGCTGCATAAGCAAGGCCTCTCGCAGCGTGCCATTGCTGCTGAGGTTGGGAGCAGTAAATCAATCATTCTTCCACCCACATTGAGACCCTTACTGGTGCCGACTGCAGCGCAATAACCATCAGACGGCATCTGCGGGAAAAGGGTTTAAAAAACAAAAACTAATTCAAAGACCTCGTCTCCTTCAACGCCACAAAACTGCCCGTTTAGACTTTGCCAGGGAGCATCAAACATGGGACATTGAAAGGTGGAAAAAAGTTTTACTCTCTGATGAGAAAAAATGTAACCTTGACGGTCCAGATGGCTTCCAACGTTACTGGCATGACAAGGAGATCCCACCTGAGATGTTTTCTACACGGCACAGTGGAGGGGGGTCCATCATGATCTGGGGTGCTTTTTCATTCAGTGGAACACCGGAGCTTCAGGTGGTGCAGGGTCGTCAAACGGCGTCTGCTTACGTGCAGATGTTGCAGCGGGCATCCCTCATGACTGAGGGCCCTCGTCTGTGTGGTAACAGCTGGGTTTTTCAACAGGACAACGCTGCAGTTCACAATGCTCGCTTGACCAAGGACTTCTTCAGGGAGAATAACATCACTCTTTTGGACCATCCTGCATGTTCCCCTCATTTAAATCCCATAGAGAACATTTGGGGATGGATGGCAGCGGACGTTTATAAAAATGGCCATCAGTTCCAGACTTCGTGAAGCCATCTTCACCACTTAAAGCAATGTTCCCACTAGCCTCCTGGAAACACTCACATCAAGCAAGCATTACTGAGTCCTACTGAGAACATTTTTTTGTTGTGGTTTGGAGAGTTTTTTGTTATTTTTGTCAGTGATGGTCTTAAACTTTTGATCAGCTGATAAACAGCCTATTTCAGTTTAATTGTTGTTTTCAATAAATTACTTTGTCAAAATGTTTTTTGTCTCACTCCCCCTTCTTGTTTTTACATATTGTAGCTCTACTTAAAACCTCATTAAGATGTGCAAAATGCAAATTCTAGCAATTTTTCAACTGGTCTTAAGATTTTGATCAGGAGTGTATTTTACAGTGCAGAGTCAAATGCTGATGACATCATAGA
This sequence comes from Dunckerocampus dactyliophorus, assembly GCF_027744805.1. Lineage (NCBI taxonomy): Eukaryota > Metazoa > Chordata > Actinopteri > Syngnathiformes > Syngnathidae > Dunckerocampus > Dunckerocampus dactyliophorus. The sequence continues at coordinate 29,774,875 of NC_072822.1, read as the reverse complement.
CCTCCAGGTCACTGCTGATGCACTCCACTGCTGATGGGGATGTCATGCAACTTCATGTCAAAAAGTCCAAACTATCCCTTTAAGAATACAGCTGGACTCACACTGTGTGCTAACAACACAAGATGTATTGTGCGCAAACCAAGACAACATTTTTTATGTGATCTGAAAAACACGCTAACCTGGGCGTACGCTAACCGAGGTTCCAATGTACGCAGCCAGTTTTTAAGAGACATTTGGGGGGCCCTGGAAATCTTGGGGCCCCAGGCAATAGCCTAATGATACCCCCTGACTCTTATTTCTTTTTGAGTTTTCATATTGTTTATTAAAGAAACAGCTAACATGATAACTTCCTGATATATTCTTTACAATGAAGGCTGCTTTGTCATGAAACCAAAAAAAAGTGTTCACTGAGATTTGCGTATTGCAAAGATGACAAAAGCAGTTAGCAACAATTAAGAAAACTAGTTTCAGATCAGCTTAGTTTTAGTATTCTACTTCTTCTACTTCTTCTCCATGTAAGATTGATCACAGCAATATTTACAGAGCAATGTCCTGGCAGAGAAAAGGTAAAATAAGGTATGTGATACCCGGTAGGTCTTACCTGTGTTCTTGGTGTCTTGTTTCTCACCTCCTGTGTCAGATGTGTGTTTTTAAAGGCCAGCAGGGCTCATATCAGTTTGATAACGCCCCCACGTTACACTTGGAAAGCACAGCCTGCACCATTCTCAGCGTTACGCAACCCAAAAGCATATTTGACTGTGTTATGTTGAATCATTTAGAATGAAAATACTACATACAAATACTTATACAACCAATACAGACTTGGAAAGCAGAAGTACAGTATTGTAAAATGATTCTTTTCTTGTGAACTCCAGATTACTTTTTGTTTTGTGAACACCAATTGAACCCATGAGGCCTACATGACTTGGGGGGGGGGTCAACGTCACCTGACTTACACAAGATGTTTTCCAGATGTTATGTGATTCCAAAATGTCCTGCCAAAAGGTCAGTGTTCTGGTAATCCACGCCATTGTTATTGTTCACTGGGTCTATTCAAGGGCGAACGAAATAAAGGAGGTAGGCCTTCTCCCTCAACTGCAGATGTGCTTCTTCTTATTCCACAACAACAGGTACACACGGTCTTGCCTTTAAACACCATCACAATGAATTTGAAGTCAAACACTCAACATGAGATTGAAGTGTAGACTTTCAGCTTGGGTTGAGAGACAAAAATATGACGTTTCATTTCTAGCCATTTTATGAGTACGCACATTAAGGCATTCACAACATTCATTTGGACGTTTGACAACATTTTCATAACCACCGTTCATTCATTAATACTTTGCAGTCAGTGACTGCCTGATGTTTGGAGACCAAATGGGCACTCATTATCCAAAACAGCTGTGTTTAGTGTACCCGTGCATGTTAGCAACCAAAACGTGTCACCTCTTCTAACCATGCAAGTGTAGTGTTTTTGAGCGTTCACACTCATAAACGTTTTCCTTCTGGATGGAAAGAACGACCTGAAAAGTGAGCTGAACCAGGAAAAAACAAATGTACGAAGAAAAGCTGACCAATCACAGCTCTACGGTTTGCGTCACCGTTGACACAAGGTTGACATTTTTTGGAGGTGCACGTCAAGCCGCGCCAGAGGGTTTGGGCGTTTGGGCAGAGCCAGCTGGAGCAGGAGCATAATTTAGCCTTTACATTGATGCTGTTGTTACGACATGCTTACATTCAATGATAGCTAACGTGAGTAGCTCAACTTTGCCAAATCACTAGCATTAGTCGACAATAAGAACAACATGGCTAATGCACATGTGTTTGTTAGGCAGGAAGAGGCAAAAATGCTTGCCGCACATTCAAATGTTGGTGCCCTGTAGGCAGCCGGGGAACCCAGTGCATACCCCTATAAGGCAGGGGTCCCCAACCAGGGCCGGTCCATGGGCAGGGCTGAACCGGGCCGTGGAAAACTTTTTAAAAAAAAAACTAAAACATGCTTTTAAAAATAGCTTTGGAAATAACTCCATTGAATTTGATATAAATGCATATCAATTTTGGAAATGATTATTTTTTTGGAAAATGATATACAGTACAGTTCCAAAGCTGGTGCTGTGTGTGAGTGCATAAAAGGTGAGCTGTGATGACGTTACTCTGTGTGTGTTGAGTGCTAATTTATTCCATGTCAGGTTAATTCATGCTACCCACACATCAAAAAACGATGTGATGTCTTCTCATGTTTCCTTGTCTTTTTTTCTGTTAAGGAGAATATCATTGGTCAAGATGTGTGGCGGTGTTTCTGCGTCCACACTGAGCAGAGGGACGGGCGGGGTTAAACACACACAGCACACGGAGCACAACAATGCAGCACACGAACAGGAGAGGTTGCAACACACACGTGCTGGAAAGAGTTGGGAAAAACATGAGTGACAGAAAAAGTAAAGTCTGGACACTTGAATGCACTCGACAGTACAAAGGCTGAGTGTAGACCGTGTAGAGTTCAAATGTACCTGGATGCTGCTTTTTCTTTTTGTTTCGCATTTTTATGTTTTGTTGTGTGGTGTTTGGTTGATGTTGTGGTGTTTGATTGTAAAATAGTTAGAAATTTGCATGCATTAGATTTGACCTTGTCTACTGAGATGTTTTTTTGTATTTTATAATATATTTATTTATAATTTTATGGAATTAGCCTTTTTGGTAGCTGTTCATTGAGGATTTCAATAAATCCATTTAAATAACAGACATTTGATATCATGTATTTTTTACATTAGTAATTCATTTACCACAATATACATCATTTGGTAATCCATTAATTTAAGACAACCACAATCTGAGGAGCCACTCGGGAGCCGAAAGAGCGTCTCTTTTTAGTGAGCTGAGCCAAAAGATTCGGCTCTCTAATGTAATGAAGGTAATAAATGAATGAATGACCCGTCATTACGTCGTAATATTTAACGTAAACGACCATAAAAGATAGATTCGTCCCTGTACCCGTTTTTTCTAAACGTGGAACTATCATTCATCCGTCCATCCCAACATATCTTGCTAGCAAATGTTATCTGTAGTTTTTTCAGTGCTGAAAAAAACCTTAAAATTATTTATACAACCAGGAAAGCATGGATTATAATTTCTCCACTTTGCCCGATGGATATGAAAAAAAAGCACATTTATTTGAATCTTTGGGGGTGGGGGAGTGACACAATTTGCACATGTGTAGTACAAATTGGGTTGCCTGATGCGTGTGCACGATAACTCCTGTAAAATAGGTCGACTGATGACATAGTTTGCACGTGTAGTAAAAATTGAATTGCCTACTGAAAAATATACATGACTGCTATTTTCAGCAAATCCCAAGGCCAATAGTTGTGGGACCAAAAGACTTTGTTGACTTTGTATATTTGTTGACTTTGTAATGAATGTACGCTAAGAAAATATCCCCTTTCCTTAAACCCCACCCAGACACACATTTATTTATTTATTCTTTCTCTTTTTATTTGATTTGATTAATGTAAACTTGTCATCCTTCTAGATTGTATACATCCTTTACTTTATCTGTATTTTCAATAAAGTTTAAGTAAAAAAAAATCCTGCTATTTCCGTGTAGGTCTCCACATACCCGCCCACATAGGCCAGCTACAGCTGTCACTGTCACTGCGCAATACGTACCCGGAACGCAATCGGTTCAACTGCGTTCTACGCATGTGCAGATCGCGTCTTCATCCGGTCGGCCTATTTTTCGGCAGTCAAATGTTAGACATGTGTAATTAGGCCATCCGTCGATCTATTTTATGACGTAGACCGGATGTAAACGCGTTGTGCACATGCACTGAACCAGGACTGAACCATTCTTGTTCACTTGAGGGGGTGCTTTATACTACTTATTTGAAATTGTTCATTGTTTGAGAAGAACGAACATCAAAATATACTTAGTTTCTATGTTATACGTACACATAAACTTAACACTTAATATTGTTATTTATCAAATTTGATTCCGTTTTCAGTCTTGGATACCACCCCCACCGAGTGTCTAAGTTTACGTCCGTGACAGACTGTTGACATGCTGTCAAATCAATGTGTTTCGACAGTGGCGGTGTGCGTTTGATGTGTGAGAGATGTGTGAACAGGCGGTGGAGTATTTTCACAGTCGGAGTCTGATAAAGAATAAGGATGCTGCCGAGGTGAGATGGTCTCACGCAGCGAACAGCAGGAGCAGACTGACCAAAGCTCTTAACGGTAGGCCGTCTTTTTCATTTACTACTCTCCAAAAAGTCACCACTTTTCTAGCAATACATACATTTAACTGTATACATAATGCAAATGTTTATAACAATGTGCAAAACATCGGGGTGAGATGGAGCAGACATTGATCAGAGAGGATTATGTTCGTTTCCCGTCAAGACGATTACCCTCCACCAGAAGTCGATTCCTCGTCAAGCATGCGCTCACAAATATGGCAACACGTTTCCCCGTCAGAGTACAAGACGCTGGCTGGCACCCTTCATCAACCAGGCTCACCGCTACACAGGGAAGTACAAGGGTACTTCTACCTTCTGGTGAAGCTACTTAGTGATGAAAATCAAAAAGAATTAGACACGAGCTCTTTCGTACTAGTGTGTCAGTTCTTCGGTAACAAATACTATACAGCTCAACAAGGGACAACTTGGGAAAGACTTCGGCCCTCGATCATATTAAATTGATGTAATGTTCGACGGTACTTTGGGAAAATAATTATTATAGTATATAGTACCCACAGTGTATTTGTGTATTGGTGAATTTGTAAAATAAAACTGTAATAAAGGTTACTGTCTGGTTGATGTTGACGGGGAAACGTCTTGTCATATTTGTGGGCGAATGCTTTGGCGGGGAATCGTCTTGTGTGGGAATCGTCTTGTCGGGGAAACGACCATATACCATGTCGGAGATTAAATTCTCCGCAACCCAATAAAGGCCACAAGGACCACTTAAATAAATCAAAGTTAAATAAATGAGTAAATGTCACCTCCCCTTACATGTTCTTTAATCGCCATTTAAGAGAAGACGACTCACACACTGGTATTAGATGTACAAAATGTATTGACGAGTAAGTCAGACAGAATAATTTCACATAAGTCGGATATCCGGGATATAACTGTCTCTCGTATGTCCTCCTGCAGCTTCCTGACCAGAAAGAGAGATTCGCCTTGATCGCTAGTCCTCTCTGCCTTTTGTAGTAATTTTCCTCCGACCGTCGGCGCCATAATACAGTATTTATCCCTCATATTCTTTGGTGAAATGTGTGTGATGACAACAGCTGAGACTTGCGTCTTAGCTGACGTGGCAGCACTCTAATCAGCACCTTTTTCTGGACAAAATAGCACCTGGCCTCCCAGCATACAACCCCTGGCAAAAATGATGGAATCACCAGTCTTGGAGGATGTTCATTCAGTTGTTTAAATTTTGTAGAAAAAAAGCAGATCACAGACATGACACAAAACTAAAGTCATTTCAAATGGCAACTTTCTGGCTTTAAGAAACACTAAAAGAAATCAAGAAAAAAAGATGTGGTAGTCAGTAAGTTATTTTTTTTAGACCAATCAGAGGGAAAAAATTATGGAATCATGAAAAAAACAACAATTACGGAATCACTCAATTCTGAGGAAAAAATTATGGAATCACCCTGTAAATTTCCATTCCCAAAACTAACATCTGCATCAGATTAGATCTGCTGGTTAGTCTGCAGTTAAACAGGAGTGATCACACCTTGGAGAGCTGTTGCACCAAGTAGACTGACATGAATCATGGCTCCAACACAAGAGATGTCAATTGAAACAAAGGAGAGGATTATCTAACTTCTTAAAGAAGGTAAATCATCACGCAATGTTGCAAAAGATGTTGGTTGTTCACAGTCAGCTGTGTCTAACATCTGGACCAAGTACAAACAACATGGGAAGGTTGTTAAAGGCAAGCATGCTGGTAGATCAAGGAAGACATCAAAGCGTCAAGACAGAAAACTTAAAGCAATATGTCCTGAAAACAGAAAATGCACAGCAAAACAAATGAGGAACAAATGGGAGGAAACTGGAGTCAAGATTTATGAAGACGACTGCCTGAAGAAAACATGCACATTTCCACAGTCATTGATGATATGGGGCTGCATGTCAGGTAAAGGCACTGGGGAGATGGCTGTCATTACATCTTCAATAAATGCACAAGTTTACGTTGACATTTTGGACACTTTTCCTATCCCATCAATTGAAAGGGCGTTTGGGGATGATGAAATCATTTTTCAGGATGATAATGCATCTTGCCATAGAGCAAAAACTGTGAAAACATTCCTTGAAGAAAGACACATAAGGTCAATGTCATGGCCTGCAAATAGTCCGGATCTCAATCCAATTGAAAACCTGTGGTGGAAGTTGAAGAAAATGGTCCAACCTGCAAAGCTGATCTGGCAAAAGCAATCAGAGAAAGTTGGAGCCAGATTGATGAAGAGTACTGTTTGTCACTCATTAAGTCCATGCCTCTGAGACTGCCAGCTGTTATAAAAGCCAGAGGTGGTGCAACAAAGTACTAGTGGTGTGTTTGAAGTATTCTTTTGTTGTTTTTTTTTCATGATTCCATAATTTTTTCCCTCTGATTGGTCTAAAAAAGTAACTGTTACTGACTACCACATCTTTTTTTCTTGATTTCTTTTAGTGTTTCTTAAAGCCAGAAAGTTGCCATTTGAAATGACTTTAGTTTTGTGTCATGTCTGTGATCTGCTTTTTTTCTACAAAATTAAACAACTGAATGAACATCTTCCGAGACTGGTGATTCCATCATTTTTGCCAGGGGTTGTCGTACATCCTCCCTGAGTGCTGATTATACGAATGCACTTATCTTCACGTTCCCTCTGCCCTTTCACCTACTTAAACCAATGTTCATCTATTCAGCCGGCAGTTTAATAAAGCATTATTTCTATAAACTACTTGCAATCACATAATCAATTAATAGATTCATCGATAGAACAGTTATTTCTCTAATGTACTTATATTAAGGCACTTAGTTAATAAAGCAATCAATAAAACAGTTTCTCTAAAATCTACTTCTAAAAAATATGTACTGACTCAGCTAACAAGTTAATAAAACAAAATTATCCTACAACCATGAGCGAGACAGCGAGAAGCTGCACGCGGGACAGAGCGATAAGCGTCTTTTGAAACTGTGTAACGCGGTCTAATACATTGGTGTCCCAGGTGGGAGACCTCAAATCGCCAGGAGTGATGAGCAGGGAGTCCGGGTGTTTTTCCTCCATCTGATGCGCCAGGTGTTGCAGTGCCTCCGATACGCAGACTTGAGGTGGAATGTAGACACCTCCCAGCACGATTAGAACTCCCGCTGAGAATAAAAAGGTTTAAAAACATACCAGTATACCGATATTGTCCAGCACTTCATAACAACCCATACCAACATGTGCAAAGCTCTTCCCTCAAACGGATAACATGTCGCATCAACACATGATGCTTCTTTTTCTGTCATGCTGGATGCATTTCATAAATAAACACAAGTTCAGTGGCCACTTCCCTCTGAGAACAGCCTGTTTTTTGCCTCGCAAATAATGTAGTAGAGCAGCAGAATGGGTGATGCATAGGAAGTGATGTCTGTGGTTCAGAGTTGAGTTTAGCTAGCCATGGGTTATGGCTGCAACAGTAGTGCATGTTGTTACTATGATTATGATTCTAATTATTATGTTATTATGGTGCCTGTTGTGAGACAGTTTGAACCTGCAATAAAAGCCTGTTGTTCCGGCAATCGTGTGGTGATTGTCTCACCAAACTAATCATTGATTTACTGACACCTAGTGTCCAATGTACAATACTGCACTCAAAAAGATGTACAATTTGATTCAATATGTCTATTTGTGACTAATAATAGGCCGTATTCAAACATGAAACAGCATGAAGTATTAATGAATATATGTTTGAAAAACCGTGAGAGTGAAGCCGTGAAATTCAACCGGTGATGTGGCGAGGGACAACGACTCGTTAAAAATTAAAAATAATGAAATAATTAAAAATAAATCAACCAAAGTATTGCTGAATGTACTTTTTTATTACACAGCATGACCAACAATATTGTTTGGCTTTTGTAACAAACCTCTGTGAGTCAGGTCCCTAATCCAATAAAAGATCCAATAAAAGATAAAAATGAGAAATAATGGGCGTGCAAAATGTTTTTAGGGTAGGACTAATCATTTGACGTGGTTATAGATCAATTTGTGCTGTGATTTAGAATATATGACATTTTTTTAACAAACACTCTTAGGGCCCTCCGAAATCAGTTTTATTTTTTCCCAAATTCGTTTTTTCCTTGTAAATTTTTTAGAATTCAGTTTTTTACCTTTTCCACTTATTTTACCAGCATAGCGTGTGTGCTATTTGGGTTAGTGAATAAAATGCAAAAATCCTTACATTTATTGATGCAATACATCATTGGCCCATTTTGTGCAGTAATTGAGAAATGGATGTGGCTTAGCTAACTTTTCTAAGGGGATGTCAGCCTCAGCACATATTGCTACAAAATCTTCAACTACCTATAATGCCGTGTTTGTGATGAAGGAAGATGGAGTCACAGATGTAATTCCAATGGCTCTATTCATGTAAGATAGTTTAGTTTTTTTGTTTACACAATTAGACAAATGTGACAAAGAGCTCTTTTATTTTTAAGGCCGGAATGTGTTAAGAATGGCAATTGACGGTTGATACATGCTGGGTGCGAGAATAAACGTGCCTCTCGTCTTTTTCACTCATGCCTGACAAGATCATTTTGATGGCATACGTTGAACTGCCGACATTTTTTTTTTTCAATTTTGGGCGTATACATGGCGTATTCATAACGAGTTTGACGTATACATGACGTATTAGTAACTTATATAGAACGTTTCTTTAACTTATAGACAACGTATACCAACGAATGCGTAGCGTGTTGCCGGCGTTCACAACTTATGCCCAACGCCTGTCACACCTTGACGATTTAGCCAGTTTACGCCAACGTATGAAAAATTTGGCCAATACGCTGGCATACGGTCGTAGTACGTCTAAAAATTGTCCAAAAATTTTGTGCATGCATAAAACTTTTCGACGTATGTCAACGTATGAGTCATACGTCCCGCATCCGTGGGCAATAAGTTATCCGATCGTTGACACCCGTTCACACACGTTATTTGTAAGTTACGCACAAGTCGTAATACGTCAACATACCTTGAGACAAAACTGTCTTCTTGGCAAGCGTTGGCTGAGAGGAGATGGAGGCTGTCGTGTTTGCATTTGCTGATAAGTTTGCAGCTTGACCAGTGGAGGACACTGTGACACTGGGAATGGAACATTTATTTTTGTTCAATCAACTTTATTAATGCCTTACAAATTACACTAACAGTGCATCAAACCTAATGCTAACTTGGACAGTAACATGCTGCATCTCTCCATTCTTTTGGAATGTAAATACTCCTACGCACTTTATGTTGACGTGATCAATAATTAATTCAAACGTGCATTGTTTCTCTCAGACAAAGAGCAAAGAATCAAATAAAATAAATGTAACTTATTTGACGTACGCCAGCGTATTGGCCAAATTTTTCATACGTTGGCGTAAGCTGGCTAAATTGTCAAGGTGTGACAGGGCCTTTACAAACGTGATACGGCAACTGGATCAGCCCGATCTCGTGGCGGAAGCCAATATTATCCAATCTTCACAAATACAGAAGATCGTCAGCTGATCCCAATCTTGAAATCAGTTCGGGACATCCCTAATAACCGGGGTTACTGTGGGCTACTGTTGCGGTCGTAACCCACACCAAGCTAAAATAATGTCGCTTCCTGTCCACCCCCCACTAAGCTTCCCTAGCACCAGAGCACATTCACAGCAATACACACAGGCAGGGGTCTTATTTATGTCTTTTAATGGCGTATTTTGTCTTATTATGGCTACTATATTGGGTAATAGGAGTGTAAGGGGCACTATAGGGGTGTTATTTCATGTCTGGAGGGCTCTAATATTGTTAAACACTATATTTAGAAGGTATTCTAAGCCAGTTATAAATGAGGGATTACTGTAGCTGAAATTTGAAACCATTCCATCCTCATGGGATTGGAAACATGAAATGTCTGGTCCAAAATGAGTCCCTAGTAATTGTTTGCATGAATGTTAATAAACTTTTACACTGACTAAACAAATAACGTTTCGTCAAGGTCCCACCCATATGATTGAAGCTGACATAATCATGAGAGGTCATGACCCTAAAGACCCAATCATGGCCCACCCCCCTGACACTGACAGTGACATCACACTGAAGGAGTGGCTTGAAGCAGTCCAGCTGCGTCCAAAGGGTGTCAAACTAGACTTCAAGAGGTGAGACGGACTGTAATGTTGTTTTAAAGCGAAGTGAGGTTGCGAGCGATGCTAACCTTTCAACGTGTTCTGCTTTCAGCCTGGAGGCATTGTCTCTCTCCACCACCCTGTTGCAGGAAGTGCTGCCTTACATCCATTGTCCAGTGTGGATCAATGCTGATGTCCTCCCAGGGCCCGGAGGTGAAGCCACACCATTGGAGCCTCAAGCTTTCCTGGCTGTTGTGACGACTCTTCCCAGTAACGTCGTGCTCTCCCTTGGCTGGACCACCAGCTGGACTGCTGGGATCGATAACCCAGGTGTGTATGGGGCAGCGTATGGCGACAGTACGGGTCTCCTTTTAGCATCAAAAGACGCCATTATGCCTCCTCTTCCAGTAAAAAAAAAAAAAAAAGTCTGGAGCCGCAAAACATTACAAAGCTTATAAACTCGTAAAAATTGTAATGTTTTTAAAATGTTACCTAAAGAATATTTGCTTCACCTCCTTGTATTTTTACTTCTCTATTCAAACATGACGCCTTTATTTCATGACAGATGAGCACACTGAGTGGAGATGTACAATTTAAATGTTGGCAGTCACATACACACCTGGACAAAATCGTGGTACCCTTCGTTCAATGAAAGAAAAACTCTCAACGGTCACAGAAATAACTTGAATCTGGAAAAAGTAATAATAAATACAAATTCTATCAAATGTAACCAATGAACGTCAGACGTGGCTTTTCAAGCATGCTTCAACAGAATTATTAAAAATAAATAAACTCATGAAACAGGCCTGGACAAAAATGATGGTACCCCTGGAAAAGAGTGAAAATAATGTGACCAAAGGGACATGTTCATTCAAAGTGTGTCAACATGGACCAGAGGAAGCAAAGAAAACATTGTCTCAGGAGATTAGAAAGAAAATGATGGACAAGCATGTTAAAAGGCCATAAGACCTTCTCCAAGCAGCTTAATGTTCCCGTGACAACAGTTACGCATATTATTCAGAAATGTAAGATCCATGGGACTGTAGCCAACCTCCCCGGACGTGGCCGCAGGAGGAAAATGGATGACAAATCAGAGATAATACGAATGGTAACAAAAGAGCCTAGAAAAACTGGTAAAGAGATTAAAAGTGAACTTCAAGCTGAAGGAACATCAGTGTCAGATCGCACCATCCGTCGTCGTTTGAGCCAAATTGGGAGAAGACCAAGGAGGACACCACTGTTGAAAACAAGTCATATAAAAGCCAGACTGGACTTGGCCAGACTACATGTTGACAAGCCACACAAGTTCTGGGAGAATGTCCTATGGACAGATGAGACAAAAATGGAACTTTTTGGCAAGGCACATCATCTCTATGTTCACAGATGAAAAAATGAAGCATATCCAGAGAAGAACACTGTCCTCCTGTGAAACATGGAGGGGGCTCTGTTATGTTCTGGGGCTGCTTTGCTGCATCTGGCACAAGGTGACTTGAATCTGTGCAGAGTACAATGAAATCTCAAGACTATCAAGGGATTCTAGAGAGGAATGTGATGGCCAGTGTCAGAAAGCTTGGTCTCAGTTGCAGGTCATGGATCCTGCAACAGGACAATGACCCAAAACGGCTAAAAACAGCCAAGAATGGCTCAGAGGACAACACTGGACTATTCTGGTGGCCTTCTATGACCCCTGACCTTAATCCTATTGACATCTTTGGAAGGAGCTGAAACATGGCGTCTGGGGTACCATCATTTTGTCCAGGCCTGTTTCATGAGTTTATTTATTTTTAATAATTCTGTTGAAGCATGCTTGAAAAGCCACGTCTGACGTTCGTTCATTGGTTACATTTCATGGAATTTTTATTTATTATTACGTTTTCCCGATTCAAGTTATTTCTGTGACCATTGTGACTTTTTCTTTTGTTTAAACGAAGGGTACAACAATTTTGTCCACGTGTGTAAAACACAAACAGCTCACCTCTGCTTTCTTTTTGTCAAAGTAGCTTCGAAAATGCTGCAAGTTGCATACACCTGTGCTATCATAGCCCTGACTCTCCATTTATACTCTTTATGCAGGACACGTTGATGTAACACAAATATTGCAATTATTTTATTTTGTTAATGAACCAAAAAAATATTATTATTATTATTATTATTGAACAATTCATTCCCCATGTATTTGTATTACACTAAAACGGGCATCAAATTAATTAAATTAACACAGTACAGAATTAATTAAATTAAATTAATTAGTACAGAATGTTGGACTAAACAGGTCAGGTAACAACACTGTTGAAGTGCTCTCAGCAAGTTTGCCATGAAATGAACAGTTTTGCAAAGTTCTCAGTTCACGTTCTGCTGGTTCTTGAAAAAAGTTTATCAATAAATAAGTCATAAAAATGGTCACAATTTAAAAAAAAAATGTAGACACAGCAGCGGCAGGAGTCTGCCCTCCCATGCAGCCCACCACCACAGCTTCAACAAATTCCTAAGGGAAACCCTGTACACTAATTGACGCAAACCAGTTACCCCACGTGACCATGTTGCTTTCTCCTTTTTTAATCCTTTCACGATTAAATAGTAAAATACGTTTACCAGCGTACTTTGGCACAGCCGGCACCTGTTAGTTACATCTGCAGGTGTGTGCCGAAAATGAACCCAACTGAGACATTAACACCGAGCTAGTACTGAGCCGTGATTACGGCGTACCATTACACCCTGAACACAGCAATAGACACAAGACACACCCTTAGTGTGGAATAAGATAGGTGTTGTTTGTGTGTTCAAATTATCAGTGTTGTCGGTGTGGCATGACGTCCTTTCCAGGTTACAGTTGGGACATGATGCATGAGATGGAGGACATGTGTGGAGGCCTTAAACATCTGGTCACATTCCCAGTGCGTGCGGCTCTTCTGGCCAAGTCCTTTTCTCAGCTTTCATGGTTGCTGCAACAGTCCAGCAGGTGACTGGCTCACACACTCACTTCATATTTTTTATATTTTAATGATTAGCCAAGACCTTCATTTCTTTTCAAGGTCATGTATTCCAGTATGACTTCATAAATGCACTTCGTAACATTTTTCAACCAAAAAATATGAGAACACTACCAATAATGACCAGATGTTACCAAAAGTGGTATAAAAGAAGAGATTTAACGAATCTTGGTTGGTGTCAAAAATCCATTCCAGAAGGTCCGACTCTAACCGAAACGTACTCAAACCAAATCCATTTACCCATAAGAAATCCTGTAAATCCAATTAATCCGTTCCAGAAAAAATGTTAACACAAAACATTTTTATAGTTTTACATGCATAAAACAATTCTGAATGCATTCATGTGATTGTTGCCAAAGACACAATGTGATGGCGAGATCACCACGGACACCACCTTCCTGTTTTGCTATGAGTTCAGTAATACACGAATACATCGAAACAGGAAGGGGAAGTCAACTCCGAGGTGATCTCACCTCAATATTAAACATTATATTCAATAGTGTCTCTGATTTTAATTTTGATCACGGCTGCAAAATAAGCCAAAATGGAGCCAAAGAAAGTGCCAGCATTTTGATAAAGAAGGTGAGGAACACTATTGAATTCAAGAAAAAGCTCATCGCAAAACACCAAAGTGGTGTCCGTGTTGATCTCGCTGCCACAGCATGTCTTTGGCAGCAATCACGTCTTCAGTGGCTGTAAAAGTAACCTTAAATGTTCACTTATCCCTTTCATTCATCATTTATATGCATTTAGACTTGTTTTATGCATGTAAAACTATAAAAACATTTTTGAGATTTGTGACGCGTGTTACTTAGCTAATACATTCTTCCATGTGTTAGCAAGCTGCTAACAAGGATATTTTATAATGAAAAATACAGGAACACAGTTGCACTCACACAGTATTAATAACATGACAAGATGGCCGCCATATTGTATGCTAACCAAATGTACGCAAACCGAGGCAAAAGGACATTTTCGACATGAATGGAAAAACTTGCTTGCATAAATCCTGTGTACTGTAGCTCTGCATACAAACACACGTGTACCTTTGGAAATGAACCTGGTTTTTGTTGTATTTGCAGGTATTCTCTCACAGTGTGGACGGGCCAGAATGACGAGTTCACAATACAGGACCTGCTTCCTTACAGGACCCAGATGGATGTCAGCAGAATCTGCTATGACCTGCCAGAGAGTATGAGGACGGAGCTCACAAACACATTACAAGATCATGTGTGCACCTCATGAAATACGTTCTTTATTTCAGTGACTTTGCTGAACATGTCATTTAAAAAAAGACAAGTCAATTTTCTGAAATGTATTTATTTAGCCAAGGAGAGAATTGTATGACAATCCATGTGTTCCCCGTGGAGTCTTTTCTCTTCCCATCACGATCATTCAAACAACAATCAGCCAGGTCATCCTGTCTGTTTTGAGGTTTTACTGTGTATTATACTTGTATGTTTGTGCTGTATCATTACTGTACACCCGTGCATGCATGTACTGCATGTGTGATGATGACATCCATCCACTTCTTCCACTTAGGGAGTTAGGATACTGGGGCTGAGCCACTAGCGTCTAATATTGGAGCCAAATTTCGTCGTGAACGTATCGGCTCTTTCAAACGAATGGCAGGAGCTGGTTTGCGCCGTTGGGAACCGATTACTTTCTTCCTCGTCTTTTTTTCTGTTAAAGGTGAGTGTCATTGGTCAAGATGTGTGGCAGCGTCGCTGTGTCCACACTGAGCCCCCACTTTACACCACACTATCTGGTGCCCTTGGAGCCGATTCGTTCGTGAGAAATTTGCATAAAGAGATTTGACCTAATTTGTCTATTGAGATGTGTCTCCATGTTTTTATAATATAAAATATTTTTGTAGCTGCTCATCGAGGCATTCGAGGTTTAAATAAATCCATTTAATGAATAAATATTTCATCTTTTTTTACATTAATTCATTTTACACAATACACATAATTTGGTATTAAATTAATTTAAGATGACATAAAAATCTGCGGAGCCACTTGCGAGCCGAATGAGCCGAGCCTAAAGAACCGTCTCTCTAAAAAGAGCCTAAATTCCCATCACTACTATTCATGTTCCAACTAGTGTTAGAGGGTTAGGGTTAGACGATCCTATTCAAGGTTGTCATGTATCCCGGCAAACTTCAGGTACAGTAAACGGCAGACTACCTGCTGGACCGGTCGCTGGTCAACCACAGCACACAAAAAAAGCCTGAATCAAACCAACTTTTTAAAAACCCTTGTTTTATAACGCAATACATTATGTTACACTAATAATACAGTCAAATGTTACATGAATTCTATATTACATGAATACATTAGTATTCTATCAGTGTTGTGTTTTGAGGACCAGCAGCAGCAGCTGGCCTAACCACTACCAGAAGCACTGACCCAGACTTAGAACTTCAGTTCGACGCTCAACAAAAACATGAAGGCAGCAGTTTTGCTTTTGCTCCCATTTATCAGGGGCTGAACTCCAAGATAGAATACAGTATCTCTCAAATATTCACAAATCAGTCCAAATTTGTGTTAGTGATCATTCATCATTCATAATCTTAGCTGCCTCACAGGTGTGACATATCAAGATACTGATGAGGTGTGCCTTAGG
Source organism: Dunckerocampus dactyliophorus (assembly GCF_027744805.1). Taxonomy (NCBI): domain Eukaryota; kingdom Metazoa; phylum Chordata; class Actinopteri; order Syngnathiformes; family Syngnathidae; genus Dunckerocampus; species Dunckerocampus dactyliophorus. Next base: position 29,758,928 of record NC_072822.1, on the reverse strand, counting down.
TTGGCCACAATAAAAGGCCACTCCACAAATGTGCAATTTAACTGAATTGGAGATGATGCGAGGGGGTCCGAAAACCAGTTACGATTTGCTGTCAACATCATTTGCCTCAATTAGTGTATCTAGAGCACCCCACACATGCTTGCTGTCTTCAAAACATGTTTGTTGTCCGTAACATACGTGCTTGGCCGTACCATAACCCCACTGCCACCGTGGACCACCCCATCCACAGCACAGGTGCCTTTTGCTGCATTGGTGGCATTTTGAATGCACAGCGATAACGTGCTGAGAGCCTGAGGCCCTTTGCTGTGCCATTCATCCACAAGCATCACCTCATGTTGCAGCATGATCATGCACGGCCCCATGTTGCAGGGATCTGTACACGATCCCTGGAAGCTGAAAACATCCCAGTAGTTTGGTGGCCAGCATACTCGCCCGATGTGTCACCCATTGAGCATGTTTGGGACGCCCTGGATGGGTGTAGACGGTGTTTGAGGCAAATGGTGGTCACACCAGATACTGACTGGTTTTCGGACCCCCCATGGACCACCCCCAATACTGCACATTTTGGATGGCCTTTTATTGTGGCCAACCTGTGCAATAATCATGCTGTCTCCTCAGCGTCTTCAAATGTCACACCTGTGAGGCAGGTCGACTATAAAAGATGAATGCTCTAACACACTGAGACAGATTTGTGAACAATATTTGAGAGAGATAGGCCTTTTGTGTACATGGAAACAGTTTTAGATGTTTTCAATCAGATTTCAACTTCTATGTGTTGCCATATCAATGTAATCTGCCCAGGGCCTTCACAATCAGGAGTGCTGGCCCACGTCACATACACATTAGCAATGGGGCGGATTTCTGATTTGCCTCACAGTTACGTCAGCATTTTTCCATCCTCTGATTGATGCCTGAAAGCTCTATTTTTCAAAGCTTTCAGTGCACTTGAACGCATCATCACATGAACACCGCAGAGTTGAATGAATCCTGTTCCAACACGAAGAAAGAAGACAGACACCGTGCTGGTCATCGTTCTGTGTGAAGGAAGAAGTGTGTTTAATGCATATTTGATCATCAGCCAGTGTTGAACACTTCCCCTGGTAGCGGGAGTGAGTGGGAGTGTGACGTGTGTTATTTTGTTTTTGATGTTTTTGTCATGTTATTAGATAAATATTGACTGAACTGCCCCAGATGATGTTGTAGTGTAGAGGTTTGTGGGGTTAACTGGGTTTCTTGCTTTAGTAATATTGGTGTTGATCCCCCGTGCTGACTGTGACGTGGTGGTGGTGGTATTGAGAGGTGGATTGGGCCGCTTAAGTCGTCACTGAAGGCCCAGGTACCAAATAGTACGCTGATATTTGTGTTGAGTTGTTATTGGCAACCAGAAAAGAAATCAGCTTTTCCCTGAGTGTAGCCTTGTGCTCCTTTCTGGGAGTGAGAGAGAAACACTTTACTGATTTACTGCAGTCACACAATAACAAGCAATTCATTCCATGCGCAAGCTAAGCCAAAGCACGAGTCGTGCATGTCGTCCTTCAAAGTTTCCAAATAGTCAAAAGAGGACGTGTGTACTTTCTCTTTTAAAAACTCGGTTCCTACTTTTGTTCAAAGTTAGCCAGCTGCTTGATCTGCTCACTCTGCATGGAGTGGCGCCTCCACAGCGTTGTATGCGACTTCAGGTCCCTCGGGAAAATAGGTTTAAAGCCACCTTTCACTGGTTTGCTGCTCCCAGTCCACGGGCACAAGGAGACGGAGCTGACACCAATATCTGGAATCGGAGCATGGAGGTTGAGAGGGGGGAGATAACCAGGCCGAGTGGAGGCGATGTGATCCTGCAGGAGTGCCCCAGAGCCTCTTCGTTCCAGTCCAACAACCCCTCTTCGCTGAATAGAACAATCCAGAGACTCTCTGGAGCCCGACAGGGTGGAGGACCTGCTGTTTGCCATCTTGGGCCTTGCTGGTCCTTTTGAGCTTCTGTCTTTGCTGCCAAACTGTGACAACTGAGAATCCGAACTGTAATGGTCAGCGCCAATGTTACGTCGAAGAATAACATTTTGCAGACTCGAAACATTGAACTGTCCAAGACCGTCGTATGAACTTTCGCTGGCAGAGGTGGCTTCAGTGGAAAACTTGTTCTCCTGATGCAAGTTAGGGTGTGAAGCGGAATGCGGTGCACTTGCGGCGCTGTCATATGACATCTTTCGAGCAATGCGTCTTGCATTTTGCCCCCTGCTGTCACTCCCTGACAGCGGTGCGTCTTTCACATCCGTACTTTGGGGCTGACTGTGGATGTTGAGGCCTCTGAAGGACAGCTCCTCCTCAGGTGGCGTTTCTACCCGCTCTTCTGTCAGCAAGGAGCTCTGGTTCTTCTGGAGCAGCGTGGGGGGACCTTTCGACCATTGCTCTGAGTGTAATCTCTGGAGACTACGGCGCTTATCCACATTAGAAACACGTAATGGAAAACCTGGTTGAGAATCACCTCGGCCAGGACACTGTGTACTTCTGAGAGGCTGGGGAGAACCCTGCGGAGAAATTCGGCGCTGCATGTTGTATGGAGAAGCGCAGGTTGGAGTGCAGTGCAAACACTCGTCAAGGTCAGGGTGTGGAGGAACATTTAAGTACTGCTTTGTGGTTTGATGGCCAGATGGCAGCTTGTTGGTGGTGATAATGATGACCTCCTTACCCTTTGCTTTACAGGCGTCCAGGAGGATCTTGAGGATGTCCCTGTTGCCTGCATTAATGGCGTAAACTACCACTGACAAACCTGCCGTGTCCTCCACAGTTGGATCAGCACCGTTGCTCAGCAGGAGGGACACAATTTCACTCCCTGCCTCTGCGAGGCAAGCGTGCATCAAGGCAGTTTTCCCACTCTTGTCTTGGATGTTTGGATCGGCACCATTTTCCAGGAGATACCTGTGGTATTTAAAAGGTAGTAGTAGTGCTGGTAATATGTCTCACACCAATTCAGACTATACACTCAGTACGTTGACATGCACGACACTAAAACACAAAATGTTCCAACTTAAGTGACAAAAAAAACAAATGCAGTCATCCCTCGCAATATCCATCCATTTTGTATTCCGCCTGTCCCCACTAGGGTTGCGGGGGTACGCTGGAGCCTATCCCAGCTGACTGAGAGCAAAAGGCGAAGTACAACCTGGGCTGGTCACCAGCCAATTACATCACTCCCTTGATATATCGTGTTTTTCAGAAATAAATAAATGAATTACTTCATGACGGCTGTTTTGTGGTAGACTATCATGTCTATGGTCTATTAGGAGTCAAAACATATTGAAATGCAAGTGTATTCTAGTCACTAGGCAGCAGTAATGGATTACATTACCCTACCTACACTCCATGTAGCCAGCCATGGATGCAGAGTGAAAAAGGTTCTCCTCCCATTCCATGTGGAAGTGGTAAGTTTGTTCCTCAGCTTCTTGAGGAAGCTTCTTGTTTGAAACCCTTTCTTAAGTTTAGAAGAAATACACCAGTGTTTTTGTTAGCTTGCTAGCTCGAGGCTGTCTAGAGCACTGAACTCTATACATGGAATGGCCCCGATCGCTTGCTGCGCATTGGAGGCTTGAAGCCACCGGAAGTATAGAAGTCGCCATGTTGTTTCACCCAAAACAAGAAAGCCTAACAACTAAGGAGTTCGAGATGCCGTCTTGTGCTGCGATTAATTGCACAAATCGTGATACTCATGAAAAATGCGAGAAGGGACTTACATTTCACAGGTAGGTAAATGCTTATAAATAATAAAAATAGTTTAAAAATAGATACTTTAAATCTGTAAGCATGTTTTCATCTAACTAATTGTAAATGAGCCCTTATTCTCCTTTAGATTTCCACACTGCAATGCTCAACGTCTAAAGCAACGGGCAGTAAATGTGCGGAGAGACAGGATGGATGGATTCCTGCAGCCACATCGCAACTCTGTTCAAGTGTTTTCACCGAGGAGAACTTGGACAGGACCGGCCAGACCGTTAGATTACGACAAAATGCAGTTCCAACAATATTTGACTTTCCTGATCATCTTCTAAAGGTATGCTAGCATTTACCTTTGCTACTACGTAGATGCTTATCATAAATATCTTGTGAACACTGACATTGACTCGTTATGCATTGTATCTTGGAATGTATGTAAGTAAGTATGACATTTTTATTTTTTTTATATTGTTGCCTTCGGTGATTTGCTACATGTCATCGTTTAAGCCAAAATACGTAATGGCTATTAAATGTAGCAAACTGAAAACAAACAATAATTTGACAAGAAAGTATGTTGCCCATACAAGCATATGTACTTGAAGTGCTTATGTTTCTTAAAGATCATTTCATTCATGTCTGATTTTAGATTTCAGAACTCTGCGTGCCGAAACCCCCAAAAGTCAGGACACCAGTCAACCAAACTGAAATTGTTTAAATACAGTAGTGTTTTGATGAAAATGCCATCTAAGATGAAGAACCTTCAGCAAATAAAAGGATGTGATGTACGTTCATTGGCTTGGCTTTTCTAAGTGTTAGTGTGACAGTCAGTGATGGTACATGTGACTGATTTGCTACAATATTTCCTACTAAACCTCAGCAAAACCAAAACATATTCTCATGAACTGACTGGTTGCTTTCTTGTGTGCCTTTCTGTGTGTGTGCTTGGCAGCCAATACGTGTTATGCCTTTAAATTGTGATGTGTGTGTGGGTGGATTGGTGTGGGTGTGTATTTGTGTTTGTGTGCAGTTATTTGCACGTGCTTTGAGTGTGCATGTGTTTTTTTAGTGCATGTGCATGTGTTCATGTGTGTTTGTGTGTGTGCGTGTGTGTGTGCGGCGTACAGTTGAATAATAGTACACTTGTAGAGTGCAGAATTGCAATATTACTGGGATCTCCTGCTGTGCATAGATTTCTACACGCATCTTGTTTTATTTATTTGTAATCATCTATCATAATGCAGACATACACAGCAAATTGAGGAGTGTTAATTTTTTGGTGTTGATGAGAATCTTGAAGTGGGAGGGTCAATCTGACACTATTTGGAGTTGATCTAAGACTGCATTTGCTTAAAAATGTTACATTTAACACTGGATCGTGAAAGTGTTGGAGTTAAAATGGAGTGGTGAAAACGTTCCGATCTTGTTAGTGTCACAACAAAGACATTCAACACTTCCACACTCCATTTAACACCCAACAGTGTTCACGTGTCTTAAGCTCCGCCCACGGGCATTTCATTTAGACTCCACCCCTCACTTCACGTTGCCGAAATGAAAAGCAGATGAAGTTGACAGTTAGGACTCGTCATGGTCTTAGCAGTGCCTAACAGGGCTCAATTCTCTAGTACTTTGAGCTTGATGCTATAGTACCAGCCCGGATCCACTGGGCGGCGAGTGTGCTTTTTGGGTGAAGGAAGATGGCCGACCATCTTCATGCGGTCAGCAGGGACGCCCCTTCCAGTAGTATAGAGTTCAGTGGTCTAGAGTCACGTAGCATAATATTTACTAACATTCATCCATCTTCTATGCCGGGTATCCTCATTAGGGTCGCAAGTACACTATGCTGGAGCCTATCCAAGCTGACTTCGGGCGAGAGGTGGGGTACACCCTGGGCTGGTCGCCAGCCAATCGCAGGGCACAAACAAGCATTCACATGTGCATGTTTTTGGAATGTGGGAGGAAACCGGAGCACCCGGAGAAAACCCACGTACGCACGGGGAGAACATGCAAACTCCACACAGAAATGCCCAACGGAGATTTCAACCCAGATCTCCTGACGGTGTGGCCAACATGCTAACCACTAGGCCACCGTGCAGCCAACTTATTAACAATGAATCCTATATCGTCAAAATTAATTTATTGCGGTTGGGTCTGGACTCAATGAACTGCTATAAACGAGGGATGACTGCAGTACGGTGCCTCCATCTTTCAACTTCTACATGCACCCTCTAATTCCATCGTTGGCCAAATCCTGTATGCCTCCGATACGCTAGGTGTAGTCATTTGTGGTCATTTCAGCTGGTTTAGCGATATGTGTGGAGGAAGACGATGTACGAGCGTGCATCACTCTGTCGTGCTCTTCTGTGTTCTTGCTAACGCGTTAATGTCTGCTTTGGTTCTCGTGGTTCTGGTGGCCACTGTGATGGTTTGCTTTGTACGGAGAGTTATGTCTTATTTATGGATTACATGTCTTGTATGGTTTTCATCCACATTGGAACTTGCATGCTTTTTGCTTAAGGTCGAAAATTTAGGCTAATATTTTGCTTCGGCTTGCATACGATTTCTGGTTAGCGTAGAATATGGCACATTATTAAGTCTTAACAAAAAACAATGATAGTTTCCATTGTAAATGCATGTAAGTGATGATTGAAAGGGATAAATCAACATTTAAGCCTACTTTTTCATTCATCCATTGAAGACGTGATTGTTGCCAAAGACACAATCCGGCAGTGAGACCAACGCAGACACCACCTTGGCGTTTTGCTGTGACTTATTTCTTGAATTCAATAGTGTTTCTCAGCATTTTTTATTGATCACAGGCTGCAAAATAAGACAAAATGGAGCCAAAGAAAGTTGCAAGTGCCAGCATTTTGATAAAGAAGGTGGCGTAACTTAACTAGTTGGCAAAGAACTACAGAGTCAGCTGCTGATGACATCATAGACGGGCAACGGAGCCGACTTCGGCTTTCGTTTTCCATGCATGCCATTAAGAATCAGGGTTGTAAATCTCTTTGTGATACACGGGTCACGATATCATTCATTTTAAAAACACAACCATTGGATCAGTTTGATACAGTCTACGAATGACACGATTCAGTTTGATACAGTAAACGTTTGTTGACGTAGACGTTCATCTTCCATTATGAAATAAAGAAGCCAATTCTATAAAAGTGACATTCTTACAGTTTTCCGATGCGTATAAAAGCACATCATATCCACAAGCGTGCCGTAAGGCACTCACAAAAACCTCATCAACAGAATGACATGTCAAATATTTATTTTTAGACACAGACTAAAATATACTTGTTGGATGAACATATTTTTGTTTGTGATGTTATCAATATAAATATCAATACAAAAAACAGAAGACTTTGCCTTCAGTCCAATTAATAATAATAAATCAATAAATAAATCGTGCAAAGACCCTCAAATAAGGACACTTTTCTTCAAAAGCGGCAAAAATGTGTCCAAGCAAAGGTAAGTAAATAGCACTATTTGCCACATGGGTGCATTAAAAATGCTGCGTTAGCTTGAAAAAGTAAGCAATCCCACACTCCAACTGTCACAACAAGAGTCAGCGTGAGCACAGTGTTCAACACTCCAGGTAGGCAACAAAGGCGCAACATTTCAAAGTACAGTCGCCCCTCGCCGTTCGAACACCGCTCCCTCACTCTATCGCTGTTTTACACATATTAATTCACAAATGGCCACTGTTGTGGTGTTTTTGTGGACTATGACCTATTATTAGTCCAAACACATGGAAAGACAAGTCATACGTAGTATTCTAGTCACTGGGCGTCAGCTATGCTACACTGGTGAGCCATAGATTACATTACATTACCAGTTACATTACATTACATTACATTATTAGTTAGCCATGGCATGTCTGACATCACACGGTGAAAAAAGTTCTCCCGTTCCACATGGAAGTGGTCATTTTTGGCTTCTTACGTTGTCCTTCTTCCCTACTCCGTTTGAAACCTTTTGTTAAGCTCACATTAGCTCGGTAGCACGCCGTGTTTGAAACGGCGGCCGTCTCGTGTCCCTGCGCATGACACTTGAGCAATGTGTTGTAAACAAAGAATAATGGCAGTGCAAAGGGGCCTACAGGCGGTCTACATGGCTGGAATAATGCTAAAGATTATACGTGGAAAGACCTTTTAGAAGGTGCTCTAACTATGAAAATATTCCATTCCTACTTCGTGTAAATTCACTTATCACAGTCAGTCTGGAACCAATTAACTGCGATAAACGAGGGACGACTGAAGCAAGTTACAAAGAGGAAAAAGGTGAGCAGCAGCCCTAGAAAAGCGGGTACCATACTCGTCTCGGTTGGTGTGGCTGGTGTCGGTGCCCCCAGTGTACTTCAGCGCTGCTCTGCATAGTTTACCAATGCAATGAGGCTTTTGTCCAGTTGTCCTCCTTCTTGTGAAGCCGAAAGACGTTCCAAACTTTACATTTTTGTTTTGCTGAAGTGTTTTGGCCCATTCTCGTTTTCAGTCATGGTAACAATCCTTTCGCCGGCAGCCCAGGCTCTCACGTTGTTTTAGAGACGCACTGTTAAGCGAATGCTTGTCTCGCGATAGCCGGTGCATGCCTCTAAGGGCTTATGGCTGATTCTTATCGATACAGGAGGCTGATACCGACACAGCTGTATCCTCGCTTGTCAAACATGACATCCGTGACATCGTTAAGACCACAGCTGGGTTCAGTGTTTTACTAACACGACACGACGTGTACCTTATTGTACGTTAACCAGAAAATGTACACAAACCGAGGTCATATTTTCTCTGTTAACTGAATCCAGTGTTCAAAAAGCGGAACACAACCTAATAAAGGTGTTTTTAACAAGCTGGTTTCAACCAAATTCATTCATAATTGGTTTGTTTTGGTGCGTGTAAACGTGCTGCGTGTCTTTAGCGGTACTTACTGAACCATCTTGTGTTTGGGAACACTCTGTGCATCTGAGTGGCGCGTCTTGCAAGCCACCATTAGCGGCGTCTCGCCGTAGTCATTGCTCTCGTTGATGTATGCCCCTCCTTCCAGCAGCAGCCGAGTTAGACGAAGCCGACTCAGGGAGATAGCCTTCAGCAGAGAATTGCCATCTGTTCGCACCTCCGTTGACTCATCCATCGCACAGCTCCTTCAGATCCACAGTCAGGGTCCTGGATGAGGGCTCATTCCAGTACGGGCCAACAGGTGTGCATGCGACCTTGTCTGCAAGAAACAAACCAAGTTGTTCTCCCTCAGTGACTCGTTCAGTGACTCATGTTCTAGCTGCCAGCTTCGTTCCAAGTAGTGCAGGCTGGTATCAGTGATGCCGATCCGATACCAATACACCTTGGGCAAAAACACCTAACGTGACGGGTACATTTGACGAAGTAGTGGATTTCCAAATATAGTTAATTAAATAGAATATAAATATACGGCGGCTGACAGATCACAATATTGAGCTTTTTTGCCTGGAAAACATGATTTCATTTCAAAATGTTGATGAAAAATGCCTTGAATTGAAATGAGTCCTACTGTCTGTTTTCATCCACTTTGAACTCGAATATTTGCTATGTCCACCTTTTGCAGCGATAGCAGCAAAAGGTCCACCTATGTCCACCGATGTCCACCTTTTGCAGCGATAGCAGCACATCTGAGTTGGGGAAGGAGCATGATTGTTTGACATTGACAGTGAAATAGGCCATGCTTGTTTTTTGTTCGGAAAATGATCTAATCTCCTTCTGATGGCTCTATTCTATGCTTTCTAGAGCATAATGATGACTTGAAGGTGTTTTGTTGGTTTTAGGGGTATGGTAATGGCCAATTCAACAAAAACAACTGAAACCTCTTAAATACGCCAAGTGTTCTAATCATTTTGGCCGCCACTGCATAAGACGGAGTAATTTATTCGTTTAACGACTGCATTTCACTTAGACAAGGTCTCAGTAATTTAGTTACCTTCCACTGTGTGCGTGTTAATGATAGGAATGACCCCAATGACTGCTGTACCAAAATATCCATCTTTGGATTGGTCTTTTCTTGATGATTCATGACAAACATTATCGAAGATTGATTGTATCATCAATGATGTAACAACAATTACAAGCATGGGAATTTCCATCAACTAGTCGTCCCTCGTTTACCGCAGTTAAATGGTTCCACATCCGACCACGATAAGTGAATTTCCACAAAGTAGGATTCAATATTAAACAGAATATGTTCATAGTTAGAGCATAGAAAACCTGTTTATGACATTCTAAATACGGGTTTTAACCTTATTCGAGCCCTGTAGACATGAAATAACACCCCCATAATCACCTTTACATTCTTATTGTTCTTCGTTTGCTTCACATTTCACAGGATACGGGATCACTGCAGGGACATAACAGATGCTAGCTAGCATAGCAAGCTACCCAGCTAACTACTTAGCTTCTCCAATTTACTTATTCTAAACTTAAAAGTTTTTCAAACTGAGTGGGGGAAAAGGACAAAGAAGCCAAGAACTTAACACTTCCACATGGAATAAGAGGTTTTGACTAATAATAGGCCATAATCAACCACAGCGATCATTTAAAAATTATACGCAATATAGTGAGGGAGCAATATCGGAACTGTGATGTAGCGAGGGAAGACTGCATCATCATTTCTAAATGCACATAGAACAGACGGTCTTTGTAAAGATCAGAGAGAACGTGTCATTTACATTTGGAAGGACTGAGAGAGCTGTGTTAGCAGCTTTTTCGTTCAGCATGACATTAAAAGCCCGTTATGTGCCTCTTTGAAGGGCCTGCACACACAGAATAGTTAATAGTAGCAGGAGGCGGCTTTTAAATGTCATTCCTTAACGTACGACCCCACCAGAGCAACAAGCAGCATCCTTTGAAGCATCCTTCAAAGCACTACAGCTGATACAATTAGGAAAACCTTGAAAAAGTCACTTTATATTTGGCTTTTTGTATGTTTGTAGTTTGTGAGGCCCCCACAGTGACTGCAAAGTGGACCACAGAAGAAGAGAAATGTCTAGATAAATAATGATTATAAACCATGACTGTTATACTGCCTAATCATCTTCCAATGTATTTTCAAATGGGCAAAGAGTACATCTGGAATACAGGAAGTGAACAAATGTATCGCATGCAATTGAGGTGAAACAGAGCAGGGGTAGGATTAAATGAGCTCTGCTTCTCCCTTCTCCTTTTTGGACATGTGGAACTGTGAATTGTACTGTGATGCATTGTTCAAAATAAATTCAAACCATTCCCATGACCAAATAAGAAAGACGTTTGGGACTGGAAATGATGGCTTGTATGATGCTGAACAAAATGATGGTGACTTATCATAAAGGCGGTCATCCTTGCATGTGACAAGCGCACGTTCCCTTTCACCTCTCAGGTAGTTTTCTCAAAAGGGACACGGGAGAATCCAGCAGCAGCGATTGGAGCAGAGGAGTGGTTGGTGATAGGAGGCAGTCAGGACTATATACGCCAGCAGCAGCAACAGGACAGCCAATGACAGCACATCCCATTGTAAGTATTGACATTGGTCCTTGGTAAAGCATTTGCGCAGATATGACTCATTTCTCTCCACTTTCAGCTATTCATGAGGATTGTGCGCTACGACACAAAAGGCGCCTCATAAATCACAGCAAAGTTCAAGGCTGTAGACGGCGCGTCATCCACGACGTGTTGTCGTATTAAGAAATCAATGACAAAAGCAGTCAAAGAATGGAGAGCGTGATCTTGTAAAAGCTCTCCATCTGTGAGAGTTCTTGATGAAAAGCATCACTTTATAACGCTCTGATGTTTGTGCAGCCGGTGCTATCTGAAGAGTGGACATGTTGCTGTGCTTGCCCCCCAAGCGGGACCGTCTCAGGTCAGAGCAATAACAAATGCTTGCATGCACCTCTCTGTGGTGTAGCTGGGAAAGAGCTACAGTCAACCACTGATGATGTCATAGAGGGGCAACAACGCTGGCAGGGAATGATTGGGGGCGCCTCCAAATCTGAGGCCATGGTTCTCAATCGGAAAAAGGGTTCATAGCACAATCCGGGTCGGGAGTGAGGTCTTGACCCAGGTGGAGGAGTTCAAGTATCTCAAGGTCTTGTTGACGAGGGCGGCTGGACTAACCCTCAGTGATAGGCTGAGCGGTTCAGAGTAGAGTGGCTGCTGCTTCACATCGAGAGGAGCCAGTTGAGGTGGCTCGGGCATCTAGTCCGGATGCCTCCCTGGTGAGGCGTTCCGGGCACGCCCAGCCGGGAGGAGGCCCTGGGGCAGACCTAGGACATACTGGAGGGATTATGTCTCACAGCTGGCCTAGGAACACCCTGGTGCCCTCTGGTTGGAACCGGAAGAGGTGGCCTGGGACCAGGAACTCTGCTGGCCCCGCCACCCAAACCCAGATAAGAAAATGGCGGGGGGCAATGCAAGGGGCCACACCAACCACCCCAGGGGACATACAGTATAAAGAGGGGACCACCACACCTAAAGCTTTGAATCTTTCATATTTATTGAAGTGCAATTTTGTTTGTCGAGACTTGATAAGTCAGTTTATTTATTGTTGTGGTTGTGTGTGATTTTATGTTTGAGTATTTTTTGGACTGTCAGGGACTATTTGATCGTTTTTGGTTGAGTTTTATTCAAGTACGATTTTTGCTAAGAGAGGCTGAGAGTTGATTTTACTTTTATTTAGGATATTTAAAAGGTCTTGACTTTCCAATTACAATGGTAAAAAATACTAGAAATAAGTGTTTTGCATTTGAGGGGGTATACTTGTGTTATTACGATAAATTACATTAGTGGTTAATTTGGTCTCAAAATCATGTTGACAATATTGTTTCTCAGCAAGCATTTGTGGGACAATGATGTCACAGGCCTACTCAGCTTGACCCGCCTCCATCGCATCTTGGAGAAAGATTGTTTTTGGATGGTAAAAACTGCAAGGTACCAAATTGCCTTTTGAAACAGTACAGGCGACATGTCCCCTCTGCCAGATTTTAACACGGAGGAGTCATGGCTAGTGAGGCATGGCAAGATGCCAGACCTCCCAAAGCCTCTTCTGTGGTTGAAGTCTCCTTTTGGGAACACTTGGCCTTCCCGGTGAAATACGTACACGGACAAAGACAATTGGATAAGACGAAAGCAGTGTGCCGCCGTTGTTCAGTCGTGATCACAAACAAGGCTACAAGCTGGAACAATGAATGCTGAACTTCAGTAAGGAGCCTTTGTGCACTAAAAATAAAAGAATTCACTCGTCAAACTCTTACTGCTGCACTTGTCTGTATCCATGCACTTTCTCAAAAGTAATGTGGTAAATCAGGGTGTCCAAAGTGCGGCCCCAGGGACATTTTCATCCTCAACTTTTTTTTTTTCTTTTTTTTTTTTTATTGGCCCTTAGCATATGAGGTGTGTCAAAATACAAGTAGTTCCAAGACTGGTGTCACAATAGATAGAGGTTTTTACCAAGTAATCCCCCTGGAGTCAAAAGAAATGTAATCCACATCTTCAAAACAGGCCCATCACCCATCACCCTCTTGAGTTTGGGAAAGGGGGGAGAATCAACAGCGCGGCGGTGCCGGGTCAGGTAAGTAAGTGGGGAGGTTTCTCCAGCACGCCGATGTTGTTCCCAGCCAGGAACTGTGGAATGCTCAGGGCATTGGGAGCAGGTTGTCATGGTGAAGCAGCCACCAGATTCTCATGCACTGAACCAGGTAGACACCACAGGATGTAGACGTGCTGCTTGATCAGCAAGAACTCTGTGGATGAAGTCACCCACATCCAAGAAAGTCCTGGAACTTTCAACAAACTTCATTCTGAAAATTAAATATAGCTTCCACTGGTGCTTGTAAAAATACGCTCAGCCAAATGAGCGTAAATTGAGCAGCTTGGCGATAAAGGGTTAACTTTAAACCTCTGTCCTATAATATCATGTGGCACAGTTCAGAATCAATATTTATCTAATAAGAGGACAACATGAAATACATCTACTCACCCATGGATCCTCCTCTGTCAGCCATTGTGGATGTAACTTGGCTTGTTGAAGAGTTTTGCTCTAATCAACCAACCAGAGGTGCTGTCACTGTGGGCCAGCTAGCTGGCCCTGTGAGGCAAATCTGAAGTCTGATTGGCTGAAGAAAAAAAACCCAAAAACAACCCCAACCCATTGCTAATGGTGTGTATGTGACATGGGCTAGCACTCATGCTTCTGAAGGCCCTGGGCATATCAGATTAGATCAGATTGGCAGCACATGGAAGATGAAATCTGACTGAACAAAAATCATTTAACACAAACACACAACTTCTGGAAGCAGTGCAGCCAAGAAACATCCTACTATATACAAAATTATATTGTTGGGAATAAATTAACATTTCATGGACCAAATACTACAACGTAGGGCCCGATGAAAACAGCCCCCCCCCCCAATTGTTTTTTTTCCTCCATTTTTATTAAATTCATTTTATTTTTATACACTTATTTTTAAACAGTATAGCGTGTGTGCTGTTGTGATAATAAATAAAATGGCCACTAATTCAATGCAAAAATCCTTACATTTATTGATGCAATACATCATTGGCCAATTTTGCCCAGTTTATCAGCAACAGATGTACAGACCCTTTCCAAAAAAAGATGTAGTTTGGCCGACTTTTCTAATGGGAGGTTTGCCTCTGCACACAAAATCCTCAATAAACTGCTCTTATTTTGAAGGCCTGAAGTGTGCTGTGTGTTGAGAATGTCTTGACGGTTAAGATAAGAATAAATGTGCCTCTCTTCCTTATTTCACTCAGAACTTGCACAATGTCTGCGGGCATCTGAAAACGCTCGTTTGCATTAACAAGTGTTAAAAGACACACACACACACACACACACACACACACACACACACACACACACACACTAGCATTCTCTGCTAAACTAAGCCAACCTCGCTAGCTTCCATTCACACTCTGGAAGAGTGTGTTTCAGGTCGCCGTCTTGACAGGTTTAGTTCGGGAGCAGGCCAGCTAGTTTGTGATGATATTTCGCCATGATTGAGCAGTCCGACGGAGAAATATTCCCCCACACAAAACGTTCGTTCTCCTCACGATGACTCCATTTCATTCACATTATGTCTGCTTCCATGCTCAACAAAAAGATTGCTTATGACACAGAAATCATAGGGCCCTAATAATGGAAATTGTGAATGTATGTCTGTGCTTCCAATGTTTAGGCCAGCAGAGAAGGCTTTGCTTGGCCTTGACTGCGCACCACTTGTTCATTGTAAATGTGCATTTTACAATTTTCGGTCGTTTTATTCAGCAAGCAGAGAAAAATTTCATGACAGAATCCACTCAAGAAGCACACAGCTCTTCAATCTGGGAGTTAGTTTATTCTGCTACTAGAATTGCGTGGCAGGATACATTTCAACACATCTGATTGAAGAGCAAACCCTTCCCATTCCCAAGCAGGAGTTGTGTTATTTCCAGGACTAAAAGTAGCACCTAGACCAGATAAACGGGCAGGTTTCCCCAGTCAGCAGCAAAACAAAACAGGATGCAATCATCAATACAGCCATGCTTTCCACAATTCAACACTTTCTATTTAAGATTATACAAGCAATGTCATTTGAATGAATATATTTCAGAACATAAAAGGACATTATTGGCTGACAAGTTCACTACTTACACAGCTGGGTTACCTCAATGAGTATAGCAGAGCACAGACAAAACTAAATCATTAAACATCACCTGCCTTTATTACAGGAGATTCCAAGTCAAAGAGAACAATTCTGAGGTGCAAACTGACCAGATGAAAGTGTCACAACAGCAAAAGACTGTCCACCCTGGAATGCTACTATACAGATGAATAAAGACATTGATCACTGCTTGCCTTTCTCCACCGTGTCTAAGGAAAGCAGCAGCAGCAGAAGCCAATGCCACCAATACTCGACAACATCACAAAATGCAATAATTTAACTACCTAGGGTAAAAATAATAAAAAAACACTATCTATTGTATAGTTAGAACTCAGCCATAAGAAATCTAAAAACAATACAGAGGTTGGTTTAACACGTGAGGCTGCAATAACATGTATGCATCTATAGCTTCAAAACAAAACAAAAGAACTTATACCTGGAGCAACCAGCACGCGCACACACTGGTGGACCCCGTTGGAAATACATCTAAGTATTTTTTATTTATTTATTTTTTACAGGTTGTCAGCGACACTTATAAAACATCATAATCCTTCTTATCCTTTTTACCTTCACCCTCAAAGCTGTCTGCCCCATCGCTGTTGTCATGGCGACGCTTGCGGCTACTGTTCACGCTGAAGCGAGGGTTAGCCTGCGGCAGAGGGTCCATACCCAAAATTTTATGGATGTGACGGAATGCCAACAGCCTCAGAGCAAACTGTAGACACACAGAAATATGATTTTACAAGATGCCATGCAGCAACATGACAGCAAAGACGAAGATGCATTTTCATATTATGTCCACTGTCAATCTGGCACAGTTAACTATTCAATTGTCTATCATAGAGAAGCACCACTAAAATGACAGCACCACTGTCTCCCCTGTTCCACACATGATGTACTATACAGTACAGGTGTGTCACAATCAATTACAATAGCCTTGAAATGTAGACGGATTTTCTTTCATTACTTCTACATTTTTTAAATTACTTGTATTATTTAATGAATATTTTTTTATTGAGTCCAATTCAAAAAGTGAAATTCATATTCTGTAAGTGTACTAGACAGAGTGAAATATTTCAGGAATGTATTTGTTAAGATTGATCACTGTATCTTACAGCCAATTAAAACACCAAATTGAGGACCTCACAAAAATGCGACAAAATGGCAAAAGGTTCAATATTGTCAAGTACTGAATCAAAAAAGGAAATGCATCAATTTCCCGAGCCTAAAATCGGTCTCTTTATTAGAACTGAACTTGTGAAATAAAATAACTTTTGCACCACATTTTAATTAAATTCAGTAGTGCCTTTGTTTACATCATTAATCCGTTCCAGAAGGTTTGACTAAAGCCAAAGCAGACTCTAACAAAGCAAATTTTCCCTTAGAAAATAATGTAAATCCAATTAATATGTTTTAGGCACCCAAAAATGTTCACGCAAAACATATTTTATAGACAATAACTACAGTTTTATATGCAGAAAATTATGCAAAAATAATTACGAATGACTGGCCAACGGAACATTTAACATCACTTTTACCTAGGTTTGTCGGGTGGGGGAACAACACAAAACCATCAATTAACAAAACAACACAAAATAAACACATTATTCTGTTGCATCCACAACTTGAAAAAATGTAAAAAACTAAATATCAATACCTTGCCGTTTCATGACATTGTGGAAGTGCACCTGCGAGGATGCCTCTTGTCTGATGACAAGAGGCACGTATGCTATGCTTGACTGTGGATGCTGCGAACATGCTACAGTAAGCAGGGGCGGATGTAAAGGGGGGGGGGAAATGGAGCAGAGGGTGTGGGGGCCCTCCCCCAGAAAATTTGTTTAAAATTGGACCTCATTTCCTGCAATCTGGTGATATCTGAGGCCAATTTTATGTCCTTAATTTCAAGAGTTTGTTGTTATTTTTATCCTTGGAATATATCGTTTAAGCCAAAACATTCTATTTATAAAATTACCAGCACTAGGAGAAACCCATTTTCCTGAAATATTTTCCAATTTGAAGCAGCTGTAAGTTCTGAGGATTTGAGTATAATTTTATGTCACTGGGGATCGCTTTTCTGGTTAATTTTCATTGAGAATAGACAACAGTTTTCCTTATAGTCATAATGCCGAACCTTTATTTTGCACCTCCACCTGAATAGCCTGTACAGCACACGTTCAATGTCCAATGTAAACGATCAGCCTGACAGTGGGTTCAGGACTAGCATGCGTCTCGGTTGCATTCTGGCATATGCGTCCACCGTGAGGTCAATGTGTTTGTTACGTCGTGTATCTCTGTACAACTCTGATACATGCATTGCAAGATTTCGTCTTGTGCGCGTAATCTAAGATGGCTGCATAAAAAAAAGACGGCATTTTGGACACCAAACAAGCGGGCGAACGCAAGCCAAGGCGCAATTTTAGAAATTGTGGTTGTTAACCGAAAAACACGCTAACCGAGGCGGACGTTAACTGAGGTACCACTGTATGTTGAGATGCACTTGGACTTTGAACAGTGGGCAGTTCCATCTTGCATTACGTGGCCAAAACGGAATCTTGTGTAACCCATGTTACAACATCCAATGTCAACCAAGAGCTGTCACATGACATGTAGTTCCCTCCTTATCCACTGTCGCCTCTTCGGGGCAATGATAAAGTTTTTTTTTTTATCAGTTTATGGATTATGGATGAAGCAGGAAAAAAGGGATTGCCCTCCAAGCATAATCTCTTCTCCTCCCTCTCTGCAAAAGTCAGTTCCAAAAAAAAGTCAACCCCTCCTCTCTGGTTGTTTGTAAAGAGAGTTACATAAAGGGAAAATTAAAGGGAAAATTGATGTTAAATGTTGAGTTATCCTTTCATTTGTCATTTGTAATTACTTTTGCATCATTTTCTGCTTGTGAAACTAATGGTGCTGTGAGGAGTGTTTGAAACTTGCAAAGTTGGATCCACATTACATACACAAGTACACGTTTCCTAATAGCACAAAGACACAAGAAAAAAAAGAAGCTTGTACTTGGGCACTTAAGGTTATATCCTCTCTCTGCTGCTCTCCCATTGGTGCTAGGGTGTCTACAGCGTTCTTTTCACATGGATCCATCAGTCCAGGCCCACCTGTAAGGACAAATAATCCACTTATGAGTCTGTTCTTAAGGGAATTTATGTTCATACACATCTGCATCACATCTGCCATATTCGTGGAGAGCTTTTCAGCTGGACAATGAATGTCTACTATATTGGGTATAACAGGAGGGTAGAGGTGACTATGGGGTGTTTCATGTCAAGAGGGCTCTAATGATGTTAAAAAGTGTATTTTGAAGGTCATAAACAGGTTTTCTATGCTCTAAGTATGAAAATATTCCATTTATACTTAACGAATCCTACTTTGCGGAAATTCACTTATCACAGTTGGGTCTGAAACCAATTAACTGCGATAAACGAGGGATTACAGTACAGCCCATCATAAAAAAAATGACTGCCAATTGTTCATCATCTCTCTGAGAGTGCTGTTGTTTGTGTGTGTGTGTCTACACAAACGGACATGCAAGTCAATACCAGACAGCTGCGAGTGACAGCCATGAACAACCACAGAACCTTTTTTGGTCGAACAAAAATGTGCAACAATTTGTAATTCTTTGTACCAACTGTTGGTAACATATGCTAACCATTTTTTAAATTAAAAAATGTAATTTGGAGTGAGTCTTTTCCCCCGAAAAACTGTAATGGCGGTGATTGTTTATTTGATAAAAATGTGGGAGAAAGTGACAGTTGGGATTTTCGCACTGTGTAATTTGTTGAGGAATAAGTAATTAATAAACAAATATTAAAGAACAAAAACACTGAGAAATGGTCCTCACAGCATTGACCCAACACAAAATCTCAACATTGTCAGCAACTAATGAAATGTACAGTATCCCAACTGGATTTCATTAACAGTATAGCGATGGAGTCATGGCAAAAGGTAAAATAATCTTACCAGAGAGCAAAATCCCAGATGAAATACATTCAAAGACACGCCTCAGTGCATCACCTGGGCTGAGCGGGGCCGCCGCACTGCTGATGGCCTTTTCCACAAGCAGCTCCATGGCCTGAGGAGTGGAAAGTCAGCAAAGCTTAAATTTCCAACATACTCCAGTTTTGCATCACTGCTAACAGGTTTGACAGCAGACAGTCTGGTTATAGTAACCAGTCATTAATACGGGTGTCACAAGATCTTGTGAAAAACTAAAAAATGTCTCATTCAGAAAAAAATATATATTATGGGCACTAGGACTGGGATGATAATAAATTAATTAATCACACAAATGAAAATGAACTTCATAATTTTGCCCGCCTTGATATATTGCCATGTGCATGTGTGTTGTCCTCATCTCCCGCCTCCAAACAGGCAGGAAGACAGTTCACTTTCTGCATTGGTTTCAGAACCTTGGCACGTTTGTCACGGCATGAACTGAGCGAGCCTTTCTGTCAGTCATACAGTCTCTTTGTCAGGGGCGGGGCTGGTAGCATACACACAGAGTGCAGAAGAGTGTAACACCATAGATATTAAATTACATTTCAGCATATTTTTTTCATTGTATTTTTCTTCAAAGTAAAGTTAAAATCTTGTCTCGTCTTGTAGACACAATCTCGTGTATCGTCTCGTGCCACTCCTTGTCATTAATAAATGGAGTGCTGAGTCATACCCATTGTTTTTAGTCAAATACTAAAAGGACAGATCAGTAGAGCACATGCTTGTCAAGTGCAGTCACTGTATATGGCCGACAAATCACTGTATGATACTTTCAGCAAGATTTGCTCATCTCGGTAATTCCAAAATAAACTAACATTTTTTAAAACATTACATCAAAATAAATAAGTAAATAAATTATTTGGTCACTAAATAAAGTGTCAATAAAAGAACTTAGATTTTAATTTAATTAATGATAAGTTTAAGACATTTAAAATTGAAATTGATATTTCATTTATTTGGCTTTAGATTTAGTTTTTATTGCAATATTTATTATTACAATATTTATTTTGGCACAAATAGATAAGATAAGAAAAAGGAGTCACAGCACAAATGAATGGCCCGTGATTTAACCATTGTTTGAGTACAAACTCCTAAGTTATATGCGTCAGTTTCATGACCATTGTGAGGGGATACTCACCCATCCTGGGAAGGGTGACCACGTCGGGACTCGCTGACAGAGGTCTCGTAGTATTCGAATGATGATCACACACGACTGGAGTCCATTGGCTCTAGCCTTGTGATGCAATAAAGTTAGATTTATGTGCTAAACATGTGGGAGATGTTGATAGTAAATCAGTTCTTCGAGGTCCAAAAACTACTGTGCATAATGGAAGCTTGAGTATGGTTTAAGGCGTTAATGAGCCATTAAAATTTGCCATCAGCTGCCATTCCCAGTAGTCTTGTACCTCAGTTAGTAAGGGAGTACAAAGTTTGCAGGATGAACAAGAAAGGAGGACTTTTCTTGTCACCTTCTAAACCCTGACCCAAGGTTTATCCAGGATTCCACAAACATGTATTTCAATTTTAAAGTACAAGATCCACCTGAGAGGAAAAAACAGGGACTGAAGGAGCCCAGGAAATCTGCAATATTTTACCTGTGATTTTGCACAGCGCTATCACAGGAAATTAGTCAGATTTTCCTTTTTTCTCTCAATCCCCATTTCATTCGTGTGGAATAAAAAAAAAAAAAAAATTGTCTTCAAGTTATCGTGCAGCCTTATGGAATTGTCTACTATAACGCAGTGCATACGTCATTGAAAAGGAAATATGATGATGCCAATTTCCAGATGATGACTCCATGTGAAATATTCTTGTGAAAGCATAATTTTGTTTGGACTTAAAATTGTGCACATTTTCTTCAGTATTAGAAGGTTAAAATGTGTGAAACAAGCTAAACAAATAATGCATCGCATAAGGCTACAATAATAAAGTAAAATGATGTTCCGAACCTGGAACCACTTAGCGTGGCGCAGAGCAGCCAGAGCGTCAAGGCATTTTTGCCTGTCCAAGACGTCCGCTGGGTCTTTCACCATACCCAAGGTTACATCTAAAAATGAATTTGAAGTGTCAAAATGCTGATAGGGAATGGGTGTTTGACCAGGTCAGCAAGGCTGGCAAAGAACAAACATGTTGCCACACATACCAATGAGTCTTTACAAAGCAACACTCCTTTTCTTCAACAAGTCAGCATTCTAAATCTGACTGCACAAACCTTAACATTAACACTGATAGCTAGTTAAGTCATATTTGGGAAATCATTTGGATGAGTTGATCTTTGGACTGCTCTATTTAGAAAGCACTGATTTAGGCTGACCCACGTTTTCAATTACCTTTTTATCAGGTAATAGATGTGTTGTTTTCTTTACTTTGTCATTCTATCTGGATGACTGTCTGGATGACAGATGTGTTTTACAGGTGGGGGGAGGAAGGCCAAGACTTAAGACAGCGACCTGATAAAAAGCCCCATGGCAATGGTAGGTGTGGCAACATTTTTGGGATGTGGGAAAACCTTGGTCAAAAATCCTTCCGGAGCTGTTGGGCCATACTAAACAAAGTAATGAACACATTCTTTTCTTTTAGTCAAATAGGTTAAACTGGTCATTGTGCTGGACATGTAAACACTATGAAATACAAAAATGCAGTAGCAAAGAGTGCTAAAGGAGAGAATAAAACTAGCAGCAATCAAAAGGTTAGAATATCACTGCATGCATACCCAGCATCAGTAGGTTGGAATAAGACATCGACATTCAATGTATGTCAAAGGCTGTACTCTGGTCCAACCAACCAACAATTCACTGACATTCACCATCAATCAAAGCCTTCATACCTTAGCCTCAACAATACTCCCCTAAGGAAAATAAATACGTCTATTTCCAGAAATTTATTTTATTTTATTACTTATGGCTTCTGGCTATTGTCAATTCAAAAATTCATGATTCATTTAAAAAATGAAAATAAAAAAATAAAAAGATATTGATCCTAATCTTCCCATTGACACATTGTAAAAAGCTTTTGTGTGTGAATCTGACATTGCTGGTGGCCACATTTTCAGTTGAAAAAGATGTCTATCTACTCAGGGGAGCACTTTGGATCAAGAGAGGCAGCATGGTTAACTGTTCACCAGTACACAAAAATAGTCTTTGTTTCCTGTGGAAAAATACGTTCCTTTGCTATGCGGGGATTCTGCTGCTGTGAGTCAAATGTTGATTTGAGCACAGCTTGGGTGGCCAAACAACAACCCTGATATCTTTGTACAACAGTCCGATTTGACTAAAAGTTGATTTCCTTGAGAAAATCCTGGACTATAAGTTTCTAAAAATGGGCATAACGCATGTCTTCCAGATCAACTAGAAAATGTAGACAGAATCCCTGAGAACACAGGAAACAAAACAGAATTTCTCCAGGGAATAAATAAGACTTATCACAATGCAAACACTGACCATGCTTTGCTAGAAAAGGATAGCATCTGAGAAGAGTTAAAGAGCAAAAAGACTAAGTGCAATACTGCTGGCACTTTATCACTTTACATTCCAATTGATCTCTACAGCGTACGTAACAGGAGAAGTTGAAAAGGGAACACAAGTCTAAAGAGGTCGCAATTGAAATTTCATCTTCATTTGAAAGTTTCAATTAAAAAAAACATTCTTTGTGTTTTTTAAATAATATTTTATACCAATAATGTATGAAAGAAGGAGCTCCATCGCTGATTTTAGAAGCCCATTATTTCATATTAAACAAACGAACAGGTTAACGCAATACTTTTATGATCATTTTGTAGCGTGCCAGCAGCACAAAATTCCTGCTGTCAACCAACCAACTGGAAATGACTGCATAGGACAGTGGTACAGACAAGGAGTAGTAACATATGCTGTGATGGCATTCCCAACCTCCATCCAGGCCATTCTCCTCCCTGATGACAGGTGAAGTCAAAGTGATGGTCACTTGCATCTTTGGCTCTGTGCAGGATGTAAGAATGATGGCTGCTTCTTGGATAGAGCCTTTAATATCATATTTTTCCGGCGTTACTATCTAGAAAGATGAAAGCAAATAAGTAAAATAATCAAAACAACTACATATTGTGAGCTGAAAATGGCACAGTTAAGAAGCCAAAGTTGTTTCGATCAGCTGCATAGTAGGTACGGACAGTACCAGTCAGAAATGCACAGGTAACTGGAAATGTATGCATTAAGGTCCTGAATATCTTATTAACTTTGGACTACAAATTATTTATACGAACAGTTCTTTTTCTAG
This sequence comes from Dunckerocampus dactyliophorus, assembly GCF_027744805.1. Lineage (NCBI taxonomy): Eukaryota > Metazoa > Chordata > Actinopteri > Syngnathiformes > Syngnathidae > Dunckerocampus > Dunckerocampus dactyliophorus. The sequence goes on along the minus strand of NC_072822.1, from coordinate 29,735,311 downwards.
GCTGGAATGATAGCACACAAAAGCTATGGGTGCACAATTTTGAGTGAATTTTTGGATTTTCTCTCATTTACAAAAAGGACAGAATGAAAACATACTGGCTCAAATGCGCACAGTTACCTAAATCTTATAAGTGCTGCTGAGGGTCCCATAATGTTTTTTTTTTAACTTGACCAAGCCCTATTATCTTCTCCTTAGTGATTAAGATTGAGTGCAGTTGATTGTGTGTCATTGGCAGCATAAAAGATTTTTCTTGGTTCTTTGGACTTTTCCATTACTTAGAATTAGTGGATGGAGTGAGCGCTACCAAACCAAATGTACAAACTGCAATGAAGAACTTCATGTTCTGTCTCCTTCCTGCTGTTTTTAGTATTCATTCAATTTGTGACCCACTGGTCCGCACGGTGGTCTAGCGGTTAGCATGTTGGCCACACAGTCACTGTCTGGAGATCGGGAAGACCTGGGTTCGATTCTCCCTTTCTGTATGGAGTTTGCATGTTCTCCCCGTGCGCGCGTTTTCTCCGGGTACTGTGGTGTCCTCCCATTCCAAAAACATGCATGTTAGGTTAATTGGTGACTCTAAATTGTCCATAGGTGTGAATGTGAGTGTGAATGGTTGTCTATATGTGCCCTGTGATTGGCTGGCGACCAGTCCCCCACCTGTACCCCGCCTGTCGCCCGAAGTCAGCTGGGATTAGGCTCCAGGATGCCCCAGCGACCCTAATGAGGAGAAGCGGCATAGAAAATGGATGGGACCCACTGGTCTACAGCAAAGTGAAGTTTAACTATGGAATGAGAGGGTGCCAAACAAAACGTCCCCGCTACAGAATAGTCACCGTCCGCTGAACTTTGCAGCTGCCCCATGGGTATGCCAGATGCCTTCTGGACAAGAGTTTTATGATCAGATGAGACAAAGAATAACTGTCAGTCATGGTGACGGATGCATCAAGCTCTGGGGCTGTTTTGCCGCAAGTGGTAGAAGTGCACTGCATAAGTGTACTTGTGTACTGTGTATAAGTGTACTGCATGATAAGCATCATGGCAGAGGACTACCTCCAAGTTCTTCAACTTAAATTAAATAATTAAATTACCGTAACAAGCCTTATATCTGAAGCTCGTTGGTGGTTCCAAAACGTTTCTGGTCGAGGTGAAACTTGACATTTAACCAAATATTGCTGGAAGTGTAAGTACATATGTAAACCTATAAGTATTATTTTCACCATGTGTAAATGACAGAACACTCAATTTGTGCACCCAATTCTTGTTTAAAAAACAAATATTAATAACTTCACCTTAGAAAAAGAACAGTTGAAATAAATTAAGGCTCCAAATTGATGTAAACTTCTGACCAGAACGATGCAGGTTTTGTTTTTTTTACCTAGTACACGTGATGTAGATCTCTCGATCATCTGGTTATAATAATAATGGATGGTTATAATAATACATGTCATATTTCTTCATTTTCCCCTTTGACATTCCTTACGACCAAAACTATTAAATGGTTGTAAGGGTATGTATTGCAAACTAAATTTAACTGGGAGCCAACAAGTGGCCACCACAAAATACCTAAATAACAACAATAAAATGAGAATAGAAAACATAGTACTGTTAATTGTTTGGGGAGGAGCTCCACAATACGCGTAAGGAGATTCTTGGTGGGCTTCTCTGAGCAGAGCAGGACTAAGTTGACATTCTTGTCCCCACGAAGAAGCAAACCTTTTGCAAGGACACCCACCCTCATCACACCCTTCAGGGATCTAGGGTGTTACAAAAAGAAGATGTAAAGGAAAGTGATCATTATAATGACAACATGAACATTATACATACAAATATATCATTTTTGGGGAATTATACAGCCAAAGATACGAAATACAAAAAACATCCTGGTTTGTCGTTTGCTTTGCGCATGATTTCAACTGTTAGAAAATGTACCACATCTGTGAATTTCCTAACTATGAGTGTTTGTATGTTCGAGATACATGTGGTCCTCGTTTTACGGCATCCTGAGGCGTTTCGTGCTTACGAACGTGTACCTTTAAAATAATTAAAAACGTAATTTTGCTCAAGAACTACTTCAAGAGTGGTGCTCCGTGGAAGAATGCACTATGTGCGGCTCACGCGAAGCCACACCACTCTTAACACTGGACTTTCACAAGCATCATTAAGATAAAAATGGTATTTAAACATCTGCCTGGTCTCATGACACCCTTAGTATGTGTTCCTTTAAATGAATTAAAAACTCAATTTTGGTCCGTAAACAGGAGACTTGCTCAAGAACTAGTTACAGCATGGTGTGCCGTGGAAGATACACTATGTGCGGCTCACGCACAACCACACTACTCTTAACACTGGACTGTTGCGACCATCACTACGGACAAAGATGGTATTGCAACATCTACCCCAGACAACGTAAGGCTGACGAGGAACAACAGTCTGCAAAAACAAAACATGCTAGTCTGACAAACAACATCAGCAAACTCAACTGTCATGTCTGTAAAGTGCCAGGTCACAGATCCTCTGGCAGTGACAATAATTAAGCAGTGTAGTGGTCTTATTACTGACATGGAAAGGTTGCTAGTGTTTTGGTTTCTTTCTTTTTTTACAGTTCCATTTCATTCTTCTATTTTGTGTTTTATTACTATATTTGATCTCTTCCATGTGTCCTGTGTACAGTGTGAGTAACTGAGAAGTTCATTTAGGTAAAACGTCACCAAGATACACCAAAACTTGACTTACATCATAGTCTAGGAAGGGCATTATTATGTATTAGGAATTATTATTATGTACTATTCATTATGTATTCTTTCACAACAAATCTGACATGATCTGTTCTGTATTCATTTATTCTTATTCGCATAGCGGGAAATAATTGAGAACCACTGATTAGCCCGAGGACCACCTGTATCCAGCATTATGGACTACCCTAACTGTCCTTTTTTGCAGTATGGTTAGTGATTGTAGTGTGCTTTTGTGCAAGTTTTAAGTAGTGAAGAAGAAAAAGTCATTGTGATCATACCTGTCATTGACATCACACCTGTCTTTAGATGGTTCTTTCTTTTCTTTGTCTTCTTCCTTGACCTTGTCCTCATCTGTTATTATGTCTGAGACCAGCTTGAGAGCACGTTCTGTGATGGAGACAATTTTCTGAATAGACTGCAGCTCTTCCTCTGAGGGGTAGATGGAAGCATGCTTGGTCATGACATAGCGGTCATCTGAAGAGTCAGGACGACGTGGGGGCTGCAGAGCACAAACATTTAATTCAATTAGGTGGTGTTGATCTCCTCCAATGTAGTACAGAAGAGCTGACATAGTAGTGTTTTTTATGTCTCATGGCAACTCACAAAACCTCAGTGGTTTGCTAGTGGAGCTGTGTTCTGCAGTGAACACTGTGCCAAACAGCAATAACAATGACTAGTATTACCACAGACTACAAGCCAATGTAAGCTTAGTTTGACAGCAAACCCATTTAAACCAGCAATTACAATTACATGGCCTTACCATAGGACCCTGAGGCTGTAAACCTGGGATGCCAGGTCGAACTCCAAGTAGACCTGGAGGACCAGGGGGACCCTGTTGGTAACCTCCTTCTGGTATACGACGTCGGTCATCCCAATGATGCTCTTCCTCCATACGTCTCCAGAACATGCCCTCCTCATATCGTCTGAAAAATAGAACCTAATTTATCTATTGCAACCTTTCACAAATTAGGTCACAGATTGTTCAAATTAAATGACGTAACCCATTTGTTGATAGATTCGGGCAGGCACACATTTTCTTGGCAAAGGGCTTTTTTTTTTTAACTCATGTTTGCTGAACTGGAGCCCTGCTTTGTTGTGTAGAGATTAGACATGATACAGAGGCATTTTGTGTTTTAATCTGCATTGTAACTGCTGATGGCTACCCATACCTAAAGTCAGCAGAATGTGCATGTTTATACGTCTAGTCTATTATATACTAAATCTCCTTGTAATTAAGAAGTCATCACAACAACCACACCTCATTTCCATTCGCCAACGTTCCTCTTCCTCTCGTCTTCTCCAGTATTCTTCTTTCTGCATCTGTTTTCTCATCTTTTCTTCTTGAATCTTTCGTGCTCGGATGCTTGGCTTCACTTCTACCTGTAGGTCCGGGTTCACCTTTTTCTACAGTTTTAAACCAAAATACATAAATAAATGTTCACATTCATGTAGAGGTGTTGTGTGGTCGTTTGAATCTGGCTTGGAAGCGTGAACTTGTCAGCAACCATAATAGAAGGTGCTGTTCTGAGAATAATAATTTTCTTATTTATTTATATATAATCGTATTAAATGCACCCTTTAAGTATTGTAGTATTTTTAGTTATCTGAAAGTAAAACTACAGCCAGGAGCGCAAAAGAAGATCCTTGTGCTTTAAAGTTGAAAAAAACATTTGGGGAATAAAATGAAAAACAAAATATGTACTGATTAGGGTTTTGGACCTGAGCCATTTATTACTAATATAATTTGAAATCTGTAGGATTTTGGAAATTTAGGAGTGACTACTACAAGGAATTACAAAAAAACAAACATCAAACCTTGTACTGCAGGCGATGTCGACGTCCCTTCAGGTGCATTTCCTTTGCATTGGGATCGTTGAAACTACATTCACAAAGCTTGCAATGGAAGCGGATTACTTTGCCTTCATCATTTCGGACCTAAAAATGAGAGTCACGTGTTAAATTAGCTGTTGTAATTTGTTCTTAATGAACTGAGAACTGTCCATGCACAGTTGGACTGAGACGGACCTCCTCAACGTAGTCATGGCCAACAGGCTGGACGTCACTCTGCAGTGCAGCCAGTGCTGATGTGGTCAGAGTATCGGAAACTTCGTTTTTTGCATCCAGAGCACCTGAGGCAGGCATAACAATCTTGGGATTCTCCACTTTGCCCTCTTCATGCTTTGCTGTAGTATGCAATTTATTTCCACCTGCATTCAAAACATGTCATTTAAAATGATACAACATCAACAGTGCTAGTGACAAATATGTGTATAGTAACACACATCAAGACACTTAAAAAGGTATTTACTGATAATACATTTTTGTTAAGCCCTGTGATAGACTCACACCAGTCCAGTATGCATGAATGTCATCATTCAGCTAGGATAGGCTCCAGCTTACCTGTGACCCTCATTAGGCCAGTGGTACAGAAAATGGATGGCTACTTCTGTTAAATTCTCTTTACAAAGAAGTTTATTTGGTAATTATTCATGGAATAGAAATTGGACAATAAATGGCTGGGGTATAGCGCCTGCAGTTTAGTAAGCTGCCAATTATCTAGCTTCAAGCTTCGGGAAGCTTACCTCCCATTCAATCTACAAAAGGCACCAAATGTAAAGAGCTAGGAGCAGCAATCGTTTAAAAAGCATTTGATCTGCTGGCAATGAGAATAGGAAGATTGTGATTTCAATATCCATTCATCCATCTTCTATGCCACTTATCCTCACTAGGGTTGCAAGTATGCTGGAGCCTATCCCAGCTGATTTTGGGCGAGAGGCAGGGTACACCTTGGACCGGTTGCCAGTCAATCACAGGGCAATCTTTGGCATATCAATAGACCACCAAAATGAAATGACATTTTGATCAAATTTGATGTTACTAAAACAACTAGCATTTATCCTGTTATTGGTTCCATATATACCTCAACAAAAGCAGAGAGACTTTTAGTACTAACCAACAAAATTGATCTTGGGTGTGTTGATTTTCTTCCCAGCGGTGGCAGCATTGCCAGGGGACAAATTGCTGGCTAATGGGTTCTTGACACCCATTACGCCACTGCTGACTAGGTTGACAGGTTTTAGGTAGGACGCGCTGGATGAAGCAGGGGAGGAGGAAACCACCCCCAGAGAGCTGCTGGTAGAGGAGTTGTTCAAGGTAGACGTGATGGTTTTGTTGGAGACAGCTGTGCTGGAGGATGATATCTGAGCCACCATGCTGGGTTCAGTAGAGGGAATAGGCTTGCCAAGTTTGGTATGAAGCTTCACAACCTGTAGAAAAATAAGTTGAGAAACCCTGGTTTAGGTAGATCAACATCAGGTGTGATCAGTAAGTTTCAGTTTGATACAGCCAACCTTATTAGTTTGAAAATCGCTAGCCACATTTAACCAACACAATCCAGCGAAATCTAAGAAGAGACAGGCTGAAGAGACCTTCCAGTGTACAAGGTAGTGGAAATTAGGAAGAAAAAACATAATTGCAAAGTCAAATGCCATGTGAGAATATTAACAATGAGCAAGGTGAGCTCATCAACTCGAACAAGCCAGTTTGCCGAATTTGTTCGAAAGTGGTGGCAACACAAACAAAACGAACTTGCCTACCTAAACATATCCACCCGACCCAGTTTCCCCATCTAGGAAAAAACTACACACCAACAGTCAACAATCACTGAAACATTTGATCGACAAAGTAAATACAAATGGAACAGCACAAAATGGTATGCATTCACAGAGAGTGCAGTTTTATACGTTGCTAAAGAAATGCTGCTCTTTAATACAGTGAAAAAGCCAGCATTTCAAGAAATGCTGCAAATGTCAGACAATAAGAAGTGTTGTGAGAAATACATATCACAAATGGCAATTCCACAACTTTAGAGTGAAAGAATCCAGTCATACTTTTTTATTGTAATTTTCTTAAAATTTATGTTAAAATATCATCTTGTCCTTGTGGACTCAATCTTGTGTATCGTCTCGTGAGTTCACTGTCTCGTGACATCCCTACAATTAACCCATCCACAGCACAGAATGACTCAAAATCCCTGAAACCTCTCTGACAACGCATTTCGGGCAGTTTGTCCAAGTGGTGTTACCACTGCGCATTAGTAAATGGGACGCCTGTCACAATAATCAATAAATCAATTAACCGCATGATAAATAAAAAATAACTCTATAATTTTAAACAAAGATGCCAGAAAGTCAAATGAGATGGAAATGTGACCGATCACACACGTTGGCATAGAAAGGGACAATCTGCAACAAGCTGTCGTCAATTGACTGAAACGTTTTACATTTTATTTCTCATTCTCACGGTAAAAAGGAACAAAGTGCGTCCCTCGGGTCACATATTTTTATCTGGTCACATATTCTCAAATGCCAACATAGCGGACAGGCGATTCCGGTTGTTGCCAAGTTAAAAAAAACAGCACTAATTTTTAAGGTGAGGCAGCTTTTATTTTGCCGTTGCGGTGCGCCACCATCGATTGCATGTAGCAGAAACCCTGACACACACTGCTAAAAGTCAATCAACAAAGTGTATGCAAATGAGCAGACGTCACACAATCTGAACTTCAGAGTACAGTAGACGCACCTACAACGTAAATAATCCGTTCCAAGAACCTTTATGTTATAGGGACTTTGTTATACGAAGTGTAAAATACATGTAAATAAAGTCCACCAAATATGGTGGGAAAATATAACAAAACAGCATAAACATAGTAGAGTAACATTCCAATATGAAACAAGGTAAATAATGTATAATGGTCGATGGGGAACGGCCGTATAGTCTAGCAACATCACTTAATTGCATACCATCGTAACACTTCTGGATCATTTCCTGCTTTGTTTCGATCGACAACTTTTCCCTTTTTTTTCCTTCTCACTTACACTTGGTTTAGGGCCCATGACTCCGGTAATTTTAACACAAAGAAAAGTAAACAAATTAAAAAAGAGATTTCAATGCGTGCGAACTAGTTTAAGGGCGACTACAATGAGGAACAGAGCAGCATGTCTCTCATAAACACACCGACGTGCTGGATTAGTCAGCCAATGAAATGAGAGCGTAGGCGGTGCTCCGATAATCAGCCAATGAGAGCATGAAGTGTCAGAATTTGTGGATAACTTCCTGTTTTGTTTCGATCGACAACTTTTCCCTTTTTTCTTACCACTTCCACTTGGTTTAGGGCCCATCACTACGGTAATTTGAACACAAAGAAAAGTAATGAAATTAAGAAGAGATTTCAATGCGTGCAAAACAGTTAAAAGGGCGACTACGATGAGGAGGGGAGCTCACATACAAACTTGGACACGTCAGCCAATGAGATAAGAGCGTAGGCGGTGCCCCGATAATCAGCTAATGAGAGCGTGAAGCCAGAAGGCGTCACCAAGTGTGCTCTGTTAGTCCCTCTGTCGCTTGCATGGACTTGACGCTTTACGTTATATGGAATTCCTTACTTAATACGATGCAAAAAAATTTACGTAAATTCTTTACATTCAGTGGAATTTACGTAAAAGGAGGTTTACGTTATGCGAGGTACTACTGTATTTTACAGGTTATTTCTCAGTGTTTTGGTCAATATTGAAACAATAACGGAAGTGACACTGATTCTGCATCGGAAATTTGTCATTTTTATGTGCAATTTTGTTTAAAGAGACGTACGTTTTTTCTATCTTTTTTGTTTGTTTAATTTATTATGTTGTTTAATTTATTTAAAATCTGTTGACATTCCACTAGCATTCCATTAGCACTTTGTCTAAGGTGTCACTAGTGACAAACCACCATCACGTCAACGTCGGAGCCTAGCAAGTCTACCTTGGACAAACTTGACTGACAACTGCCGAGTGGATTGCAACAATCTCGATTAATATAGATTGAAAATGAATGACCCACAACAGCCCTGTGACTAATCTAATTGTAAGTTGCAATGGTTTGACAGGACTAATTTTTACCCATACCTTCTGATGTTTGGCTCCACGGATATGGGCAGCATAAGCATCTGCACCAGTGCATGAAACATCGCAAAGCTCACAGCGAAGTTGATTTTGAGAACTTCGGGCCAATAACCCAGCACTGCTACCACTGCTGCTGTTAGTGCTCTGCGAAACCTTCAGTGCTGCTTCCTTCTTCTTGTGCTTCTGGCCTTCCAGGTGCTCCTTGTAAGTCTACAACACAAATTGATCAACAGCACATCTCTATTAGTATTATTTGAGGCTCCTGCCTAACTTGCCTCCCCTGACTGCATGTCACTGGTTCCTAAAATGTGAGGGGTGTACTCTCTTTTGTGATATGCTGTGTACCAGTGGTTTACAGTTACCACCCTCACCATTTAAAATACTATTGAGAACCTGTAATATTTTCTTGTACACACAAACTCAATGAGATGCTGGCACCAACATCATTCAAGCATAAAAACAGACCTGCCAACCTTAAAGAATTTTTTAGGAGTATAACAAAACCCCTGACATATCACCATGCCCCCCATGGGGGAGCTGTCCCACTATTTGAGCACTGCTGTATACAAATACCGTTTACTGTTTAATAATTTGGCAGTGTACAATGTAACTCACCTGGGGCCCAGCACAGCTGATCTTACAGACATCACAATAGTGGATCTGGGGTGGTTTTGGTGGCTGCTTTGGTCGGAGCTGCTTATTCTGAAAGGGAGGTTTCTTAGTGAAAGTGTTCCCTGTCCATGCAGCAGTTGCAGCTGCGACTGCCTGTTTCTGGTGCTGCTGCTGTTGCTGGTAGTAACTTGAGGCTGCTGAATATACTGCTGCTTCATATCCTGAATATGAAGTTCCTAGAAAAAAAGATATTTGCAATTAAATTGTCATCTTTCATTTGGAACCTGACCCACCTGACATAGGTACATGGGGTAGGTGCATTGTGGACAATCACAGTTTCATATTATTCATAACTTTTTTTTTTTTTTTTTTTTACAGAAAACATCCCATTCACCCTAGTATACAGCATACATGTACGACATAACATGACATCAGTGCGAGATGGTGGGCCTCTCTATGGGGCATTAACTTTGACAGGCAACTTTATTCCAATCCGGCCCTAAACCTTGGAGCAATGTGAACACAAGTGAGTATACTATAAGTAGTTTATGCTATTACAACAGGTCGAAAAAACAAAACAACACACTTCTAATTTCTGCCTTTTTATTCAGAAATAGAAGATTTGAAGTGACGGAGCAAGTAAGTGCAAACACCAGGTTGCCGCTTGAATATTCTGTTAAAATAATATTAAATAATAACAAATATATATGTTTGGTAAATAGCTTCAGTAAAACACAAAAATACAATCGTGATCATTTTCCTAGTCGATTAATCTCAAAGCTTGTTGTTTCAATTAATGGAGAAATCGGTTTAGCCATCGATGGACCAAATTCATACTAAGCAAACACCTACAGTTAGTGGTTGGGTCTGCAACATACTGTACATATCAGAAGAGAGGCAAGAATGCCCATCAATGTTTCCCAAAGTCAAAGCTGATATGTTTTGGCTAAAACACAAATATAAATAGGTCTGCTTTCAAGGATGACGAAGGAAATCTAAAAAGTATTCACATTGGAGAGGCTGAAATCAGTTCCCTGTCGATTAATCGATTTCCAAAATAGTTGTCGATTAAAAGGGTAATCGATTAATCGTTGCAGCTCTAGTGGCATTGGAGAAATGCTTAACCACTTTACCTGCACAGCTGGCAGGACGACCCAGTGGCTTGCACTAAGCATGCCAAAACAATGTATCCACTGGGCCAAGGAAAGAAGCCTAATTAAATGGAGCAGTTGAACAATGGCGGTAAATCGGCAATGCATGCACATAAAGTTACCGCACAAACAGCAAATAATCATTTTCTAAAACATCAGTTGGAAATATGACAGAAAATCTGAGTAACCAAACAAAACCCACCCAAGAACAAGAGCATGAAAACAGAAAAGTGACAGAGGGAAACAAGTAAAAGAAAAGGACTAGTCTTTGGTTAAATCAATGTTAATATGTAGTGTAGAAACCTACCAGAGTAGGTGACAGCGTTTGTGCTGTAAGTTGGACTCTGCGAATATGTCGGGACCACAGACGCTGCAGCAGCCACAGGCTGGACAGTGGAGGTTACAGGATAAATGGAGAAAGATGATGTTGCAGGGCTGGGAGCAGCTGGCTTTATCACTGTTACCTGACGGGTCTGCTGAGTCTGGGTATATGATGTGACCCCCTGACTATATCCTGGTTTGGGGGCTGTAAAACAAAATGTGGACATTTGTGGGTCTACATACAGTACTTTATATTTGAGACGTCATAAAATTAGAAGACAGTGGGGTAAAAAAAAACAAAGATTTGATCCCCTGTTGATTTAAGATACACTTGTAGTGCATGCTACAAAGACATGAACAGTCCATAATCTTATGGTAGGTTTATTTCCACAGTGAGAAATACAATATAGTCATGTGTTAAATGACACTTCTTTATTACGTGTGCAAATAGAAGATTACTGCACCGTTGTATCATGAGTAGCAATGTCATATGTAGGATGCTGAATGAATGCATGTGTTTACTTATACCTGTTTGGTAGTAGGACTCAGCTACAGTAGGTTGTGGCTGAGCAGCAGCCACAGCGGGATTTGCAGTTGGCTGCTGGTAGTACTGTTTGCTGTCGTATGTTACTGCAGTAGCTGTGGACCGTACATAGGAGTAGGAGTCCTGAAAATAAAATGCTTTCAGTCAGAATCTTGCTCTTCCATTTCCCTTATTAATACACATGAACTAGCAATTCACTGTATTCTCACCGCGGGGTATCAACATTTTTTTTGGAACAAATTCAATACTTTTAAAAGACCTTTTCAAGACATTTAAATGAAAAAATTAAGACTACACAGCAGAAAAAATAATGATAGTTCTTCACAACTAAACTGTTTAATATAATGGGCTTTTACTAACTTTGAATGCACACATTTGATGAAAAACAGAGTGGTATTACCAGTAAATTCACATTCAAAATTGTTATTCAATATTGGGAATCTTACATATTCTAGTCATGTTGCTAGGTACGTGTCCTGAGTCCCTGAAAGCATTCAAATCTGAATGGACGCAGTAAACTCACTATCCACGTGTCCCAGGAACACACCTCATTTTTCCAATGAAAAATAATAATACATTGTGAACAACAACTGTGTTTAAAATCCAAATAACTCGCAAAAGAAAAGTTTTTGTCCGTGGACGAGTGCTGTTTCAACTCTACGCATCTGCTCGGTGCCGATGTGATCCTTCGTACATTAACCAGTCACCGTCATTTGATTTTAACAAAAGATACTAACTTCATCAAGAATAAACCCACGTGTCCACTGCTCGATGCTGTGCTCATTCGTGTCAATGATGTTTTAAACATTGAGGGGACGTGCTGTAACAAAATAAAAAACATACTGCGGTGGTGGTTGTCACTACATCTCACCGTTATCTATTATGTGTTATCCTGACTATCACTGAAAACATGACATGGAATCCAGGAAGTGAACTACATGTACTGTACTAGATGTAGAATGGATGGGGGGTAGGATTAAATAAGCTTTGCTTCTTCCTACTCCTTTTGGACATGTGGAACTGTCAAAGAATGATTCACGAGATGTATTCCATTGTAACCTTCATGTTCAAATAAACTAAACCAAACCAAACCAAACCAAACATGATACTGTACATTCTGGGCATGTGCGAGGCCTACTTCACTTCCTTATGAACATAAATGGTAAATAACCATAATTCATGTAGACATTGCAAGCAAAAGAAAAAGAGCAAATACAATTAAACAATAAAAATAACAATAAACAAATATGAAATAAAACAAAGTGTCAGACAGACAGAAGGCACAGATTCGTTCACGTACCAGCAGCTACAGTTTTCTTCAACGTACAAATACCATCCATCCAGCCATCCATCCAAGCATACCTTGCTGGTTAAAAAAAGAAAGCTTGCCCTAAGTTAGGTACCTGGTAGTTTTGTGAGGTGACCGGTGGCGGCGGCGGAGGAACTTCCGGCTGACGCTGAGTATAGCCGTAGTCAGCAGCAGCATGAGCAGGCTGGTATCCCCCATATGCTGCAGCAGTAGCAGCAGCAGCTACTGCAACGGGTGCTGGCCTCGCCACAGCAACGGTGGCTGCTGTGGGAGCATAGGCTGCTGCCACAGTGTGAGCTGCCACAGGTGCTTGGTGAACGGTATAACTGGCCACTGTGGTGGGATGGGTGTATGCCACCCCGGCAGTTGGCTGCTGACTGGAAGGAAAGAAGAGGGGCTCGTGTTAGTGTGGGAGACAGAAAACATTGTTTTTTATTACTGGATTTCTTTCATCAAGAAAACACAGTAAAATCACCAAATGATATCCCCTGACTTTATTCACTGTTGGATACCATGGGATATTCCTAAAATAGCAAATATTGAAATTTCACCAATCAGATATATTTTCAAATTGCTAAAATCACGCAAAAAGCAAACTGCATGCTCCTGAAAAAGTTTTTTTGTTTTTGTTTCCCCCAAGAAGGGAAATACGACCCAAGGAAAAAAATGTAACTTAAAACATCACAAGAACAATGCTGAGAACCACACTAATTTGCAGGACCGCTCACCCCTAACCTTGGTGGAAGATACCAGCTTTTGTTGGCTACTAAGCCACTGAGGCCCTGTCCACACGGGAACGCTTCCGAGACTATTTTGTTTTGGCGGGTTGAAATTTTTTTTTTTGCGTCAACACTGTCCCGGATTAGTAAATAGCTGCAGCCAAATGGGAACGGATCACTGAGTGAAAATGATGTAATGTAACAAGGCACACCTACATGCGGCGCCATGAACAGATGCAGTAGAAAAAGAAAGGACGCATGCGCCTAAGTCAGTCGTCTTCCGCTTTCCAAGGCTGGTCTTGACTTGCGTCTAAGTGGAATTACATGTGCGTGATCTTGGGAGCATAAAATAAAAAATACATAAAAATCTAGAGAATGTCGACTGCGGTGAGTCATGACACTAGAAATACTCAGATATTATCGCTGTCACTTCTGGTCATGTGACAGCGACGGGTCGCTGATGTCATTGTTCTAAAACAGCAGCGGATTGCTCAGCTATACGGAAACGATGAGCTGGCGTTTTCAGATTTTTCCCACTCTGGAAGCCGATTTTTTTTTTTTTTAATTACCGTTTCAGGGCAGCCAGTACGTTGTTTCCGTGTGGATGACAGGCTGAAATGATAAAACACTTTGCCCATTTCACACCGGTGAACATCCAGGGAGTGGACATAGAGTTGGTAGACAGCTACAAATTCCTGGGTGTTCACCTTAACAACAAACTGGACTGGTCCGTCAACACCCACGCCCTCTACAAGAAGGGCGAGAGTCGCCTCCTTGTTTTTGGCCGGTTGACAGGATGAGGAGGAGATCCATCAACAATCACTATGGAAATGAACAACTACGGCAAAATAATGATAACAATAACAAATATCTCATCTCGCATACAGTGGCTCCCCCTCCCTTTTCCTTGCTCATCCAATCGTGGTCGTTGTGTTCGGCCTGGGACATTAGTCTGCGTTGAGTTTTGCCCCTGTGATTGAGTTTGACACCCCTGGCATAAGTAAACTGCATATGTCTTGTATGCTCTCCATGATGTAGTTTAGTAGCCCCGGCATGTGGTTTCCATTGCCCATCACATGTATACTGTAGTGATCTTGGAAAACAATGTTGCTTATAGACAATATTGTGCCACCTTAAAAGTTAATATCACACTGTGAATGGGGCAAGTACGGCCATTCAAGCAGCCTTCCAGCGTGGAGTAATTACTCTGAATGCCTCCTCACAACTGCAGCAGAGCGATACTGTCCCCTCCCCCCGTTCGAACAATAACAGCAGTGCAAAGCATTTCACTGGTGTATTACTGTAGCAAAGCATACAATCGGCGACGACCTAGACAGTATGCAGTGTGCTGTGCGACACAACGTAAGCGCCGGTGGATTCCTTACCTATATTGTGCGGCAGCGCCGTGTGTAAATCCAAAGTAATTGCCGGTAGCCATTTTGGCATCTTCACCAAGCCGGCTGGGCACTGCGGAGGACAAACATACAGGGTTACGCTAAGCTAACTGTTAGCACCAAGCTAGGCGGAACTCTGAGACGGCAAACAGTTGTTTCGATAGTGTCTACAGAAGTAGAATTTGAAAATCTTAACATAGTCGCGAGGCTTACCATAGGTGAAGGATACAACAGGGCATATGGGAATCATTGGTTTCGTATGTTCTACCGACGATTGAGGAGGTCAGCGTATTTGTATTACATGTCGTACCCGGAAATGTCGTCTCTGAGCCTGCGCAGATGATTCAGCCAAAACGTCAGCAGGCGCTAGCTAGATAGCTAGCAAGGCTACCTTTATATGACTATGATATTATCTATCACAGTGATAGTATATCATAGCTAGACATGCCTAAATAGATTCTGTATTATATATTACTTTGATATTATTGATCACAGATAGATAGATAGATAGATGGATAGATGGATAGATAGATAGATAGGACTCATGTCTATCTATCTATCTATCTATCTATCTGTAGGGCTACTTTATATATCAGGAATTAAGTTCACAAGCAAGAAAAACGTGCGCAAGCAGCATGAAATAATAATTTGAAAATAAAGACTGAAAAACAAACTATGGTATGCTCCATATTTGCATATGTACGGTGGTAATCCATGAGTGAGATGGGCCGATACCAGTCACATGCATTAACTGTACATTTTTCAATTTATTGATGACAAGTGCTGTTGGCCAGCACCGCCTTAGACAAGTCCAAGGGCCTCTGGCAAATAGGTCATTATTAAAAAAAATTACTTTTGGGTGGATTGTCTTTTTTTTTTTTAACCTTTAGTTACATGTTTTGGAATACACTGGAAATACATTGTTCAATATTTTTTTTATTTTATATTAGTCTAACTTTCATAGTTGTCAAGTATTTGTGTTTTATTTATGATTGGCAACATTTAAATTGTACACTACTTTATTTACCAGATACCAGCAGATCTCCACTCAAACAGTGTGGACATTGTCTTGATGCTATTTTGTGGTCATTTGTCATTATATAAAGGCAAAAAGTCTGCAGTCGACAGTTATAATAAAAGCAGAAGCAAATATTTTACAACCCTTTGATAGTAACACCATCATAAGGCTGGACACACTATGTGTTTATGTTCATTAAACACACAAACAGTGTTTTGAGGATAAGACATAATTAGTAGAATGGCAACAAGAGACAAATTCACATTTGGTGTCCGAAGACCAGAAGCAAAGTGGATAACTCTAGCTAGCAGTGACAGCTAGGCAAAGCGTGTGAACAAAGATGCAAGAAAAGTTCAACGGTGATACGTTTGACAAGGGAGTAATCAAACACCACACATCGATTGGCGTAGCCTGTGGCAAACTGTCAAACGGAAGCCTTTGAGGTTTTACAGATTACGTTTGATTCTTGCAGGAATACGGGACAAAGTGCGTCCCTTGTCGGGTCGATAGGGTGTTGGCAACCCTGCCCGACACAGCACACATGTAGGGTTTTTTTTACAGAAATCGGCTGATGCTGATCGGTGGCAGCCACATTTCCGTCATCCTACTCCAGGGCAGCTGTGACTACAGATGTAGATAACCACAATTGGTTTGTGACTGAGGAGTGAATGAATAATGGCTTCATGTCACTGTGAACTGCTTTGGGTACCTTGAAAGGCGCTATAAAAAATCTAGTCCATTATTGTCACGCACGTAAGGGCAAGTGTTTCTGAAAACGGCTTCTAGAGTGGAAAAATCTGCAAACGCCGCCTGTGAGTGGTTGTGAACTGCTGCCGAAAATCCAACATAATCTCATATAAACATATCGTACGAAGATAACAACATTCTCCTGGTATTTGTTGTTGTACAGTCCAAAGTGAACCGCAGAGGTGAACCCACTTTGTTGACAAGTGGATTATACCATATGTTGCTTCTTCTTCTATGGTTTTGGTGTGTCACATGGTCCTGTCTGTGTCTGTCTACAGCGCCACATGTAGATGTGCCTTACGTATTGTATCGTTTTCATCCAGTGGTCCATTCCCATGTGTGAGTATTTACTGATCCGACACTGTGTGGACGCCATTTTTTTTATAACCCACCCCAAAAACAAAACAAAACAGGAGAGTTCCTATGTGGACAGGGCCTTCGTTGAGGGACATCCTGGCGCCGAGAGGCTGGCGTGTCGGCGGATTTTTCAATTAGTGCTGCCGCAAAAAGCCAAAGAAAAAAACAAATATGCACAAAGAATAAATAAATAAAGTCCTTTAAAAGTGGAAACATACAGTCAATCTTGTCTATTGCGGCGACGAGAGGGAGTCTGCAAAAGTGGCCACTATAGACAGGTGGCCTCTATAGACAGGTTGGTGTCCAGTTTGAATGTTGACCAGTAGAGTAGATTTGTGGATGAGGATTGATCAAAAATAACGTGAGTACATTCTAAAATACTTCAATTAAGTACAACCGAACTCAGTTTTGCTCCCGCTGCCGCATGCATGCTAGCGTATGTTTTTTTTTTTATTGTAGCGTCGCTGGGAGCACGTCCTGTTCCCAGCCTAATTTGCGGTAATGTTTTGTTGCAAATGCTCTTAAAGTTACATGTTTGACCAGGAAATAGCAAGCTCAAAAGAAGACGGCTTTTTTATGTGGAACAACTGACAGTTTGTGTGGATCTTGTGAATGATTGTGACTGAGCTAGGACTCAGTAATTAAAGTCTACACACGACGGCTTCATTGATTGAAAAACAAAACTTTTTTGTGCATGAAGCTTCTACTTGAGTCTATAATTTGGCCGCTATATGCGGTCAGATATTGACCAAGGGAGACAAAATGGGTGGCCGCTGGCCGCGTTGGACAGGTGACTGCTATACACAGGGTCTATAACTTGTAAATTTGCTGGGGGGGATTTTTCAGTGGCTGCTATAGGCAGGTGGCCGTTCTATAAAGGTGGCCGCTAAGACAGGTTTGACTGTACTTTGGTTCAAATTCCCAAGTTTCTTTAGAGGGCACATTTGATTGGTCACATTGAAAACTTAAAAGATCTGACCTCAGCTTCCTGTGTCATTCTGGATTTGAAATCATTTTAGGGCAATTTTTGAATGTTTTTGAACATGCTGACTTCGGAATGTGGGTTTTTGGTTTTAGATAATATTTTGTAAGATGAAGAAATTCTCTTCATAGAGAGGAGGCATACTTTATATGTGCTGAAAGGCACCATTTGAGCATCTCATTGTGGGGCGAAATGGTTTTTGGTCATCAAAAGTACAGTGGGTACAAATATTAAATATGCATGAAACTGACTTTGTAAAAAGACACATAAGCATTTTTTTCCACTATCTGAAAATCGGACTAAACTTTTCTTGTTTCAGAACTACCAAAGTTACAGTATTTCTATTTGCTAAATGCTGCATTTATCAGAGAGAATATTTGATTTGTTTTACGACTTTCGTTAACGTCAACAGTTGGCATACATTTCGTTAGTACTTGGTAGCATTGCCTTTAAACGGTATAACTTGGGTGAAGTGTTTTGAGTGTCCTTCCACAAGCTTCTCACAATAGTTTGCTGGAATTCTCTCCGATTCCGAACTGGTGCAGCCGAGGCAGGTTCCAAGGTCGTCTTGTGCTCACACGCCTTTTCAAATCTACCCGCAAATTTTCTGTGCGATCGATATCAGGGCTTCGTGATGGCCACTCCAAAACATCGACTTTCTGGTCCTTCAGCCACTTTGTGAGTATTTTGGTGCCTTGCTTAAGGTGATTGTCTGGAAGACACATTTGCGGCCAAGCTTAAACGTCCTGGCTGATGGCCTGAGATGTTTTTCCGTCAAGTGCTGGTTCCTCCTGCAGCAGAACAGCCCCACAACATGATGCTGCCACCCCCACACTTCCCAGTTGGGATGGTGTCCTCAAGCTGACAAGCGTGCTCCTTTTTCCTCCAAACGTGACGATGGTCATTATGGCCAACAGTTCCACTTTAGTTTCATCAGACCACATGAGTGGTACGCACACTTGCACCCAAGGATGAACCCGAGCCGCACAGCCATGGCATCATCATGTGGGCTTACAGACATAACGCTGTTTACACTTGCATGCATTTTGCCTCTGCATAGGTTTTTTTGCCGTGTCAGTCATTTATTCATTGATGGCACGCCTGAAAAGCCTGAAGACTAGCTTGCACACTGTTTGCGTTCTGTGTACGCATAAATTAACGCACTTGGCACACGATTCGTGACCGAAAATGGTGCACACGAAATCAAATGACCACACTCCCGCATCACTTATGTAAATAAGTGGTAAGTACTGTTTATGTCGACTGCAAGACAATAGCACACACGACGCACATTGTTCCCGCATGTGTGAAGCCGTCGTTATTTGACGCCACGCAACAGCAGGCATCATCCCTAGATTCATTAACTCCTCCATTTGAAAGGGACCTACAAGATGTTGAACACCAGAGAAGAAGCTCTCGTTGCAGAAAAGTAAGGCCAATCTCTATTATCTCACAGCTGCAGAAAAAGAATGCAAAAACAGCAGGAAGGAGGCATAAACGAGAAAAAAGGAGGCACGGACAGTGCGGGAGAGGGAATTGCTGACTAGAAGACGTCGCTTTCGGCATTATGATCACTTATTAACAGAAATTCACAAGGACAATCCAAGAGGCGGCAAAAATTACTTGAGAATTCCCCCCCGTCTTGCTCCAAGAGGTGGTGGAAAAGCTAACCTGTTCATGTGAAAGAGACGCGCTTCGATATGCACCACGCGCATTGTTCAGGCGTTCACATTGCATTCATGGTGAGTACACGCTTATGCATGCCACTAATTTTGAACACTTTTTAAATTGAAAAACCTTGCACGCGGGCATGTGGCCCCGCACATACTTCACACCTGTTTACCACCAATTTACTCACTGTGGGGACAAAATGCATGCAAGTGTAAACACTGCTATAGTCATCTATGTGTCTGTTAACTTTTGACTTCGAAGAAAGTCAGAACAAAATACCTAAAATATTATATCTTTCATAATTGCAGCTTTCAGCAAATACAAATAATTTTGGTAATCCTAACAGACCTAAAGCAGGAAAAGTTTAGTCTGATTTCATTTCAGATAATGAGGAAAAACATGTTTAACACAGGTGTATAATAGCTTCTCAGGACCCCGTATTGGAGAAATACAGGTGTGAAACAAAAACTGCACTTTTTTGGAACTGATGTGAAACAATAGCACACGTCTTTCTCTTTTCTGTGCGTTCTAAAGAGAGAAAAACAGTTAGCATGAGGGAGCTAACAATACACGTCATGGGACACACCTATTTCGACGATAAAGTCCTCTAAAAAAAACCTCTAACAACGTTTTATGGTTTTCTATACATACTGTGATCATGCACTAACATGTACATTCATGATAACATGTCACACTTACAGTATTTTGCCGTATTTATTCATCCAGCGCTACTTCCGTCAACAACAGCAGCATGTTTAGCGCATTTCTGTTTAAAGTGGAAAAAACACCCCAGACCAGCTGGACCAGACGGACAACTGGGCATCAAGTAGGGCACCATGATATTGATAGTGATACATGGAGCACATAGCACATGATATCACAACACAGTCCATCTAGCCAAGAAAACATGGAATGTGGGCCAATAATTCGGTTGATATGCTTGATCTTGTTTCCTAGTCACTACAGACTGGCGTCCTATTGCAGTGTTTTGAACAGCGTTCGGTAGTGGCGTGAGGCGCTGCGTCACTCCGCCACAAAAATAGTTTGCGTTAGTTTGTGTTAGCTGCTACAATAACAATGTTGCTGTAGCTTGGTTTATATACACGTCAGTTATGTAAATAGAACATTGTTGGCGGGTTTTGGAGGGTTTCTTTTAGGGCTTTATAGTCAAAATAGGTGTGTCCCGTTATGTGCATTGTGAGCTCCCACATGCCAGTTGTTTTTTAAGCTCTTTTTCTCTCTTTAGAATGCACAGAAAAGAGAAACACGTGTGGTCATGTTTCACATAAGGATTGTGGAGGATGGGCAAAATTTAAAAAAATGCAGTTTTCCTTGAAATGTTCAACAATTTTCAAACTCATTTCTTTAATAATCTTTAATAAATATAACATTTTGGGCTTTTAATGTTTCATTTAAACCTTGGTAGTGTTGTATTGTCCAGTCGAGTCCACACCTCTGGTTATTACCCTCTGCAGCTGTGAGATGATGTGAGAAGAATGCACATGGGTGGGGCTTCTGGTTGACTGGGCAGCACTGGGACAGGACCACTCCCACCCCTGAATGAGATGCGTCCACCTCAGCGAAAAATTGGAGTGCAGGGTTAGGATGAGTGAGGACGGGTGCGCTCGTTAATAACCTTTTAAGTTTGCAAAAAGGAATACAAAAGGGTCACTGGGGTCGCGGGCCTTCTGGACTGGACTGGTCACCAGCCAATCGCAGACAGACAACCATTCCCACTCATATTCACACCTATGGACAATTTAGAGTCTCCAATCAAGCTAGCATGCATATTGTTGGAATGTGGGAGGAAGCGGCGTACCCGGAGAGAATCCATGCAAACTCCACACCGAGATGTTCCAACGCAGACATGAAAAGTCCTTTGATTAAACAAATAATCGCATGAATCATATTTTTGCTTAATATAAATACACAAGAGAAAGAAACGGCATTTCACTTCACAACGAACGACCAACTGGTTTCATTTTTTCAATAATCAACAGCTTCATTTCCCACATTCACATCGTGCATAGAAACAAACTCTATTTTATTATGTTCTATGAGAAACATTTCCAAAGTGGCGATTGCAGACACAAATAGAAATAATAATCATGAAATTACATGAATTAAAAACCAAACATCCCCTTTATGTTGTGCATCTTAACTGTGGCAGCGGCACATTTTGGAATTTAAAGTTGAGGCATGACAGGAATGCTCTGTGGCACATGAGAACGTTTCAACGAGCCCAGGCGTGAGGTTTCACACATTTCCGCTGTGAGCGAGCGCTTTAAACCAAATTATTCCGAAGAATCAAGGCACTGACCAAACCCCCTTTTTCTGTCGCTCTCACGACACGTGTGCGTGCAAGTAGATCTTGACTGCAGTGAAGGAAGATGAGTGCATCCATGTGCTCAGGCCCTCTTCTTACAAGCAATGTTACCTGCAGCTGAACAGCCCAGCGTGGATGTGGCCTGGGACGCACAGCAAAGCCCTTGCCAGCTCTGCCAGTGTTGGATATCACGCTGCATTCTTTTCCCTTTTCTCCGTAAAACACCTGTGGAATAACTGTGACAAGAAAAGTATTAAAAATGTTTCATTATTTTATTTACATGCTGCACTACGGTCATTATCTGCATCGACATGATTTTTCTATCACACGGAACGCCTTGCTGTGAATCCTCACTGCAGGTTAGATGTGATCTTCCAGAATTGTAACGGCGAGTCTTATAAACAAATCTATTATAAATAATCATTCAAAAGCCTAAATAAAAAATAATATTATTTACTTGCCTCATGCTTGTTTCACTGCTGCTCCTCATCACTTGTGGTAGAGTCGGAGTCAAGGATGTGCTGCTGGTGGGGTGTCCTGGGATGCCCTGTGATTGACTTTGGAAGAACATACCATGGCTCGTATTGTGCTTTGGACCTTGAACACGTCACCACCTGGCAAGAACCTCCGTTTTTGAAACCTGAGATTCAAAGCAGCAGCGAGCGGAGAGAACCCGACGAGCAACACATGCATGGGGACAGCATGCAAACTCCACACAGAGATGATACCAACCTCAATGGACAAAAATGAATATTTACTTCATCTTATTCATTTTTGTATTTTTCATCATGACAGCTGAGGCTGTGACTTACATGCCTCCCCTGCCCACCTGTCACTGGTACAATGTATGAATAAAATCACCTGCTTCAGTGGCCAGAGGTAGTAGACATGAGGAAAAAAGAACATTTTAGACATAGCACAGACTTACACGTTAGCATTGACGGTGTACTTCCTGTGGTGGCTATCGTCTCATCAACGTAGCGCTGCCAGTGTAGAATCCTGTTTGTGGTTAAGGGGAGGCTCACGATGCACTTCAATCGCTTTAAGTGGCAAAGATATATGTCGTGAACATTTACACAGGAGCTGCTGTCAGCCACAACTCACACCAGCCACTTGCACTCTCCACACTGCTAACCATGCTAGCACTCCCCTTACAAGTCACGGATATTACACTACATATCACATCTTCTGAATGCCTTACATTAGCATTTTCTTTCATTTAGCCATTTTGATGCTTGAAACTGCTTAATTTAGGCCAACAATACGTACGATTTGCTTACATGCACATTTTCTTTTGGCCGTATTCAACCACAAAAGAGCAATCATTTATTCATTACTTACATTTTTCAAAAAAACATGATAGAGTGTTGGCGCGATGTTCAAACCGTGACGTAGCGAGGACAGCTGTATTTTGAAAAGTCTAAAGACGAGACCAAGAAAGTAAAGTGCAACTTGTGTCAGCAGCTCTTTACGTCCTGTAGCACTTAACAAGCAACATGGCATCACTTAAAACGGCTGAGGCTGTTGCACGTAGCCAGCACATCGGGGGGAACGTACATCGGGATGTAAGGCCCGCATAACGGAGTGTTTTGGCAAGTTGTTTTTAAAGCCATGTTGTTACAATACTATGTGTACTTTTCTGACGTGTGCCGACAGCAACCGTCTCCCGATTTAGTCCGTCTTGCTTTCTGTCAGTAAATAAAGGTTGTCACGTTCTCGGTGTGGTTTGGACCCCAATATGCAGAGACGAAGCCACGGAGTGCAAAAAGTAAGGGTACTTTAATTATAGAAGCAGGAGAAACAAAAGGCGACAGAGGAAAGGCTCTGTGACAAAGGTGAAAGTAGTCCAGGTAAGTAAATTGTTTAAGTTACCGCACTGACTTGGAGACGAGAAGCATGGATAACAAAGACAATAATAATGAACCAGCGCCGCACATTCGAACGCACTGGCCTTTTATCTGCCATTAATGTTAATTGGCCGCAGGTGCGCGGCCACCAGGCGAGAAGCGGGTGCCTCTTCCTCCCCGGAGAAGGCACAGCCCGCCAAAATAAGAGCGCAGGACAGGGAACACTCGTTCCCGTCCTGCAGAACGTCACAAAAGGTACTGTTGTTGCACACCTGCCATGTTTGTCTATGACTGTTTTAGCCTTCTTTTAAGGTGAAAAAGTTGCAAATAAGATGTGTTTATTTGTCAGAATCCTCATTAGCTGTGCTCTTAACAAAAAACATTCAACTATTAGTCAACTATGGACAAAATCTAATAAATCAGATTTGACTATGAAAATCCTTAGTTGAAGACAACCCTAATAGATATTATTGCAAACATCACCACAATTATGCCCAAGTAGATGATTTATACTTTTCTTAAGTTTTTTTTTAAATATTTTGTGAAAACAGAGATATATTTTATGTCTGGGCGTTAATCAGGAAGGACTTTTTGGTACTTTTGAGCACTACTGCTCATAAAATGTTCATTTCTTACAACAGATAATCACATAAGTAAGTAAAGAAGAGTGCGTTGAGGACTGTAGTGTTTTAAAATGTGTATTTTTTGCATAATAAATATGCTTTGGACATTGAAAGTGAGACGTCTTGTCTTTGAGCCCAATACAGGTTTCTCATTTAGAGGATAACAAGAAAAAAAAGGGAATAATTCGATTTTGTTCAAAAAATCTTTTCAAATACTTCTTCCTCACATTTATTTAATTCGTTAAAAACATTTGTGTTCTTCCCTTTTATTTGTATACGAAGTACCTGCTTTGTTGTAAATGACTCCCTGGTGAGCTTGGGTATATAATCCTCCATCTTGTCCGTCAAATTCATTCATTCATTCAACAGAATATAAAAGTATCTTTCGTGCCTCTGACTTGCTCCTCCAGCTGCCAAAAAAACCCGCTGGATTTTCCTCTCCAAGGATGGACGGCAGTGACAAGCACCATCCAGCTCACACACGCCCCCACCGCTCAGGATGAAACGAGTACTGCAAGTGCCTCCCGTATGCCATTTCTGTGTATTTATTGTGGGATTATCAAGAATAATGATGTCACACTTACATTAAAGACATTACAATGGCTGCAGAAAGTCATGGTGTATAATAAGATTCGATTATTGGCCACATGCTCGCAAACAAAACTGGCAGGCGCCATAATCCAACTCAGCTCACTCACTGAGTGCACTTAGACAGTAGGCAGGGCTTGCGCACTAAGTCAAGAAGAGACCTTAGGTGTCTGGCCTGCATTTGATCAGGGAATGTGCAAATTCAGCCATTTTTACTGAAGAAAATGTTGAAAACAATTGGAATCATACAGGAAATACATTTATAATATCATCATGGACAAATATTCATATTAATTTATGCATTCATGATTCTTTTTTGGTGTTTTTTCCCAGGAGGATCTGCCTCACCTAACCACACATCACTGGTTGATCAAGAATTCCAAAAATGCCCCATCAGCACTTTCCTCATTGAAAAGGTTGAGCAAGTGTTGTTCACTGGCCCCATCTGAGCTGGTAAGGGCCACCACATTCAGGGAGCTGATTGGCCCTGTCCAAAATGAGGGCGTGGACAATTAATGACCCACAATCATTTCAAGGTAAGGTAAAGAGGAACTTTGTGGCCCGCCACAATGTTAGTGGGATGCGAAGTCAGTGGTAATCACACCAACTTACCAACAGTCTCTTTCTAGAATCAACACAACGCATACACATACCGTGTGATAGCGGCTAAGACTTTTTCTTTCATTGTTTTTAAAAGTGAAACAACAAAACAATACTTTTCAGACATCTTAACACCACTTACCTGCCCAGAGAACGTTGAATCAAGACAAAGCCCAAAGTAGCATTAGCCAACATTCTAACACACCGTGCTACCTCAGTTACCGTGTTTTTTGGTGAACATCTCAAATTTACACCACAATTTTGCCTGTCAGCCAACATTTTCCGGTTAGTGTACAATATGGCGTGCGTCTAGTCGTGTTATTATTACACTGCGTTCTTAATTTTTATCACAAAACGTCCTTGTTAGCACATAAATTCAATAGCGTTTCTTCTTCTTTATGAAAATGCTGACACTTGCAACTTGAGGTGAGAACCCCAAATGAATTCAACTCATGGCAAAACAGGAAGGTGGTGTCCGTGTAAAAGTACCCTTAAATGTTCATTTATCTATTTCATTCATCACTTATATGTATTTGCAATTGTTTCATGGATGTAAAAGTATTACTGTACAACTATAAAACGTGTTTTGTGTTCATATGTTTGGCTTTGTGGAACAGATTAATTGGATTTACGTTATTTCTGATGGGAAAAATGGATCTGGTTTGGTTAGAGTACGTTTACGTTTAGAGTCGGACTTTCTGGAGCGGATTCATGATGCTAACCAAGGTTCCAAGGTTCTGTGCCAATATTGTAAGAGTAAGCCCTTTTGAAAGTGATGTAGGCTGACGTTATATACACTCAAGTATGTCCTAAACGTGGATTCATGATTCACTGATGTTGGCTCCACAAGTTGGCTTTCTAGCTCACCTCTCATGAGTGTACTTGTCCCAAAAAGCATATGCTATCATACAAATGGCAAGAGTAGCATATCCATTCATCTACAAACCATGCCAATTACATTTGTATGAAACAACGTTTAGGAAGTTACATATGCTCGTTAGATAGACAAATAGGTTGCGTTTCCATTCAGGGTTTGCTTAGCACAGCATTTAGTTTCTCAGAAAATACAAGTGGAGGCCAACTTGTTTGTGCTTATTCAGAGAAGTATGACAACATCAATCAATATGACATGTCTACATTTCAGCGTTTAAATCAGCGTTTAAATCAGGGGTGGTGTCCAAAGTGTGGCACTGGGAGGAATATGACACCATTTTCGCTGCTTTTTAAAAAAAAAAAAATGTATGGGCCTTCAGCATAGTCTAAAAACAAAATTAATTCATTATTGAGTGAATGAGATATATTATTAAATACTACACTAATATGTTTTAACTAGTGTTGGTAGCATTGGAGTTAAAGGTAACAGTTACTATTCTCCAGTACCGGCTAATCTAATTAGAGTAACCCCTCATTTATCGCAGTTAATTGGTTTCAGAACTAATTGTAATCTTTAACTTCCTGTTTCTGTGAAGTGAATTTCCACAAAGTAGGATTCCTTACTTATAAATGGAATATTTTCCTAGTTAGAGATTAGAAAACCTCTTTACGACCTTCTAAATATGATTTTTAACATTATTAGAACCCTCTGGACATGAAATAACACCCCTATAGTTACCCTTACACAACTATTACCCAATATAGTAGACACAATATGAGTAAAAACGGCCACAGATACAGTATATGTAAGACTGGTGCTCGTGTGTGTTGCTGTACATGTGTTCTGGTGCTAGGGGAGCTGGGTGGGGTGTTACAGTATGTTCTCTGTTTTATGTTGTTTGGACTTTGGGTGGTTGCTGGTTTCTGGGCATTCATTGAGTGTTTCTTTATGCCTAGACTACCTGAGTGCTGAGCAGGCGTGGCAGGGAGGCACACCTGTGGCAGGTTGTGTTGGTTAGGCCCACTTAAGCCAGCTGTTACAGGAGGACACAGAGTTGGTTTCCCAACACATGCTAGTGCTTCGATGCCGCTTCCCTGCTTATTGGATTACCTGCTCACACACTCCCTAGTTGTGTTCCACTTTGTCCTCTGGCAAGTGAAAGCTTCTGTTTTGCTCTGGGGTCCTCCTTGTCTTCTTTGGCGTGATGCCTTTTTTTGTGCGAGCATCTTGCTGTGTCTTACTCTCAAGCCTTTTTTGCTTCGCCCTTAGTTTAGCTATACTTTTTAATACTATACAGCCGCAACAGTAGCAAGTGTTAGGGATTATTGTACCTGTTGTGAGATCATTCAAAGCTGCAATAAAAGCCTGTTGTTCTGGCGATCAAATCTGGTGCTTGTGTGTCTCACTGAACATTACAGTAACATTACTGACACCTAGTGACCAGTGTAGAATACTACACATCATCACAAAGGCTTTGAATGCGTCTTCTGAATGCCTTATATTTCTATTTTACTTGAATGCCTGTGCATTCATGTGTATGTGATGAAGACCCCCGCATCTTCTGCCACTGTGGAACACATACGTAAACAAGATGGCGGCAGAAGAAGAGTGGCACTAGCGCGAGTGTGTTCATCACATACACATGGATGGGCAGGCGACAGTGTGCCGGGATACGGTGGGAGACAAATATAACGCACAGGGTTTTGGGAGGTCAGATTTTTTTGAGAAGGCATTTTTGCGATGCAAATGTATTTGTCTTTTGAAAGCATATCGTTTTGAGAAGCCAAATTCTTTATTTACATGTCCCCACCAACTAAGCGGAACTTCATCACCGAAATCCGACCAGAACTGGACTTAGGAGACAAAGTGGGGGGTAAGTCTCTGTTGCGGGACTACACTGCTGAAGCGGATGTCATCCAACTTCATGGCAAAAAATCGGAACTATCCCTTTAAGGGCGAAAGTGCAGAATGCAAAGAGATAACAGAACATAAACACACCAATAAGACCAGATCAAACTACTGGTCTACGCTGACGATAAAATAGAAGCGGAACACAAATATAGCGTCACATGCGGAACACCCTGCATGTCTTACAATAAAAACATACATTTTGTAAACGCAAAAAGAAACAGACAGAATGTAAACAGGAAACAGTGAGGGCGTGCACACGAGCAAACAAACACAAAGCAAAACAGGAACAACTGAATTATTAGTCAAAACATACTGAAATACAAGTGATATGCAGTATTCTGGTCACTAGGTGACAGTAATGACACAAAACACTGATGAGACGTTACCTTACATTGCATTACCTAAACACTGCTTGCAGTCATGAAGTCAGCCGTGGCATGTCCAACATGATTTAACGAGAGACAAAAAGTTTTCCTCCCATTCCGTGTGGAAGTGGTAAGGTTTTGGCTTAAGTTTTGAAGAAATAAATAGGTTTTCTAAGCTGGAAATTAATTTATTGCGGTCGAGTCTGGAACGAATAACCGCTATAAACGTGGGACGACTGTATTAGCATGCTCAAAGGATGCTATCAAGGACGTCTTGTGATGAAAATACATTAAGAACACAGTTTGTAGAAGCCATTTATGCTGCGTTTGGGTTTAGTTCATCTGGTTTGTTTAGAGGTAATTGTGGTATGGAGGTGTTGCGTGGAATTCCAGTGTATGGAATTAGGGTGACGGGAGGTCACACTGTTTTTACCCCACACGCACACTCGTGCACACCATGCACCACTTTCACACCCTCCATTTATTCAACCTGCCATAGCATTTGCCATCTTGGACATAGAATTATTATTATTTTCCATTCATATACAATAAACACAGTATTAACTCCAATGCAATCATCTGTCTGGACATTGCATTATTGGAGCGCGTTTATTACCTGGGTTCCCCGCACCCAGAAGCGACTAGAACGAGACGTGACTGTCGCTACGCCGTTGACCTCTTGCAGTGTAGTAACACAACACGATGCAAACCAGAAAATATATATGCAAACAGAGGCAACATTTTCGACTTTAACCAAAACAGATGCTAATTGAGGCATGCGCTAACCAAGGTTCCACTGTATGTTTTCTCGTCTGCAGATTGAGGATGTGGTGTCAACACATTTGTCAATACCTTAAAGAAATATGACCCTTAACCCCAGGAAAACATCAGGTGAACAACTGATAAATTACCAGTGATCAAGAGAAGCACTTCACTTCCTTCTCAAAGCAGCTTTCCAACACTTTTAGAAGAGCTCATCCTGGCAGCAAAGCTCACACATCTAAAATGAGGCATCATTCATTATTTATTGTTTTGTACTCTGTGACAATACTCGAGCTAAGGTTCAAATACCAACCTGTAACTTGTAAGAATGATCAAATAGCTTTGAAAAAATACTTACTTTTACTTTTCTAAATGGCTCAAACAAGTTGTGTAGGAAGGACAGAAATACTGTAACCGTGGTCTGATGTGCATATGATACTCGTGGGTAGTAACCGTGTATGGCACATTATGCACTGATGCACCATGTGGAAAGTACAACAAGAAGACAAATAAAAGAAAAAGAGAAAATTGGTCTCAAGGTCTGGTCACACCAACGTCCTACTTTGCTCACACTGCCAAAGAAATGGATCATTTATTGAAGGTGGCAACTGACATACAGCATTAGAGATCGTCCTTATATTCCCCAAGAAATGTATGGCATACATTCGGATTCGGTGCAAGAATACTGGTTTGGATGCTGATGTGAGCAGTCTAGTGCCGTAATAATACTGCTGTTCTGTGTTGGCTGGAGCAGACAATACCGTGAACGTGATTAAGGATTTGGTGTGACGGATTCCCTGGTTTCCTTGAGAGCCTGACAGCAGAGAGCAGCAAAGGTCTGAGTACTGTTGGGTGGCTGATGAGGAAGGACGGACAACCCAAACCTCGAGGGACTACCAAAATAAAAGGCACTTCAAACATTTTCATCAATCCCAGTGTGTGTGTGTGTGTGTATATTATATACGTATGTACTGTATATATATATATATATGACGTATATGATATGACTTGTTTGTTTATTCCAAATGCCCTTCCTGACACAACCCTCCCATTGGGACCAGCACTGGGTGTTGTTTCCAATGAATATATATATCTATATATATGTATCTATATACTGTATATCTGTACTGTAGATAAATAGGTACTGTATGTACGTATACACAGGCATTGTCATGTAAGAAGGAATGCAAAGACACTATAAACACTTGATATTTGATATATGTGTGATTGATATATTGATATACAGTGGATCCCCACATATTCGCCATTCAGCATTCGCAAACATTTTCTTTTATTTGTGTAAAAACCCGCCATTTTGTGCTTACAATCTCCGTACTTAGGCTGCTTACTGGTAGAGAATCCATCTCATTGGCCCGACTTTGGTAAAGCTTGCGTAGTCTGAGGCAAATGTCAACTTGCTTGAGGAGGTGTTCTTTATGTGTAAGGCATTAAGGCATAAGACACTTCAATCCGTGTATCATTCCTTCATTTTTTTTCCCATTTCAAACCATCACGCACAAAACTGATGATTAGCTTTTTAAAGTAAGCAAAACAACAATAAATAACGTTTTCTTTTTATTTTACTGGTTTGTCTGTGTTGATGAGCTCACCTTGCTCATCCAAAGCCAAAATATTCCCACACTGGGAATATTTGTGGCATTTGGCTTTGCAATCATCTTTCCCCCTCCTTATCTCTACTATGTTACCTTGCATTGCTCCTCACGAAGATACACCAAACTGTGTGTATGCTAGCTACCCCGCCTCCCCCCTCAGAGACAAAGCGACAGTGTGACAGACGAGGTCTCACTGTGTTCAAGCCCTTGTTCTATGCAACGCCGTTGTTCTATAGCGTGTAGGTGGTGAAAGCAATGCAGAGTGAACCTTCTTCCTGCCTGTTTTGAGGCGAGAGACGAGGAAAATGGACACGCATGGACATGGCAAGATACAAGAAATCAATTTATTGCGTGATTCATTTATTACTGTGAGACAGTTTCTTTTCTGAACGGGAAATCTCATCATGTTTTAACCTCGCAAGATTTCGTGACACAAGATCTGAGAGGTTTGGAGGGGGGCGAGCCAGCCTGCGTCGCTTTAGGCTGGCGCCGTGACGCTAGTGCAGAATTACAAAACAAGATGTAATTTTGTTAGCAAAAGCCTCCAAACTTGCCGTTGTGTGTATTCTTAATCCTCCCGCTCCTCCTGTCTTATTCTACGTTTGTTTACCCACACACCCAAGTCCAAGTAAGACTACATCCATCGTCTTCAAACTACACGTTATTCATTTTTTTTGCTTTAATTTGAAAAACTAATTCTGAAAAAACACGTCGCCATCCGTTTTTTCTATGTTGGTTTCAAACGGACAAACAAATGAGCAAACGGTACACGGATTCACTTCCCCAGCATGTCTTATGGGTTATGAATGAGTATAAAATAGTATTGTTTTGCATGTGTATTAGTGTGTGTTTATTTCGCTACCCGCAAAGTCTCTGTGGTGCAGTTACATTGTGTGTTGGTTTGTGTGGTGTGAGTATGGGTGGAAATATCAAGCTAACTGATGGCAGATAGACGCACTTCCTCAAGCAAATGTTATGTACAGTTGTGCCATAGACATAGCCCAGGCTCGGTGACAGTGTCAAAAAGGAACATTTTTATGGGTGTCTCAATTACTCACCATTTGTGGGTGGTCTCAGAACGTAGCCCCCGTGAATAGCAGGGATCTACTGTATATATACAGTATACATGATATCGTAAGTAATAGTAAGTCATAATATATATGCAATCTTTGTTAGTTACTAGCAGTTCCAGTAGCTTCAAAGGGGATCGTGATGATCAAGCTGTTGCAAAAGTTGCTGAGGTTTTTTGTGAGGGCAAAATTTGTGGCAAAGCTCCGTTGCTGTGCAAAAACTGAAAGAGTTGCATAGGCAAGAAAACAAGTGGTTCCTGAATAATCAGTTTTGGCTAGTAAGCTCATGGCGGTACATCGTGTAAGAAAGCAACATCGACATCTGACAAAAAGAAAGAAGTGAAGACAGTGTTCTTACAATAGAAAAGACAGTTGTAGCAGCCGAATGTGCAGTATGTGGAGGAATGCTAGGTGTAGAAAGAGACTGCGTTATGCAGCTTTGGGATAGGCACAGTGGCTGCACGCTAACCCTACAGTTCCGTGTCCTCATATGGGGAAGTTGAGGTGTAGTACCCTGACATTGCTTCCACTTCTGACTCCTTGCTGGGGTAGATAGGGTGCCCCTCCTTGAGAGATGGAGACGTTTGGGGCTCAGCACGACAGCTGGAGCTGGATGAACACAAGAAATACAAGCTGTACTGAATCCTTCTCCACATACACAAAACTAAGTAGAGTAGTTACACTCATCATCCACTTGCATTTTAAGTACAGCGGAACCTTGGTTAGTGTACGCCCTGTTTAGTATGTTTTCGGTTAACATAAAAAAATATACGCCAAAAGTTAACCTCGGTTTGCATACATTTTCTAGTTAGCGTACAATATGCCGTGCATCTTGTTGCATAATACACTGTGTGAGTCCAACTCTTGATGTATTTTTATCACAAAACATTCCTGTTTGCATCCTATTAGCCTGCTAATAAATGGAAACTGGACGCATATTGCATATTTCTGAGTGCTTGACAAATAGGCTTTCAGACAGTCGCTGCTTTTTTTTTTATTTATTGAGTAGGGCTGCAAAAAAACAGCAAGTTGCGGAAGTTTAACATTATTGAGAAACGCTACGGAATTCAAGAAAGACGTGGTAGCAAAGTTGGAATGTTACAAAAGAAATCCTTTTGTCTGTTACAAACGGATTGTAATGAAAAGGTTTTTAGCTAGCACAGGTTGCATGGATTGGATTGACATGATTTCTTATGGGAAGAATTGATTCTGTTTTCGTCAGATATTTGGGAACATAGTCATGACAAAAACGGAGGTTCCACTGTATGTAACAGCACGGATTTGACATGAATTAGTAGTCTTTTACAAATGTCTTCTATGTGTTACACTTTACACACTTTACCTTTCACTAAAAACAATTTTGGGTTCTTATGGGTTAATATTCCAAATGTATTCTTGTGAAATGACAACTTTATGTGTGACTTTACTCACATAGATATGTTCTTGTAATTCTACAGCATTCTTTTGTCAGGTTATTGTTTTTCTACTTGTCAGCGTGGATCCAATAGTCCTTTGCTATACTGCACACAAAATACATTTTTCATTCTCATTTTACCTGCGGTGCAACACCTTTATGTTGTTATTATTATTCAGTTAACATGTGCCAAGATTCAACATCCAAACGTTCTCTCTCTCTCTCTCGATACAAACAGAATATTATCAACACACGGGCAAACACACTCACGTAGGAGCTGGGAAACAGTCGCCTACCCGATAGGCTGTGGGCGACTGTGATCAAGTTTGGCTGTCTTCAGGGGGACCGCGTAGATGTCAGGATGCTTCTGGGCAATTTCCACCTACAGATAGAGATTACCACGTCTTTTATACATTTATACACTACATCCAAGTCTTTATATCAACAAAGTCTTTTCTGTGTTTTTAAATATCATTCGTACTTGTGAAGTTTGGCAAAAATGTTGAATGGGTCCTGACTGTTTGCACTTATGCGCCTAACAGTAGTTCAGAGTACGTGCCCTTTTTGGATTCCCTAGACTAGTGGGCCATGTTCCATGCCTCCATTGTCGAGGCAACTGTGAGCTGTGTCCGTAAGGTGGTCAGTGCCTGTTGTGACAGTAATCCCTGAACCCACTGGGGGACATCCGCGGTGAGGGATGCCGTCAAGCTAAAGATGTACTCCTATCATAGGACTCTAGATAGCAGCTGACAAATACCGGCAGGCCAAGCAGTTTACAGCTTTGGTGGTTGCTGAGGCAAAAACCCAGACGTGGGAGGAGAAGCCATGGGCGACTTCGAAGAGATTCTGGACCACCATTTGCCGTCTCAGGAGGCGGAAACAGTAAGACTGTCAATACTGTCTATGGTGGGAATGGTGTGCTGTTGGCCTCGATTTGAGATGGTGTGGACTGATAAAAGGAATACTTTGAAGACACCCTTCCAATGAGGAAGCAGTGCCTGGGGACTCCATTGTGGTCGCCCCAATCTCTGGGGCTGAGGTTGCCGAGGTGGTCACAAAGCTTCTTCGTGGCAGGGACCCAAGAGAGATTGAGAACCGCCCAGACTTCCTTAAGGCCGTGGATGCTGTGGCGCTGTATTGGTTGACACGACTCTATAGCATCGCTTGGACATCAAGGTTTGCCAAACTGGAGGGTGTGTACCAACTTTTGTGGGACCACACCAGTGGCGATTGCTCTAAGACTGTAAGGGGAGCTTCCCTTAAAATGTCCCAAAAATGGTGAAATATGTACTGCTGCATGTATATGCGCTAGGTTACCTTCACCTTTGTTCAGAATCAGCTACTTATCACAGGTAATTGACACAACTTCCTTCTCATTCATCCCCCCAGCGCCTCGGTGCTTTTACACAGTTGGACGCTGAGCGTCTACTGATTTCAATGGGGAAGGGTAAAGTGGATTGTTCCACTGCACAAAAGTGGACGGTCATTGGATAAATGCTGGGCCATCAGACGCTCAGCTTCTCTGGGAGTATATGGGGCAGTGGGCTGGCCCGGATGCTCGGCTTCTGCATAATGATTGGATGATCTTGAGGCGGAATCCCCTTTTGATTGACAGTGAGATGAGCGAATCAGCGATCTTGAAGTATAATCCTCCACTGGAGCATTTTCCAAGTTTTTCATTCCGTTGTTCTGAACTGATCCACAGACTTTACTGATCCCCAGCGACTTTATCTTTTTGAAAAACGGCTCGCATTGTCTTTGGCGACTCTCTTCTGAAAACCTGTTTAGGACCTTCTAAATACATTTTTTTTTCAAAATTATTAGCCCTCTAGACAAGAAATAACACCCCAATAGTCACCTTTACACAGTAATCAAGTCTGCCGTGTGTTACTAGTGACACCTAGTGACCAGTGTAGACTACTACAATTCCTCAATGAATGCCTTATATAATGCATTATAATTCATTTAGCAATTTTTATGCTTGAAAATGCTTAATTTAGGTACGTAACATTTGCTAAACAGGCATTTTCTTTTTTACTAATAGGCCGTAGTCAACCACAAAACAGCAATAATTTATTAATTTCAAAAACTGCTTGGAAATGCTCAATTTAGGAACAAAATGTACAGAATTTTTGTATATTTTCTTAATATTTTTGAATTTGTATTCAACCTTAAAACAGCATTAGCGACGCGTCGAGGGATTACTGTACTTCTAGATAATAATAAATAAAGGAAGTGTGTTCGCTGTGATGATGCAGTTAACGACAAACAACAAACCCTCTTTTCCAAACCCACCCTGGCATCGTGTGCCTCCTGCAGTTGCAGCATCCTGTGGGCTCGAGCAAAGTGATCCATCTTCTCAAAGGCCTTGACTTTTCCCATGAAGGAGTTCATGGATGGGTCCTGTGGTGGACTGTCCTGTGGAGCCTCCTCTAGCTGCCAACAGGCTACAGTCTCACTGGGCAATGGTGCAGAGGAGGGAAGTGCATTCTCCACCGTGGTCCTGGTGGGCTTGGATGCAGCATGGGATTTGGGTGCTCCCAGAGTCCGGGGTTTTCCAAAGGAGTTGAGGAGGTGAGGCGGAGGCGGAGGTGGAGGAGCAGAGGAGTGAGCTGAGCGGGGGATGGGCGGCGGAGGGTCATTGTTGCTGCTTGCAGGGCTACTGCTGGAAGGAGAATCGTAGTTTTGGCGAGAGCTTGGGGGTGCAGGTTGATGTTGACGCTGGTGTTGGTGCGCGACTTCCGAGCCAGATAAAAGGGCTGACTCCTCCTTCAGAGATACCTTTACCTAGGCAAACATTATCAGACATTATCAGCAAACTGTACAAATATTAGTAGTAGAGCTGCAACTTGACTTTATCATTTCAGTGAATGAATGATGCATTTTATTGCACGATTCCATTTATGCACCCGAGGAACTTTTCTTACCGATACCACTGATGCACAAGTTGCACTGACTGACTAGGATAGGCTGGCACAAGGTTTATTTATGAAAAAACACTGCCCAATGCAAGCATGGACAAGAGCGTGGTTGCACATACTGTACATTATACCAAAACATTCCATTTGGTTCATGATTAATGAATTCAAAAGAAATTATACTATATTATTATAATAATATAATGCAAATATTTTATTTTAAAAATCACATGCAATACAAATACAAATATATTAAAATCAATAAATTAAATATGCATAATATTTCTATTATATATGAAATAATTTTGAAAAATATGTTTGAATAATTGTATAATGTACACGACCACTGTATGTGGCACAAAACGCTTTGACGCTTTGAAGACCCTCATCTGACATGCAAAAACTAATTTCAAGACATGGAAATTCGTAGAAGTAATTTAAGATTGAATAAAGCCTATTTGAAGCTCACAAAAAAAAATAAGTGTAAGAGAAAGAGAAAGAAAAGACAAATTGACAAAGCAAAAAGTAATTGACTTCTGTAACCCTGGGCTTGAGAGCCCCTCCCCCCCGTTGGAACCGTGCTTGTAAAAACTTGTAGAAATGCTATAATAAAAAACAATCATTTTATCCATGCTGCTAAAGCGTACATGGGCGGTGGTGGTGATGGTGAGGAAGACGACACGAGTTTGACACAAGTTTACTTGTCACCGACCTCGCTTGCTTTTTGTGTGAATGCTGAGAAGCTGATTCAAACCAATCCAACGTCTGATGGCTGCTGGGTCGATCCTTACATTTTATGAAATCATGTTACATTTAACATGCTGCTTATTTTTATTCTGATAAGGAGGCACACTTGCTTAAACAGTGATGAAATGAAAACATGAGTGACCAAATGAAAAGAAAAAGTGAAAGTCAGCCAGAAGTGTCTGTCCTCTAATGGCACCACCTGTAGACTAATTAGGGGCAATGGTCAAACTGAGAAAGGAGTAAATTCTAATTGACCCCATGACCTTTTTCCATCCTTATTAACTCATTGACTGCCAGCCATGTTTAGAGCAGAGAGCTCCATACTGCCAGTTTTTGGGCATTTTTGCTGAACTTTCAAGACCCACAGAATATTGAGTTTTAGGACTACATAAACGGTTCTGAGTCACCCGACTCTGAACTGCTTCCGGTGTCAGGGTCCGGTGTCGCGCCACATGGCTCAGCAACGCTAACCACTAGCTTGTTGCTTCGGCTGCCATTGTCAACTGCATTTGTGTCTAGCCACCTACATCACTCATGTCACCTCTATCTTTCGCAATCGCGTCTCTACTAAAGGCAGATCCACCGCCATACAAGCTCTGTGACAGTGTTAGCTGCCTGTATTTTTTGTCTCCGCTCCATTTCTGCATGCTCCCGCGAAAAAAAGCAATAGACGTCAATAGACGTCTTTGGCAGTCAACATTACTCTTTGGTCGTGAAAGAGTTAAATTTCAACATTTAAAATTCTGCATTTGTTTTGCTAACATTTCAACTTCCATTGCACTGACTGAAATTACCGAGGAAATTACCACCGCTATAAACCACAGAAAGTGCGCAGCTGCAGTATTTATGGATTTGACCAAAGCTTTCAATACAATTAACCACAACATCCTAATTACAAAATCAGGAATGTAAGGAATAAGAAGGTTAGTGTTGAATTGAGTTCAACGCTATCTAGCCAACAGGAAGCAATATGTGAAGCTAGGAGAATATACTTCAGCATGCTTAAATATATTGTGCGGCATACCCCAGGGGTCAATGCTGGGACCAAAACTGTTCAACTTATATATAAATGACATTTGTAAAGCCATGAAAGAACTAAAGCTAGTATTATTTGCAGACGATACTTCTATTCTGGGGAAAGTACACAAGAGCTAATAAAAACAGTTACAGATGAAATGACTATACTAAAAAGATGGTTTGATAAAAACAGAGACTATCCCTGAACCTGAGTAAACTAAGATAATGCTATTTGGTAATAGCAGAAGGAATACTTAAAGTATATGCAAATACTAATTGATGGAGTTGACATCGAAAGGGTGAACAAAAACTCATTTCTCGGGGGGTCATTCTAGATGAAAAGATGAGCTGGAAATCTCACATCAAAAATATACAACATAAAGTGGTGAGAAATACATCAATATTGAAAAAAGCAAAATTTGTCCTTGATTAAAAATCACTCCATACTCTTTACTGCTCTCTGGTATTACCATATCTAACTTATTGTGTGGAGATATGGGGAAATAACTATAAAAGTACACTCCACTCTCTAAAGATACTGCAAAAAAGATCAGTAAGGATAATCCATAATGCTGTGGTGAAAAAACATACAAATCCTCTATTTCTAAAATCACAAATAATTACAATTTTATGATTTTGTTGATTTTCGAACAGCAAAAAATTATGCATAAAGCAAAAAGTAGTCTGCTACCTAAAAATGTGATACAATTCTTCTCGACAAGAGAGGAGAAATATGACCCGAGGGACAAATTAAACTTAAAACATTGATACGCGAGAACAACACTTTTAAAACCTTCAGCATCTCAGTATGTGGAATCAAATTATGGAACGGATTGAGCAAGGAACTCAAACAAAGCAATAAGATGAGTCATTTCAAGAAACAATACAAGCAGTTGATGCTGGCAAAGTACAAGTAAGAAGAGTCTTGAAACACTGTATACATACAAATACTATGTTTAATCACTACTACGCTCACCACTTGTCACTTATTAGTCTTTATTCCTTTGTGAGTACATTGCCAGTACTCACCCACTCACATATCCTACTATGCTCTGTTCTGTTTCATTTGTCAGTGCTATGTTTTGTTATGTCTGTTTCATATTATTTATTAGGATTGTCAAATCAAGTAGTTACGGTAACAAGAAATCTGACTAAATTTGAAACTTGACTACTATTTTTTCCTACTATTTATCACATTATTACATCATCTCATTCATTTTCGATGTATTCAACTATAAGAGTGTATTTGGAATACAGGAAGTGAACAAATGCATTGCAATTGATGTAAAACGGATGGGGGGTAGGATTAAATGAGCTTTGCCTCTTCCTACCTTTTGGACATGTGGAACTGTGAACTGTAATATGTAATGTATTGTAATGTATTGCAATGTAAACATTACCATTAGCATCAACTATGTTACATTTTTCATCCGATTCAAAGCATTCCAACTTCAAAATAGCTCAGCTCATTCAGGACACATGAGATATCAGGACTTTATTAAAAATTCCTACATTTACTGTAATTCCATATTTTCTGTGACTCTTTTTCCATTCAAAATGAATGGAAAATGTCTACCAGTTGCACATTGCTTTTTCAACATTTCAAAATTAATTCTATCATTTTCTGTATTCATTCTCTATTTCAATAGTTATATATTTCAACAGCATTTCAGTACAACGTCAGCTTTCACACCCAATTTTTACTGAAATTGCTCCATCGAGTTTTCATGAAATGTTTCTCCACATTAGAGTGCTGAGGTCTACTTATCACTACCAACTCCGCTGCTCGCTCCCGACTCATTTTTTTCCCTTTCTAATTCTTGCCCTCACGTGTCATAAATAACTGACTCTGTGGCAGTCAATCAATTAAAATTTGTGACGAGTCTACAATAACAAATCTGTGTTAATGAATTTTTACAATTGATTATATTGACTAATCGTAGCCCTACGGTCAACTAATCAGAACGTCTGACAAAGACCTAGACAAACCACTTGACTGAAGTCCAACAGAAGTAACGAAACAAGGGAAAGGCAGAACAAAGCAGAGCTGAAAGCAGTGGGCATTGATAAGAAAAATGTTAACTGCTTTCAGCTTTTGTTTGTGTGTTTGTGTTAGCATGGACGTTGGTGTTCA